>NC_133454.1:15151515-15454545 GCF_048565385.1 Saimiri boliviensis | reverse complement strand
TGTTTAACTGGTAGTTGAACTTGGGTATTTAGATTTCTTCACTTTTTGGAATGTTTTGTATTAAAACTTAATAAAACTTTAACATGGCAAAAAAAAAAAAAAAAAAAAAAAAAAAAAGAGCCAGATCTTGAGTGTCAGATGTGCTCATGTGTTATTTAATAAATTTATTTATTTATTTATTTTTTTGAGACGGAGTTTCACTCTTGTTACCCAGGCTGGAGTGCAATGGCACGGGCTCACCGCAACCTCCGCCTCCTGGGTTCAAGCAATTCTGCCTCAGCCTCCCAAGTAGCTGGGATTACAGGCGTGCACCACCATGCCTGGCTAATTTTTGTATTTTTAGTAGAGACGGGGTTTCACCATGTTGACCAGATGGTCTTCATCTCTTGACCTCGTGATCCACCGGTCTCAGCCTCCCAAAGTGCTGGGATTACAGGCGTGAGCCACCGCGCCAGGCCTATAAATTTATTTTTTGTGTTGTGATATGTACGGCCTTCTAAAGCACAGGGCCTAAGACTAGGGCCACTTTGCCCAGCTAGCAGGGTTGTACTATTGTACCAAAAGTTAATCACCAGAAGTCAGAAAATTTATTCTAGTCTCATGTATGATTTACAGATTAAATTCTTTTATTATATATATATTTTTTAATGGCAGGGTCTCACTCTGTCACTTAGGCTGGAGTGCAGTGGTGTGATCTCAGCTCACTACAACCTCTTCCCTAGGTCCAAGTGATTCTCCTTCCTCAGGCTCCCAAATATGAGGGATTACAGGCAGGCACCACCACACCCAGCTAATTTTTGTATTTTTAGTAGAGACAGGGTTTCACCATATTGGCCAGACTGGTCTGGAACTCATGACCTCAAGTGATCTGCCCAACTTGGCCTCCCAAAGTGCTGGGATTACAGGCTTGAGCCACCAAACCCAGCCCATATTAAATAATTAAGTTATTCACAGTGATCTATTAATGAGAGTGCAGACTCTTGAGAAATGGTGATTGGGTTCACATCTCAACGTTGTCAGTTAGTTGTATGACTTTGGGCAAGTTACTCAACTTTCTGTGCCTCAATTTCCTCAACTGTAAAACCGGGATTAAAAATAGTAATATCTTCTAGGATGGTTGCTATGCTTAAAATCCAGTCCTACTGAGAAAGGTGCTGAGAACAGGACATGGATCATAGCAAGTTCTATATATCTATTGCTCTTACTACCTGCGCACTCTCCAAAGCATTCTGTAGAACCTAATCCACTCTTGGAAATAACACAATGATTAATTATAATTATAATAATTACAGTTTTTGAATAGCTCCCATGTACCAAGCACAGCATTTATATTATTTCATTTAATCCTCAGAATCCTGACAGGTAGGCATTATTCTCAATTCTCAGAGGAAGAAACTGAAATTAAGAAAGGTGAAGTCATCTGTTCAAAGGCATAGATAGTAAGTGACAGAGCTGAGCTTTAAATGGAAGTTTTCTGAATCCTAAACCTGTGCTCCTTCTACTTTGTTCTTGGTAATCAAACTGTGTCTCTTAATCTCAGATTCCTGGTTCTCTATAATCCCAGATCATAGAATACAATGGTTCTGTTATTTGTAAAGATGAAAATTATAAATAATTTGTAATCACCAAAGTGACCTCATTAAAGGCAGAGATTGTTTCATTCTGCCCCCCCAGCACAATGCCTGAAGCACAGTAGATAAATAATATTTGTCCAAACAATGATGATTAATTTGGAGACAACAATATGCTAAGGAAATGAACTTTTTTTTTTTTTTTTTGAGACATGGTCTTACTCTGTCACCTGAGCTGGAGTACAGCGTGTCATCTGGAACTCCTGGGCTCAGGTGATTCTCCTGCCTCAGGCTTCTAAGTAGCTGGGCCTACAGGAGCATACCACCATGCCCAGCTAATTTTTTAATTTTTATTTTGTAGAGATGGGGTTTCATTATGTTTCCTAGTCTGGTCTTGAACTCCTGGCCTCTAGCAATCCTCCCCCCTCAGCCTTCCATAATGCTAAGATTATTGGTGTGAGCCACTACACACAGCCAAACATAGTATTTTGTGAATTGTCAGTCTATAGGGGCATTGAGACAGCTGTAATACTTCCTCTACTTCATGTAACACATTTTTATATAATAAGTAATAATTTTTTTAGCCTGAGCAGTATAGTGAGACCCTGTCTCTAACAATATTTTTGTTGTTGTTGTTGTTTTGAGATGGAGTTTCGCTCTTGTTACCCAGGCTGGAGTGCAATGGCATGATCTCGGCTCACCGCATCCTCCGCCTCCTGGGTTCAAGCAATTCTCCTGCCTCAGCCTCCCTAGTAGCTGGGATTACAGGCATGAGCCACCATGCCCAGCTAATTTTTGTATTTTTAGTAGAGACGGGGTTTCACCATGTTGACCAGGATGGTCTCGATCTCTTGACCTTGTGATCCACCCGCCTCGGCCTCCCAAAGTGCTGGGATTACAGGCATGAGCCACCACGCCCAGCCAACAATATTTTTTTTTATAATTTTTAAAAAAATGAATAAACCAGGCACAGTGGTGCATACCTGTGGTCCTAGCTACTTGGGAGGTTGAGGCAGGAGTGTGCTATAATTGTGTAATTTCACTACAGGCTGGGTGACAGGGAAGAATCTTGTCTGTTAAAAATAATGATCATCATCAGTTTTAAAGTTCAGTTATACTTACACCATCTGATCTTGCTTTGACATTTTTAACCATGACATATAGACCTTGACTCTCCCTTGAATCTTACTGAAAAGAAGACCAGGTTATTTAACTTTCTTCTGGCTTTAACTATTATTCCCATGATCCTTGCTAGAAAACAAATTACAGGATATTTGGAGATATTTTCTTGTTTAGATTTGAATTGCCTGAGCTATTTTTTTTTTCTTAGAAAAATCTCATAGTACACACAGTTTCATACCAGCTTGGCACATGGGTATTTGGCCCATCTGCCATTTTAAATAACATTTAAATTTAGGTTTATATATTTTTAGGGATATGGTGGTGATGCTACAGAGTTTTATTCCGAGAGTTTCAGTTCTTCAGGAGTTCCACAAGGAGCGACCTGCATGTAGTACTGAACAATGTCTTTAGATGCATTTTCTACCAAGATTTAGGGGAAAAAATAAAATTTCTCAAGTGTACCTCTCTTCTGCTTGACCAGAGAAGCAGCAGTTTATTTACACTTGAGTTCAGATTAAGAAAAAAGAGGGAGGGGGTTTCAAGAAACTCATACAGCATAAGCTCAACTCTCTGGCAACTGCTAGCCAACATGGTGGTGGAAAGAGACTTGTGTAGGACACAATCTCAAGTACCTACTTCCTCATCCTTTCTTAGTGATGAAAACTTTATTTGGGCTGGGTTTATAGCCACTCAAAAAGAAAGGAAAAGAAAAGAAAAAAAAAAAAACCCTTGCAGTTAAGTATGTAGGTATGTGACTAAATTCTAATCAATGAGATGTCATTGAAATTGTTTTTTTGAACTTCCAGGAAGGCTCCTTAAAGGGAGATCATGCAGACAGATCATCTCTGTCTCCTTCATTTGGGCTGGAAATAAAACATGATAGCTGAAGTGTGAGTAATGCTTCTGGGCTATTAGGTAGAAGCCATGTGGCAGAGCAGTGGGGTAAGAGTCTGTGAGCATGATGACCATAGAACTGTTATACCAACTCTGGACAGCTTACTTCTAAACTTCATTTATGTAACAGAGAAATGAATTTATACATTGTCTAAGCACTTATTCGCTGTTTTCTGTATCTCTCATCTATACCCAATTCCAAGAGATAAAAGGATCCATGAGGATCTTCATATATTGTTCTATCTTGGAAAAAGTAAAAAAAAATGATCTGACTTTATGATACTCCTCACCCCAAATATTACTCTCTTTCCACCTGGTCTACGAAAGCCAAAGACATCTGTACAGCCTCTTCAAAGAGACGGAATTCGCCAATTAACTCTAGTTTATGAATATGGTAGCAATTTCTCAGATAATATGCTTATATTTTCCCGAGATGGACTAATTAAATATTCTGGGTTTTGTTCTATGAAATTAGTTTAAATGATTTCTCTGTACTCAAAAAAATTAATTAATTGTTAGTAACTCTTAATTGGTCCTTTAAAATCTCTAGAATATTTTCCTAGAATACCAAGAAAGGCAAACTAGCCAAATGTGACTTTTTCTTTCTTTTTTTTTTTTTTTGCTTTTTTTTTTTTTTTTTTGAAACGGAGTTTCACTCTCGTTACCCAGGCTGGGGTGCAATGGCTCGATCTCCGCTCACTGCAACCTCCGCCTCCTGCGTTCAAGCAATTCTCCTGCCTCAGCCTCCTAAGTAGCTGGGATTACAGGCACGCGCCACCATGCCCAGCTAATTTTTTGTATTTTTAGTAAGGACAGGGTTTCACCATGTTGACCAGGATGGTCTCGATCTCTTGACCTCATGATCCACCTGCCTCAGCCTCCTAAAGTGCTGGGATTACAGGCTTGAGCCACCGCGCCCAGCCTCTTTTTTTTTTTTTTTTTTTTTTTTGAGATGGCGTTTTACTCTTGTTGCCCAGGCTGGAGTACAGTGGTGTCATTTCGGTTCACTGCAACCTCCACCTCCTAGATTCAAGCGACTCTCCTGCTTCAGTCTCCTGAGTAGCTGGGATTACAGGCATCCACCACCACACTCAGCTAATTTTTGTATTTTTAGTAGAGACAGGGTTTCACCATGTTGACCAGGATGGTCTCAAACTCCTGACCTCAAGTGATCTGCCAACCTTAGTCCCCCAAAGTGTTGGGATTACAGGCGTGAGCCACCACTCCAGGCCCCAAATGTGAATTTAACCTCAAGCATCAAACTGTTTTACACATTACATTGAAAAGTTCCTCATAGCTGTTTCCCCAGAAAACCTAGTTTTCTTTTCAAATGTTCCCTCATTTTTGCATTCTAACCTCTAAAATGTTTCAATCTGTTATAATATATTGAGTCTTATAAGGTTATAATTTAATTTCAAGTTTGATTTTTACCCTGGAAAAGAGATTTTACATCATCGATAATAAATAATTAGTAGGAAGGTAGCCAAAAGTAGAGGATGAGAACATAAAAGAAAATGAAAAAAAAAAAAAAAAAAAAAAACTTTAACCCAGAAGAAAATTTATCTTTAAGTTTTCTTTCACATTAAACTTTTTGGCTAAGTAAATTCTTATAAGAAAAACCAAAAGATTTTTAACCAGCAGAAACAAAAGCCTAGTAAAACCAAAAGACAGGTTTCCTTATGATCTAATAAGGTAATTTGTCTTTGTCTTCAAAATTAGCAAAGTGCTATTGCTAAAATAGCACTTAGGAGACGATGCTCAAATATTCCCCCAGTGGGAATAACGTACATGATTCAGGCTGTGAGCAATGACAGCATAGGGTGACTTATGGGAAATGTACACAATTGCCAAATCATATCCTTGGGCACCAGACTGTGTATGAATCTTCTACCCACTACCAATTAATGCCTCTAAGATATGTTGACAGACCTATTTGTCATGTCTCTTTAGTCTGCTGTGTGGTGTAATACAAAGAGCACTGGGTTGAAGGTCAGAAATGTTAGAGTCTAGTTCAGGTTCTAACACTTGTGGCATTGTGTATGTCACTTGACCTTGCCTGGTGTCAGTTTCCTCATCTGTAAATTGAGGTTAATGATACCTACATTACTCGCTTTACGTATCTGTTGTGAAGATCAAATATGTATTTATGAGTGCTTTGCAAATTTTAAAATGTTAAATATTTGATTACTGCAAGTTTTTTCACATATACCTTTGGCCCTACCTAGGAGTCCTCTCCCTCCCTTCCTCCTTCCCTCTTTTCCTTCCTTTCTTCCTTCCTTCCCTCCTTCCTTCATTTTCTTTCTTTCTCTCTTTCCTTTTTTTTGAGATGGAGTCTCACTCTGTTGCCCAGGCTGGAGTGCAGTGGCATGATCTTGGCTTACTGCAACCTCTACCTCCCAGGTTCAAGCAATTCTTCTGCCTCAGCATCCTAAGTAGCTGAGGTCACAGGTGGGTGCCACCATGCTCAGCTAATTTTTGTATTTTTTGTAGAGATGTGGTTTAGCTATGTTGCCCAGGCTGGCCTTTCTTTTTGTAGAGAGAGCATCTTGCTTGTTTTTCCTAGGCTGTGTCCAGAACTCCTGGCTTCAGGTGATCCTTCTGCCTTGGCCTTCCAAAATATTTATTTGTTTATTTGTTTTGTTTTGTTTGAGAAGAAATCTCACTCTGTCACCCAGGCTGGAGTGCAATGGAAGGATCTTGGCTCACTGCAACCTCCAACTCCTGAGTTCAAGCGATTCTCTTGCCTCAGCCTCCGGAGTAGCTGAGATTACAGGCACGGGCCAACACCCCAAACTATTTTTGTGTGTATGTATTTTTAGTAGAGACGGGGTTTCACCATGTTGGTTAGGCTGGTCTTGAACTCTTGACCTCAAGTGATCTACCACCCTCAGCTTCCCAAAGTGCTAGGATTATAGGCATGAGCCACTGCATTCAGCCCAAAATGTTGAGATTACAGATGTGAGCCACCACGCCCAGCAACTTCTAACATTTCTTTTCCTCAAAATCTCTTTGAAAATTAGAAGCCAGCCAGGCGCGGTGGCTCAAGCCTGTAATCCCAGCACTTTGGGAGGCTGAGGCGGGTGGATCACGAGGTCGAGAGATCGAGACCATCCTGGTCAACATGGTGAAACCCCGTCTCTACTAAAGATACAAAAAAATAAATGGGCATGGTGGCACGTGCCTGTAATCCCAGCTACTCAGGAAGCTGAGGCAGGAGAATTGCCTGAGCCCAGGAGGCGGAGGTTGCGGTGAGCCGAGATCGCACCATTGCACTCCAGCCTGGGTAACAAGAGCGAAACTCCATCTCAAAAAAAAAAAAAAAAAAGAAAGAAAATTAGAAGCCAGTCTAGGAGGTCTTTCAGTGACCTCTCTCAAGAGCAAATCACAACCTTCTGAGCCTCTGTCTATATATGAGAAGTTGGAAAAGATTAATAGGCCCAACTTTTATTTCAAACTTTTTAAATAAACTTATTCTGAAGATCAGCATGTGAAATGGACAGAAACAGGTTTGCTCTTGGTTGAGATGGTTGAAGCTGGAATGAGGAGAATTCAGAGTCTACCTAATTAGACTTCTTTCCCTTACTGTATTTCTAGCTCCTTTTTCAGCAGATGCTGAGGCTCCTTACAACAAACCTCAGATCCTTCCCACTCTAACCTTCTACAGTGTTGATGATATGATTCCAGCCCTTATGTTTCTATCATTCTTCAAGCAAACTCTCTGTATTATAAAGCGGTAAAGAATGTCTGTAAAATGTTATAGATGGACAGATGTCTTGGCCTCTTCAATTACTTAAATACCAGGTAGTCAGTCAATCATTCCATCATCTGAATCATTCTGAACTCTTGTTAGTCACCTAACAAATTTGTTGAAATATAGCCAAGTCAGTCAAACCAGATAGGTACGAAATTTCTTGAGCTAAAAGATAACTTAAAGTTATGTAAACTATCTCCGAGGCTCTCATGGAGTAGGAACTCTGCATGAAACTATAAATATCAAATGGGCAATTCTCCAAGTTGTTCTCCACTATATATACATCAATACTATAGGCTATCTGAATCTCTTTTAAGTAAGAATGACTCGGAGATTAAGAAGCCATTTATAATAAGGGAAAAAATGCAATGCCATTTCTCAATGGACCAAACAAGAAAGATTGTTTTAGGAAGTTGGCTCCAGAATACACAGATCATATAATCACACAGTGTCAGAGCTGGAAATGATGTTAGAGCATAACCAGTCCATTTTACAAATGACAAATATGAAGTTCAGAAAGAGTGTGAGTGAGCTGTCCAAGGTTAAGGATGCATTCAAGCTTCATTAAATAAGCATTAACTGAGTGCTATGTGCCAGGTGATAGCACAGGAAGGCAAATAAAACATGATCTTTGTCCACGTAGTGGAAGAAGATGCATAAACAAGTGAATAATTGCAGTTACATTGTTGCAGCACTGGGTCTCCAACCCTGTGTCTAAGTTCATAATCAAAAGTCTATCCCACCACTTTATACTGCCTCACAACTAAAAAGCTTGAGAAATTAGTAGGGGGGAGCCATGGTCAATATATCCAGAAATATGTTAACGTCAACTAAGCCTTGGTCTTTGGGGTGCACAAGTACTTACCCACCTTTCTTGAGGACCTGTGAATAATAAAGAGGATTCTATTCTTATACGAAAGGAAATTCTTACAAAGATTTTTCACCAATACTTATAAAGACTTCTTAGAGTATTGAGGAAACCATGAATGGTAAATGCCTACAAAGAAAAGTAATTATAGTATGGTCTTTGCTCTGACTTTTGAAGAAGTTACCACCACGGTCAAAGTCATGAAAAATTCTATTACCTACTGGCATACTTTTCAACCTACTTAAGTAAGAAAAGCATATTTCAATTAGCTGTATGTATGTTTCTTTTTCCTTAATGTATAAAATATTGAAGAAATACACAAATATTTCAAAGATCTGTACCATCATCCAGAAGGACAACAAATGCAAAAGCCAAACAATAACCTGGGTAACATAGTGAGATCCTGTCCAACCTCACCCTCATTAGCTGTCCAGTCAATAAAAAATGAGCAACTTTATGAACAGATATTATGCTTAGAAATTAATTGCAATAGAATGAAAGTGTGCACTCACATTTTTATGAAAAAAATGCATCTATGCATAAAAGCAAGTTTGGAAGATTACACATTGAAACATTAAGAATAAAAGAAAGCTTTAAGGAAAATATAAACAGATGCTTAACAGTTATATAGAATTTATACACAATAAAAGAAAAAGTAGCTGAGCTTGGTAATGTGTGCCTGCAGTCCCAGCCACTGTGGTAGCTGAGGCAGAAGGATTGGTTGGGCTCAGGAGTTGAAGTCTGTAGTGTATGCCTGTGGATAGCCATCGTACTCCAGTCTGGGCGGAATGGTTAAGTGCTCATTTCAAAAAAAGGAAAAGTAACCAGAATCTTTTATTTTAAACTCTTATATATAATTTTTGTAATTTCGAATGTCTCTGGAATGGGAAAAAAAATACCCAAATCCAACCATTGAGAGTACAGTTGAGAATTGCTAGTGATCATGTTTAGACTTTTCATATAACTGGTAGTTCCAGACCTTCTGAAAACATTACATGTCAAATATTTAAGTTATGGAAATTATCATCAATGTTACTCACTGAACGTCAAATGAGAAATAGTCACCAACAAGAATCTATAGTGTAGTTAATTACATAAAATATTTATTCAATTTAACCAACATTTGAGTACCTTCCACATATATAGTTTTATCCAGGAAAAAAAAAATGTAGAAATGTACTAGCTAAAACAAAAAAAAAGATAATTTTAGTAGGAAACAACCAAGAAACTATGTGAAAGTAATTTATAAGCAAATATATGGTGGTATAATCTAGATTCTAGATAATGTCTAATGTCTGATGTCCGATTTAATAGCCCTAAAGCATGTTCATCTCAAACTATAGTGGATGAGAGCAAAATAAACAATTAGCTTTTCTGTGTTGCATCGAAACAACACAGACATAAACATACGCACAAACTTATAGGAAGTTCTGAAACACAGCATCAGCCACTGTATAATGTAGTTATGGCCTAGGGCAATCAAGAACAGCCTGGCTCTTTTTTTTTTTTTTTGAGATGGAGTTTCGCTCTTGTTACCCAGGCTGGAGTGCAATGGCGCGATCTCGGCTCACCGCAACCTCCGCCTCCTGGGTTCAGGCAATTCTCCTGCCTCAGCCTACTGAGTAGCTGGGATTACAGGCACGGGCCAACATGCCCAGCTATTTTTTTGTATTTTTAGTAGAGACGGGGTTTCACCATGTTGACCAGGATGGTCTCGATCTCTTGACCTCGTGATCCACCCGCCTCGGCCTCCCAAAGTGCTGGGATTACAGGCTTGAGCCACCGCGCCCGGCCAGCCTGGCTCTTTTTAACAGAAAATTATCTATAAGTCACCAACAATTGCCATGGCTTTAGCTGATCACAGGGCTCAGAGGCAAAACTGAAAACAATGAATCAACAAAACAGTTAGTAGCTATGTTCAGGCCAATAGGACACTAGCTGGCTCCTAGTAAGAGCTCAGTAAATGCTCTCTGTTGAATCATCATTTATTTTTAAAGAGCTGCTGGTAATACACTGATCTATCCAACTCCTCTCACACCTTTTCCTCTTCATTTTCTCACTTCTCTGACTCCCTGTCATATAGAACACACAAAGAGAATAGTCATCCAAAATGTCATATTTGAAGGAAACAGAAAATTTATATCTGGAGGACAAATACTTAAAAATACAAAGGTTTCTGAACCTAACAGGTACAATTAGCTAGAGGTCCATCTAAAAAAAAAAGAAAGAGTAAAAACAATTTGGGTTCAAATTAGAAGAGATTTTTGTGTTGTTTTTATACATAATATTGCAAGCTTTGTCTCTGTGAAGCTTAGAGATTTACTAACAGCATATTAAATGAAGCTAGCTGATTAACTCACAAGTCAAGTTTTGTAGGTATAAATCATTATTTTAAATATTACAGTTAATAATTACTATGGTAAACATTCATATAGCACTATACATTACTGAAATGCTTTATAATATTCTTGCCTTTTATTCTTCTAATACTAAATTAGTTAAAACTAAAAGCAATTCTTTTTTATTCACTAATGAGAATGAAGTTTGACTGCTTTGTGGAATCTACAGAGAAAAAGACAGGTGGACTAAAAAGTTTAAATATTTGGTATAAATTTCAATTAAAATATTTAACTGGATAATTTGACTGGAAGCATAAGAAGTACATATTAAAAAAATAAATTATTAAAATTTTATTTTGAATTTTGCTTATAATTATAGAATATAACAGATAGTCTATATCAGTGTTTTCACAACTTTTCTCATGGTATGAATCATGAGGAGTATTTGTTAAAAATATAGTTCCTTAGCTTCCAAGTCTTGGAATTTCTGAATCATCAAGTCTGCGATGAGTCCAGGGAAATTGTATTTTTAACAAATACCATGAGAAATTCTTATTACTGGGGAAATTTGGGAAAGTCTTTTCTGTAAACTAGTATCCAATTCCCTGGCCCCCTAAAAACTGGGAATACATAAATTTTACTTGTAACTTCAATCTTTCACCCATCGGCTTCAAGGGTTTTGACATCTCTTTTGATCTTCATAGCATTCCATTAGACAGAGAGTGTTACCATTTCCATGAATCAAACTTTGAAAGTTTGAATAACTAGACCAACAGAAAAGTTGAATAACTAGACCAAGGTCTCAAAGCCAGATCTACTTGGCTCCAAAAGCTATGCTGAATCACATTACTGTATTTTCTTCTGTACATTGCCAAATCTTGCATCTCAGACAAAGAAAGAAAAAGGAGAGGTAAAGAAGAAAGTATAATTGCAGTAAGTGCACTTCAGCTTTTCAAGAGATTATTGCATTCTACAGTAAATTAAAAAGTTAAATCCACCTTAAAAGTCTCCAGTTGATAGATAAAATTGTTTTAAAAGAATCATGTGGAAGTCCCAGGGGAAGATTAGGGATGGTCATAAAATAGATTAAAGATTATAATTAATTCTATGTTAGTGTGGACGTAGGTGTTATTTTTGTGAGGAAGATCTAGTGCAGGCTCCTCAAGCTTTTTACACAGGGGGCCAGTTCACTGTCCCTCAGGCCGTTGGAGGGCCGCCACATACTGTGCTCCTCTCACTGACCACCAATGAAAGAGGTGCCCCTTCCTGAAGTGCAGCGGTGGTTGGAGGGGGGGAGGGCCGGATAAATGGCCTCAGGGGGCCGCATGCGGCCTGCTGGCTGTAGTTTGGGGATGCCTGATCTAGTGTCTTATTTCTCTAAAGCTTGCAATTCAAACTACGAGATACGCTTTTCTGGTAGGTGCAACTCTTAATCTTGACTGGAAAAAAAACTAAGAAAATCATGCACAGTACATATGTCTAACTTCTTGTTCTACCTTGATGCTAGGAAGGGAAATCCTTCAAAGTCTCTTGATAAGTAAGCTGAGTTACAAGAATCAGGTTGTCATGTACAAATGCAAGAAATAATTCACCTGAGTCAAGCTAACTTTTTCAGAGAGTGCAAGCTGAGTTGAGCTAGTTTTTGTGCAGAACACAGGCTCTAATATTACCTTGAAAGACCCAGCAAACAAAACCTTTAGGCTTTTGATGCAGAAATGGGACAGACAATCTGTGACAAGAAAAAGGGGAATATGTCATGTTGCTATTGAAATCAACACCCCCCCCCACACACACACACTTTTATTTTGTGGTATTGGTCTAATGTAGACAATGGTGATTATTTTTTAATTTTATTACAGGATATGGCTACTTCCTTGGCTTTCAAAAAATTCTACTTCCTCCGTTTGTTTCTATCAGTGTGTTATATTTCTGCTTTACAACCGTGAGGGAAGGTGGTCTTGGAAACAGACTAGTGTCCATATGGGATGGGGTGGGGTTGGATTTATAGCTTAGGAGAGATCACAGTTTGGTAACGAGCTTAGCTCAGGGGCATTTTCAAAAAGGTAGCAGACAGATCAAGCAGTAAGAGAACAGTTACAGCTACAAGCCTGTATAGTGAGACTCAAGTTAAAGGGTCTGATAGGCTGAAAGGGTCTTGCTATAAAGCAATTACCAAAAACCATGGCATTCCTTTTCTTCTTATATAGACACGATACACCAGAAATTAATCTAAGAACTTTGTGTTAGAAAACTAAGTAACATCCCAGGGAAGAAGTTTCAACACTTGGGGGAAAATGATTTTCAATCACTTTCAAAGTACCATTTGCATATGAAAAACCATCCTACTGATTATATAGCATTCTAGGTCCTAAGAGCTACCATTGCTTTGCTAACCTTGACAGTGTTTGGTGGTTCTGGTCTGCAGGATGTCTGGCTACTAACTTGATTCTTTTTGGACCCAGATAAAATTATTCTGATCACTATCACAGTAGCCCAAAGAACATGTTTCCTTTGGTGAGTTGATTTGGCTACTAGTGCCTTGGAAGAAAGGCCAAAAGTCAAGAGAAATTGAAGGGCTTTGGGCAGTGGTTAAGTAGCTACTTCATATTTCAAAGGACAGACACTTGAAGTCCATAGTGAACTCCAACATGTGACAGGAATAATCTACCTGCCGTTTTTAGGCCGTTCTCACACTGTTAATAACGAAAAAGCTGAGACTGGGTAATTTGTACCAGGGAGCACGGCAGCATCCGCTCAGCTGCTGGGGAGGCCTCAGGGAACTTAGAATCATAGCAGAAAGTGAAGGGGAAGCAGGCACATCTTACACGACTGCAGCAGGAGCAAAAGAGAGAGTGGGGGGAGGTGCTACATGCTTTTTTTTTTTTGATACAGTCTTACTCTGTGGCCAGGTGCCAGGCTGGAGTGCAGTGGCATGATCTCAGCTCACTGTACCCTCCGCCTCCCAGGTTCAAGTAATTCTCCTGACTCAGCCTCCCTCACTCCCTATCATGAGAACAGCACTGAAGGGATGGTGCTAAACCATTCATGAGAAACCACTCCACGATGCAGTCACCTCCCATCAGGCCCCATCTCCAACATTGGGGATTACAATTCAACGTGAGATTTGGATGAGGACAAAGATCTAAACCATATCCCCTGGTTACCACCAGCACGTTGCTCTCCTGTTCATTCGCTTTTGCGTTTCTCTTCCTCTCTTTCGCTGCCTATTTTTCTGTTTCTTGGTATATGTGTATCTTGTTTGTTCTTTTTTTCTCCTGTCTCTTCTCCTCCTTTATCAATTGTATTCCCCTCCCTGTTTTTCTCTTTCTTTGACTTTCTTCTTTTTTAAAAAATATAATTAATTTTCATAGATAAATGATAATTGTACATATTCATGGGGTACATAGTGACGTTTTAATATGTATAATGTACAGTGATGCAATCAGGATAATTAGCATAGCCATCCTCTCAAACATTTTTAATTTCTTTGTGTTAGGAATATTCACCATCCTCCTTCTAGCTATTTGAAACTCTGTAATGTATTATCGTTAATTATAGTCATCTTCCAGTGCTATAGAACACTTAAAACACTATCACTTGTTCCTCCTATCTGGCTGTGATTTTGTTTTATTTAACAAATCTCTCCCTATCCCTCGCTTCCTCCAACTTTCTTTTACCTCTTCTACTCTTTACTCTCCTCCACTCTCATGGTCATCTTTGAAATCAACCAAATATGGAATTTAAATACAGCATTTTAGATATTCATATTTGTAAGAAATAATTTTATACTTGCAATTCTTAATTTTAAAAGCCTATAAGTTTATATATATCTTTCTTAAGAAAGAATTTAAGGCCAACAACTTAACTTTTACTTCTGACAGGATTCTTGTTTTCTATAGGCCAGTGAGTCTGAATAGACAAAACATTTCTTAGCAAAGCCCTCATATTTGATACTCTATGAATTTAAAGTTTTTTTAATCATAATTTTAAAATGAATATTTAGTAACTCCTTTATAGATAGACTTTCTTCTAAGTTATGCTATCTGGTGGTATTTTGTTATATAAATATACTGGTTACATTAACATAATTACCTAAATATAGCATAATTTAAAAAATGAGTTTCTCTATATTTACTTTTTACTTTTTAATTTTTGTAGAGATGGGGTTTTGCCATGTTGCCCAGGCTATTCTCGACCTCCTGGGCTCAAATAATCCTCCTGCCTCAGCCTCCCAAAGTGTTGGGATTTCAGACATGAGCCACTATGCCCGGTTGAGTTTTGTCTATATTTAATTTATTTCATTTACACTTAATTTTGTAGCTGAAAATAGGTTTCGAGGAACCTGAAGACTTAAAGTAAGAATGTTGAAGAAACAGACCAGTTCTCCAAGGCAGAAAACGCTATTACAAAAATGCCTAGTATGATTCTTCTAAGCATTGTGACCCTGAGATCAAGGGCTAAGCCAATTATTTTTTTGGATACTCCCCATCTAACAGTTACAAATGTATGAACTAGAATCTGAAGTGGAAGAGTCTATGTCTAGGAAACATTTTATTGTATTATTTCTTCACATCATGCCATCCTCTATCTACATGCCAAGTGGAAAATGTCACTGGAAATGATATTTGGCCAAATATAACTCTGTTCTGGGAAACTACTTCTTTTATCAGTCACAGGTATCTAGACACATCTTAGAATACACTAGAGGTGTCCAAGGGTACCCACCATACCCCTCTGAGCCCAAGAATTAACTCTCAAGAAAAATTTGCAAATTAATCACAAAAAGCATCCGGACTAAGCATGGATGTTGCTTCTTTTTCTTGCAGATACCTAACCTAGCCAACCGGCTGGACACGCAGTGTGTGCGAGGGGAATGGGAGTATCTAGTAATAGCCAAGCAAGCTGGCTTTTAGACATCCCTGTATGATTGTCTCATAGGTCTATCACATATTTAACATATTCAAATCAAAACCCAATCCCTAAGACATATTCTACATTCAGTCTTTCATACGTCAGTAAATAGCACCACCATATCCCAAGGAGTTCAAGTCAAAACCTAGGACTTATTCTGGTTTTCTTTTTGACCTTGCTCCCAAAATCCAATTCATCAACAAATCCTAGAGGCTAATTCCTCCAAAATAAATCTGAATTTCACCATTACCATGGTTATCTTCCTAATCCAAGCCACCGTCATCATGCACCTGGACTTTTGCAAAGGATTCCTATTTTCACTGTTGCCCTTCCATACTCTATCCTTTATCCAGCAGATAGAAT
Organism: Saimiri boliviensis; assembly: GCF_048565385.1. NCBI lineage: Eukaryota > Metazoa > Chordata > Mammalia > Primates > Cebidae > Saimiri > Saimiri boliviensis. The sequence goes on along the minus strand of NC_133454.1, from coordinate 15,438,726 downwards.
CATAATGTTAAAAACAGAAATCAGTCTGTATCTCTCCTTTGCTTATGCCAAACCCATCCATAGTCTCCCACTGTAATTAGAACATAACCAACAGTTTTACCAAACTCTATGAAACCCTACATGTTCTGGCCTTTCTCCATATCTACAATCTAACCTTTTACCCTTCACCCTTTTGTTCAGTTCATTTCAACCACATTGTACTTTTCATTAACCTGCACACCAAGCTCCTTTGCACTCAAAGCTTTTGGATTGCTATTCCTTCTACCTGATGTAGTTTACTCCAGGCCTTCTCAGAGGTGTCTCCTCATAATTCAAGTTTCAGCTCAGTTATCATCTCTTCAGAAGAGCCCTTATACCCCTCCTCTCCCTATAAAACTTTTTGGGAATTACATATAATTTTACAAATTATGTGGATCTATTCCAGCTCTCTTTTGATTAGTAAAAATTTTTAAAAATAGAATTATGTGCGTCAATTTCTTTCCCTCCCTCTCTCCCTCCCTTTCACCCTTCCTTCCTTCCCTTTCTCTTTCAACAGATTCTTACTCTTTCACCCAGGCTGGATGCAATGGCATGATCTCAGCTCACTACAACCTCTGCCTCCCAGTTCAACAATTTGCATGCCTCAGCCTCCCAAGTAGCCGGGACTACAGGCACGTGCCACCTCACCTGGCTAATTTTTGTATTTTCTTTTTAGTAGAGATGGGTTTCACCATGTTGCCCAGATTGGTCTCAAACTCCTGGCCCCAAGTGATCTGTCCACCTCGGACTTCCAGAGTGCTGAGATCACAGGCATGAGCCACTGCTTATGATCTTAATTTTTTAAGTTAAAGTAAACACAAATATATAAATAAAATAGCCTCTCTAGTCACTATTATATCACTTTTCTTAGTTGTCTCCATTAAAGCAATTATTATCTCAAATAATTTTCTTTATATGTCTACTTGTGTATCATATATCATATGTTTCTCACTACAACATGTATCATATGTTTCTCACTACAACGTGTATCACATGTTTGTCAAGTATCATATGTTTCTCACTATATTAGCTACATTGAAGAGGGGATTTGCTTTAGTGACCCCATGACTGCCATGCTAACCTCATGTCCTGCCACATATCCCAGCACCTTCAAGGTCTTTTGTACATTGTAGATGTCCCGACGTAGATGTACAATGTAGATGTACATTGTAGATGTCTCAGTAAATATTTGTTAAATGAGTAGATTTTAGTTATCCAGAGACAGGCAGTGTTCTTTTGGCTGGTGGTTATATGCATTCACTTGAAAAGAGTGTCATAATGAAATTTGTTCAAGTTGGGTTTTGTTTGCATGTTAAAATACTATTGGTAATACCCATTCATATGGAATGGATTTTTGATACAAGTGAGAAATTGTCAACATTCATTTAGAGCTTTTTAATAAAGGGGCTTTATCCTACAGATTAGTATCTATCAATATGGCAGTGGTGAAGTTCACATCAAAGTAAAAACTGGAAAACAAAATTAATGTTAATTTGGATTTAAAAGCTCCTACTTGAGTTCTGCTTTCAAGGCAGTGGGGAACTGTCTAGAACTGTTGATATGGTAGGTGAAGCTAGAACACAAGAATGCTATAGGCTGGTTTGTAGCACAGTGAAAATGGAATAATAAGTAAGGCCAGTTGGCCGGAGACTCCAATTAAGAAAAATGGCTATTTGGGAGGCTGAGGCGGGCAGATCATAAGGTCAAGAGATCGAGACCATCCTAGCCAACATCGCGAAACTCCATCTCTACGAAAAATACAAAAATTAGCCAGGTGTAGTGGCAGGTGCCCGTAGTCCTAGCTAGTGAGGAGGCTGAGGCAGGAGAATTACTTTAACTCGGGAGGCAAAGGTTGCAGTGAGTCAAAATCGCACCATTGCACTCCAGCCTAGCAACAGAGTGGGACTCCGTCTCAATAAATAAGTAAATAAATAAATAAACATGGTTATGAAGAAGTGGTTTAGAATTAGAGCTTTGAAAAATAACAGCTGTTATTGATTGAGTACCCACTATGGGTCAGGCCATTCTCCGCAATCCTTACAGAAATTCCTAAGCTAGGTATTATCTCTCTATTTCCCAAATGAGTAAGCTGAAGTTCAGGAGGTTAAAATAACTTCCCAAACCATATGGTTATGTAAAAAGTGGAATAATGATTTAGATTTTTCAAGTCCCAAAGCTGACATGCTTTCCACTGTACCACACTGTCTTCTTTTATACTAGTGTACTCTATTTGTTTCTGTGATTCCTGGCATCAATTTTAGGGCCTGGCACAGCATCCTAATGGAATCATGCCTAGCGGGATAGCAAATGCCTCTGCTGCCAGAAAAGGGGCAACTTAAGAGAAAGGTCCAAGCCAGACTGGGTCTAAGAGTTTCTGACTAATCAGGTTTCAAATCTCCTGCTTACATCTCTTCTTCCTCACTTTCTTTTGGGGCATCCTCCCATAGCTCACCTCTACCTCTATCCACTGGGGACAACATCCTCCAGGTGCTAATAAGAAAGCTACCCTGGTCATGGAAAAAGGGGAAGAGGCAGCTCGGCAAAATCACTGTTGAGAGCCTGGGCAGGCTTAGGCAATGTGATCTGAAGAGCTGAAGTGTGCAGCTCACAGAGAGAAAGAATGGCGTAAAATGCAAAACTAAAAAAGAGAATAAGCCTGAGAGGAAAATCTTCTTGACAGGGATGAATTAGTTATGGGAGAAACTTCCCAAGGGAAGAAATTGGGCTCCATTCCCTAAGTCTCCCTGAGCAGAAACCATGCTACAGAGAATAAGTAGGGTGTCGGTGGTTGGGGGGACATCAGTGACTAATAGGTGCTTTCCACCTCTGAATTTTATGAAGATGAATGAAGCCTTTTTGAATAGAGAAAGAAATGAAAATGATAATTTAAATGGAGAGATAGGGATGAATAAAGCATGGCAAAGATAAAGAAGAATGAGGCTGTTGGCACCCATACTGAGTGTGGAAAATCATTTCTTCCAATTGGGAAATGCAGAGATGATCAGTTTAGAGGTTTCAATTCAGAGTTCAGACTCTGACACTTACCGATTATAAGAACCTGAGCAAATTACTTAGCCTTTCTAAGCTACAAAATGGGAATAATATCCTATTTTTCAGGTTATTTTTCACTACAGATTAGGAGCAATGCCATTGAAAAGGATTCTTATGAAGATTGAATGAGACAACTCATGTAAAAAAACAGTATCTGCTTAGCATGTACTAAGCACTCAAATGATAGTAATTATTACTGAGACATGGCTGCATGTGGAGGGGGAATATAGCTGGGTAATTATTATCAAGGTCACCATATGGGAATAATTTTCCCCTTTGGACTTAATTATGGTGTCTCCTTGGTTTAATTATTTGCTGTGTTGATAGCGTACATGCTCTCTACTGACCTGGCTTTCAGCTCACAGGGAAGGTGAAGCCCAAATTCAACAGATACCAACTCTACTCTTCGGTAAGCTTGCCAAAGAGCAGCTCAATCCATACTGGTACTCTGAGTCATTCTAAGGAGAAAGCTGTCTCACTATGGGGAAGAGTGTTGTTCACAGGAGATAAAACTAATGACACTGTCCATTTATTTAGTCTCTTACAGTTTACAAAGTACTCTTGCCTGGGAAGGGTTACTATCTTCATTTTATAAATGAGGAGACAGAGACTTACAGAGGTAAAGCAACTTGATTAAGGTGCCATAGATAATAGGTTGTGGGGATTCACTCCCAGCTCCTCTGACATCATGTCTGGGGCTCCTTTATACCGCAAGATGCTGCAGGGAACATGAACAGGTAGCAGACTAGGAAGCCAGTTGCTTTCAACTATAAAAACATTGAATTTAGGAACAGGAAGAAGCTTTCAGATGACCTAATACTGCAGTTTTAGACTGTGTCCAGGGGTCTAGTAGGCAGTAGAGGCAGCCAAGCAGGGGGCGGCATCAGCTTTTATCAATTAAATTCATCACATTAAAATGTTCTTTGAATAAATGTTCAGAACATCAAGACTTTCTTTAAAAAAGAAAAAGAAAGTAGGTAAAACCTAATGTAGTTCAACTGTCTCATTTTCCAAGAAGGATACTGAGACCCAGAAGGGTTAAGTAACTTGTTCAAATCAGAGTTAAGACCAGCAGAGCACTCAGTCCTCAGTCACCTGCATGGTTGATAAGCATGTCAAAAATGACCTCAATCTCCAAATATTTTCCTTTGATTATCTCAAGCAAGTCACTTACATGTAACAATCAAATCATTGAAGAGAAATTAGCTCTGCTGTGAATCTCTTCTGATGACGCCATGTGACCTTGGAATAGTCAACTGATCTCTGAACCCTCAGCTTTTCTTAATGGGGATAATAATTTCTGTATAGGCAACTCTCAGTGAGGCTGTTGTGATGAACGTAAAAGAAAAGACCATGTGAGGTCAGGTGCGGTGGCTCAAGCCTGTAATCCCAGCACTATGGGTGGCCGAAGCGGGTGGATCAGGAGGTCAAGAGATCGAGACCATCCTGGTGAACATGGTGAAACCCCGTCTCTACTAAAAATACAAAAAATTAGCTGGGCATGGTGGCGCATGCCTGTAATCCCAGCTACTCAGGAGGCTGAGGCAGGAGAATTGCCTGAACCCAGGAGGCGGAGGCTGTGGTGAGCCAAGATCGCCCCATTGCACTCCAGCCTGGGTAACAAGAGTGAAACTCCGTCTGAAAAAAAAAAAAAAAAGACCACTTGAAGGTTCATGGAGTTCTTCCCGGGAAGGAGCTCAGCAAGTCAATGTCTTATTCTTTATCAATACACTACCAAGAATGTCACTGCTTCTAAGCTGATCTCTGCAATTTACCGTTTTCATTTATTTGTCATTCTTCACTCAAAAAGGCAATGAGGTTTGTAACCATGTCAGTACTACTAGTTTATGAAAAAGTCTCAAAAAGTATCACATTGGCCTTCTGATAAGACATGATTTCTTACTACTTACACGTAGAAAGTAAATCTTTTGTTTTGTTTTGTTTTGCTGAGACGGAGTTTTGCTCTTGTTGCCCAGGCTAGAGTGCAATGGCAATCTCGGCTCACCGCAACCTCCGCCTTCTGGGTTCAAGCAATTCTCCTGCCTCAGCCTCCCGAGCAGCTGGGACTACAGGCGTGCACCACCATGCCCAGCTAATTTTTGTATTTTTAGTAGAGACGGGATTTCACCATGTTGACCAGGATAGTCTCGATCTCTTGACCTCGTGATCCACCCGCCTTGGCCTCCCGAAGTGCTGGGATTACAGGCGTGCTACCGCGCCCGGCGGAAAGTAAATCTTTTTAGGTTAAATACCTTTCCTTCTAGACAAGTGAGAGAGGCAGCTATCACTCAGGGTGTTCTAGCAAGCTTGGGGAGCTCAAAGCCAGATGAGATCACAGGACTTGTGTGCATCTTACAGAGTTTGGAAGTCAACTACCTAACTGGCAATTTCTCCTCACTAGGCAAGGACTACTAAGAAAGTATTATTACAAACCCTTAGGCAGATCTTGGAAACAGCCTAATTTGCCTGTGACCTTGGCCAAATTCTTGATCTCTCTGAGCTTCAGTTTTCTCACCCGTATTGTGTACACTTTCTACCTCACAGGGCTGTTAAAGATCAAAAGAGAGAGCACAGGGTGTTTTTGAAATTTTTGAGCATTTACTAACTAAAAGAATTGTTATTTTTAAGAATATGTAAAATATTACAATGATTTACAATGCGCATTTCAATTAAATCCTTTCAATTTATTAGAAATATTCACTTGAATAGATCAAATACTGAGGTGGAAGAGAAACAGTGTTTTAATTTATTCTGGTCTCTATGAAGAAAGTAAAATGGCAATACTGAGCAAGTTAGAGCTAGGGAGCCAGTTGGTCCCTTACTTGGCATTATCACAAGACAAGAAACACTTTCATATTTTTATTAAGAACATTTTAAATTTAAAAAGAAGAAATTTTAAAAGCCTTTATCAAAATTCTGGGTTTCCCAAATTTCTAACTACATCCCCTAAAGAACAGCATTTCTATGCTTACCCATGTTGATACTTTAAAAAATCTAGACCTAGTTTCCATTATGCAGACAGCCCAGGCACAGAAGCCAACCAGTATTTTAAGACTGCAATGTTTACTAATGGATATCTGGCTAGAAACAGTGTTGGCAGAATCCTGGCGGAGGCATTTACTCTCACTAATGATGTGGAACAGGACTGCATAATTATGTCAGCTTGTATTAAGTCTACCTAAGACAGCGATGTTTTGCAGTGGAACCGGAAGCAAGCATCCCCTAAAGTCCTGGGATTTTCCTGCAAGAGGCATTACATCAGAACTGGTTCAAGGCAGGGCGCAGTGGCTCACGCCTCTAATCCCAGCAGTTTGGGAGGCTGAGATGGGGAATCACTTGAGGTCAAGAGTTTGAGACCAGCCTGGCCAACATGGCGAAACCCCGTAACTACCAAAAAATACAAAAATTAGCCGGGTGTGGTGGCAGGCGATATAATCCTAGCTACTCAGGAGGATGACGGGGGAGAATCGCTTGAACCCAGGAGGTGGTGGTTGCAGGAAGCTGAGATCATGCCACTGCACTCCAGCCTGGGTGACAGAATGAGACCCTGTCTCAAAATAAAATAAAATAAAATAAGAACTGGTTCAAACATTCTCAGTCTTTGCCCAGCCATTTGTTTCATTTAAAGACTTCTTCACAAAAATGACTTCACAGAATACAGAAGAGATCAGACTGCTTAGCAGAAATTTTTGGGACATAAAGACAGTATATACCATACATGGACCATCCCAGGCCAGGAAAAACATATTAAACATTTCTTAGAAACAATATCAGGTGCTTTTCTTGTACATATAGTAATGGAGAAGGACACTCAATCTATCTCCTGCTCCCTGTTCCAGGAAAGCTATTGAAGTTATACATGATTATTTTCTTTCTTAGCTGTACCCGGGACTAGAAGCATCAACAAGAAAGAAGGACAATTACATTCATTGGGGCTGCCTGGATACTAGTCTCATGGAGAGTTATTTCTGCCAACTAAAAGAGATAGATTCCAAACTTAGATATATGGGAAATCATTTAGTATTTAACATAACTCAAGTCATGCACATAGCTCTGGAAAATGATAATTAATAAGGAGCTATGCATTGAAAATGAGTAACAGCAAATCTTTAAAATGAAAATCCTTAGAATAAAGGAATAGCTGTTGTTATTATTACGTTAGTATTACTTAGTATTCAAAAGGTCAAGATAGTGTCATCAGATTTCTTTCCTGTCTACTTAATTTCTAGACCTTCAGGGAATCTTCATGCCATTTTCTGAAATGGAATGCTGCTTCAAAGGTTTTGGAAGTAAATCATAAAATGAGGACACTAAAGAAGCACTGATTTTTGTAAATTACTATTAAATAACATCTTTATCCTATATTAACAATTTAACCACAAAGTTCATCAAATAATCTAAAAATTTTGCTTCTTTAGACAATATCCAGTATTATCTGAAACCAAATATTAGGGTTTTAAATGGATTGGAACTTGGATCTGGGGTAAAATTCCCATGTTCCTCCCTTCCTCCCTCCCTTTCTTCCTCTCTCTCTTTCCTTCTTCTGTTCTTCCTTTTCCCCCCCATACTTTTGGCCTTTTGGTGCCCCTTATCCGTAGCTAGGATAACACTTCAGTGGAAGGTATTCTAGAAACAAACAACATGTGGCATTCAAATACAGAGATGCATTTTGCAAGGCAGGATGTTGTAGTTGCTGCCACTCCCACAAATCCTCTATCAAGATGTTTGTCCCTCAGTTGTTGATGCAGATAATCAAAGATTACCCCTTTAATCTTTAACACTGTCAAAGTTAATATATACCCTTTACTTTTTAACACTGTCTATGTTAATATAAGCCTTTTAATTTTTAACAAATTCAAAGTTAATACAAACCCCATGAATGCTTCTCAGTTGACCAAACACAGGAATGATCACTATGAACTAGGTGTATCAGTAGTTTTTCCATTCAGCAGCCAGTACATTTTTGGGGGTATGTTATTGTCAATAGACATAGTGATAACTGCCCTTAGTTACAGCACTTTTTAATTCAAAATAATATCACCTTTATTACCTCATTTGAGACTCCCATAAACCACTGCTTGCTACTTCAGAACCTGTTTCCAATTGCATCTGCCATTTCATGCCCTCTCCTGAGCGCTGCTCCTCCTCCTTCCCTGAGTTTTATTCTCTACTCCTTCCTTCATTCTTTCAAGTATAGTTAACACAGGTTATTATGTTTAATAGACTGTACTAAATGTATTAGATTCCTAGAGCTGTCATAACAAAATACCACAAACTGAGAAGCTTAAACAGCAAAAATTTATTGTCTCTCAGTTCTGGAGTCTAGATCTCCAAAATCAAGAGGTCAGCTATTTCATCTGAGGACTTTCTCCTTAACCTGTAGACGGCTGTATTCTCCTTATCCCTCTAACACCATCTTCCCGCTATACTCTCTGTGTTTTTGCATCCCAATTGCTAGTCCTATAAGGATGTCAGTCATACTGGACTAGGGTCCAGCCTAATGACCTCTTTTAAACGTGATTATCTCTGTAAAGACCCTGTCTTCAATTAAGTTCACATTTTGAGGGACTAAGGGCTAGGGCTTTAACATATCTTTTTTAGGAGGATACAATTAAATCTCTAACACTAGGCCTCGAAGATAACAGATGAGAAACACAACACAGAAAAGAAGAACTTAAATGAAATCTGAAATGTCATTATCATGGGACCCACTGGCCATGCCTGGTACAGGGCCTGATTGTCTCCCTCCTTATGTCCAACCTGCTACCATGCTTCTGGGGCCAGTTCATCTCCTTAAATGGAAATCTGATAACACACATTCCTTTCTTCCTGTGATGGTTAATTTTATGTGTCAACTCGATTGTGCCACTGGGTGCCCAGATATTTGGCCAAACAGTATTCCAGGTATTTCTATAAGAATATCTTTGGAGGAGATTAATGTTTAAATTTTCTTTGAGTAAAGCTGATTGCCTTCTATTATATGGGTGGGGCTTAGCTAATCAACTGAAGGCCGATTCTTCTTTGAGTAAGAGAGAATTCTTTTGCTTGACAAACCTTCAAAGAGGGACATCAGTTCTTCCTGATTCTACAGTAGCTTCCAGCTTTGAGACTCAAACTGGCACATCAGCTCTACAGATTCTGTACTTGCCAACTTTTATAATGATGTGAGCCAATTCCTTATAATAAATCAATCTCTCTCTCTCTGTGTCCTCTCTCTGTCTCTGTTTCTCTGGAAACACTAGTATACTCTCTAAGTGTAGGTTCCTTTTAATGAAGAAAAATCACAAATCATATCAGCATCCTTTCAGGATTACAACTTATAAGCCTCAGAGCAAGCTCTTTATCTTACCAGATACAATCTCAACTGCCCTAATCTGAAGTCCCTACATCTGGCTTATTCCTCTGGGTTTCAGTCATAAAGATGACTGAAATCTGACCCCTGCCACCCACCCACCGTCTCCATTGATCTCTCTGAGAATATAGCTAGAGCCTGTCGCAAAGTCAAGTCCAGCAGCTAACCTTACTGCAATCATGGATTGTAAAATACTGAGATCTGAACTCAGAGCACTCTGCTACATGCACAAAACTTCTCACATCTTTGCGTACATTTCACACCTTTGTGGACTTTCTCAAATTCTCCCTATCTAATTTCATTTAGGGCTTTTCATGTGACTAGACAATTCCTTTACCAACTTTTTTTTATAGGTCGATAATGTATACATGTGACTTTGTAAAGAATTAGCCTTGCCTACTTAAGACTCAATACAAAACCTTCCTAAATTTTAGCAGGTTAGCCAAATTAGTCTTGAAAGAATGTCTCCAGGTTAGAAGAGGGTAAACCACTTTCTCTGAATCTGTAGGCTCGCTCTCATCCCTACTTTGGGTTTCTGCTTTCCAGATTCTCTACGTCACCACATCACCTATTCACCCCTCCCTAAGGTGGTATGATACTCCTTTAAAAATTTTAATGTGTACAAAAATGTTTTCCCTCGGCATAACTGAGACAGGCTGGTATTTTCAAGAACAGCTTTACTAAACATGAGGGGAAACAGAAAAGAAATAATTACAGAAAACATACACAGTATAAAAATAGCCAGGTTTCCAACTGCAGGTTTCTGTTTCTAAAAATTCCATTTGAAGTAGGAACGCTTTACTGGGCCTCAATCTCATTTACCCTTAGTCAACCACATCCCTTAATTTTGCTATATCCTGTCTGGACTCCTCCCCAGCCACCAACACCTCACCTTTCCCTGAGCCCTGTGATCTTGAGCCACTATCTCTGTTTTTGGAACCCACATCTCAAAGAAAAAAACACCCCCAAGTACTTACTTTCAAAACTAAACTTACTTTTTATCCTCGACTCACAAAGAGCTGCCAAATTGCTAGCTTACAAGAGATTTTCAAGTTTTGATGCTTAAGATTTACTGGTTTTCAAATATTAGCCCTTCTCAATACTGATGTTAAACCAGCATAAACCAAAGTGTATTCTAGGAAATGATCCCTGGGATAATAAATATTCTTTACAAAGGCAGGTAGTATTCTATAGTCAAATAAATCTGAGGAATGCTGGGTTTAACAAAGTTTCATAGTGTTCTCCATTGCATAATTTTTAAAACCTTTCCATGTAGTTAACAAATATTTATTGAGCACCTATATTGTGCCAGGCACTACCATAGGTACTCAGGATTCCCTGGTGAGGAGTGAACAGGACAGATAAGATCTTTGCCCCGCCCTCATAGAATTTGCCTTGTAGGTGGCGTTTACCAGAAAAGATGACAAACAAACAAGAGCATTTCAAATCATGGTATGGACTTTGAAGACCTTAAGGAATACAGTTATAGGGAGTAATGGAAGTGGGGAAGCCCAGCAGGCAGAGGAAACAGTGAGTCTAAAGACCGAGCAGGAAAAAGCTTGGCCTGTTGGAAGAAGAGAAAGGAGCTTCTGTGACTGGAGCGGAATAACTAAGCGGAGAAGTAGATGTGATGAGGTATGATCTTAGAGAAGTAAGATGTTGTTCGTACAATGGAAAGCAATTCGGAAGGTTTTAAGCCTTGGCATGATTTGACTTACATTTGAAAAAGAACAATTCCTTGAATGTTAGGTGGAGAATGAAATTTAGAGGCTAAGACTGTAAGTGAAAACCAGTTAGGCTTTTGCAGTAGTTCCTTTGAGAGGCGGCAGAAGTGTCAGTGCAGATAGAGAGAAGTGAATGGCTTCAGCACGTGTTTGAGTAGTGACAACAGGACTTCCTGATGGGTTAATGAGAGACATAGAGATCAGACAGAAGACAGTGATGACTTTCAGCTTTGGGGCTTAAGCACTTAACATACATGGTGGTGGTATTAACTGAACCAAAACAGACTAGGAAGCAGAGGCTTAAAGGGGTGAAGGAAATGAAGTCTTGTCCATGATAAATTCGAGTTACCTGTTTAGGTTGGTACAAAAGTAATGGTGGTTTTTGCCATTGAAAGTAATGGTGTAGGCCAGGCACAGTGGCTCACATCTGTAATCCCAGCACTTTCGGAGGCTGAAGCAGGCAGATAACCTGAGGTTGAGAGTTTAAGACCAGTCTGACCAACATGGTGAAAGCCTGTCTCTGCTAAAAACACAAAGTTAGCTGGGCATGGTGATGCATGCCTGTAATCCCAGCTACCCAGGAGGTTGAGGCAGGAGAATTGCTTGAACCTAGGAGACAGTGGTTGTGGTGAGCCAAGATAGCACCATTGCACTCCACCCTGGGCAACAAGAGTGAAACAAGAAGGAAAGTAATGGCATAATACAAGTGTAAGAGGTGCTACCAAGTCGTTATATATATAAAACATAGAATAAATAATATATATGATAACTTATAATAATATGATATATATGAGTCTGGAACTTAGGAGAAAGGTTTGAGATATATGTTGGGAAATCATCAGCATACAGATGGCATTTAAAGTTACAGAACTGGGGCAGGGTTGTGTGGTGCACACTTATAATTCTAGCACTTCGGGAGGCTGAGGCAGGTTGATTGCTAAAGGCCTGGAGTTCAAGACCAGCCTGGCCAACATGGCGAAACCCCACCTCTACTAAAAATGTAAAAATTAGCCAGGTGTGGTGCTACACACCTGTAATCCCAGCTATTCAGGAGGCTGAGGTATGAGATTTACTTGAACCTAGGGGGCAGAGGTTGCAGTAAGCTGAAATTGGACCACTGCACTCCAGCCTGGGCAACGGAGTGAGACTCTCTCAAAAAATACCCAAAGAAACAAATGAAGTCATGGAAATGGATGAGATCACCTAGGGAGAGAGTAGAAAGGAGCCAAGGCTCAAATTTAGAAATCTGGTACAGACAGGAACCAGCAGAGAACTACTTTTAACATGTTGTGGGCATTGTAACTCTGTAAGAGGTGGATGCAGGAGGCAGCATTTTCCCAACTGTTTTGACTTTGGAATCTTTCATCATGTAGCATGTCACAGAACTAGGGTTTTAAGGAAAACGTTTTGGAAAATATTGCTCAGAACCCTCTAGCTACACTCCATTACGGCATAATATATTAACTTCTAAGGTAACACAGGCTAGTCTTTTCTCTCTAGGTAGAGAGGTGTTTCAGTAAAACTTCATCCATCACTAAACTAACACTGCCCTGAGGATCCAGGCCCTAAAATATACAGGAAGTACACATGTGCCAAATGCAAGCAAGAGGCAAGGAAGGTTGTCTCACCACAGCCTTGTTGAGCCCTACCTCAAGTGCTGCCAGATTTTAGCCTTTTTTTCCTTCATATTTCTAATAGTATTTTGGTTGAAGAGTAAGACTGAAGGTCTAGAGAGAGGCTCTGGGAGTAAATGGTCTTTTTTTCTGGTTATGCATGTAATATTGTTTAGGATACTAGCATGTGAGCATTTCTACCTATATATACTATATCAGAGTGCCATTTGATGCTCTAGAAAGAATTGAAGTTTTTTTCTATTCATTAATAGAAAAGGTTTTCTGTTTGTTTTAGTTTTGTTTTTTGTTTTGGCTATAAGGAACAGAAACTCACAGAGACCCATGAGTAAAAAATGTATGAGGGCCTGTAATCCCAGCACTTTGGGAGGCCAAGGCGGGTGGATCATGAGGTCAACAGATCGAGACCATCCTGGTCAACATGGTGAAACCCTGTCTCTACTAAAAATACAAAAAATTAGCTGGACATGGTGGTGCATGCCTGTAATCCCAGCTACTCAGAAGACTGAGGCAGGAGAATTGCCTGAACCCAGGAGGCGGAGGTTGCGGTGAGCCGAGATTGCGCCATTGCACTCCAGCCTGGGTAACAAGAGCGAAACTCTGTCTCAAAAAAAAAAAAAATGTATGAGGGAATTATTAAAAGGGAATTCATCTGGTGATAGGAAGTTAGAATCCAAGGCAGCCCTAGGGATAGGTTTCTGCCCAGGACAAGTCTTCCTTTCTCTCTCTCTCTCTCTCTCTCTGTCTCTCTCTGTCTCTCTCTGTCTCTCTCTCTCTCAGTCACACACACACACACACACACACACACACACACACACAAAGGCTCAGAGGCTGTATGGTCTTTCATGGCATCTCTGAGACCTCTCACATTTTATAGTTATACACTAAGAAATCATAATAAAATCTTCTATGTTTGCATTCCACAGTCTAAGTAAGTCTTGATTTGCTTTATAAACAAGGAGACCAAGGCCCAGGGAGAAAGGACACCACCCAGTAAAAGGAGCCCTAACTGGGTTTGGTAAACTTGAATCCTGCTCCTGTGTCTGTAGGCAGATGGCTTCATCTGGGTTTCAAATTCCTTTTCTGAAAAGGAAGTGACTGGATAAGGAGGGATGATTTTCACGATGCATCTCACAGTATAACATGGCTGTGGTCATACAGCTGGTGGATTACGGCCAAGGGAGAATCACATCTCCCAATACCTGGTCCAGTGTTGTGTTTTGTTTCATTACACTACACTGCATTTCCAATTTTAAACTTTTAAAAAAATCTCAACCCATTTTTTTTTTCTCATCTGTTTGGACTGCTGTGAAAACACTTTAAGAAGGCAGTATGGTACTGTGAAAAAAGTATAAGTGTTGAAACCAAAGAGACAGATTTGGATCTAGGTTTACTGTCAGCTCTGTGATTTTGGAGCTGTTACTTAACCTCTTCCTCAGCCTCAGTTCCATCATCTGTAAGAAGGGCATATATAATACCTGCCTCGTAGGGTTGCTGATCAGATGGAATGAGATTGTCTGTAAAACATCAAAGACAGTATGTATAAACATTCCATCTCACATTCCATCTCACATTCCTTCTCACATCTCAAAAAATAGAGGCTTGCTTTGTCACCCAGGCTGGAGTGCAGTGGCATGATCTGGGGTCACTGTAACTTCCGTTTCCTGGATTCAAGTGACTCTTCTACCTCAGCCTCCCGAATAGCTGGGACTACAGGTGCGCAGCACCACGCCCAGCTAATTTTTGTATTTTTAGTAGAGTTGGGGTTTCATCATATTGGCCAGGCTGGTCTTGAACTCCTGACCTCGTGATCCATACACCTTGGCCTCCCAAAGTGCTGGGATTACAGGCGTGAGCCACTGCACCTGGCCCCATTTCACATTTTACATCTCCCTGCCTCTTAATTATTTGGGGAGATGAGGAATTACAGCAAAGCATTTATGAACCAAGATGAGGATGAGGCATGTGATGGCTGCATTTTCTACATAAGTAATATTTATCAGAAAAATATTTTAGTCCAGTTTTTCCTGTTCAAACCTTTTAAAAATATTAGTCCATGTTCCTTCTTTAGAAAACACATACTCTGAATATAATTGAATCTTTGTTGATGATTGAAGATCTTGCCGTGCCTTGGACTTATTATTTCAAACTTGAATTCAAATCATTCAACTGCTTGGAAAAACGTGCGGAAGGTGCAAAACTTAGTTGGAATGTGTTGAACTCAGGAAATCTTCTAGAATTTTTTGTTTGTTTTGAATTGAAATTCTTGTTAACAATTTCTCTGTGGTTCAGACTTCTAAATAGTACAAACATTCCATTTATAGTTGAGGATCTTAGGTACTGTGTTCTGGTTAAACAAAGTATTCCCAGAGCTTTTTCTTTTTTTTTTTTTTGAATGCCTACTTTGTTGAAGGACCTGAACCAGACACCATTTTGGACATGAGGAAATATTAAAATTAATATGAGGCTTTAAGGACTGTACCCTTTCATTAACGAGGCAAAACATAAACTCATAAAAAGTAGCTATAACAGAAGTCAAAAAAAAAGAGAGAAAGCTTTATAAAGTAACTAGTACTTGAAATGGAACTTGAATCATGGTAGGATTTGGACTAGCAGTGCTTAGTGGTAGGAAGAATGTTTGATGGGGAAAGATCTTTAGGGCAGAAGGAATAGTTTGAATAAATGAGTGGGGATGGGAAAGCTTAGGATATATCTAAGGGAATTTAAGTTGTTCATTTTGAAGACAATTAAGGCTAACGCAGATAGTTAGTCGGAACATTCCTAGTTTTTCATAACATGTACTGAATGTCCAGATGTCTTGAAAAGTGTTTCTTAGGCCCCTAGAGTGACGAGAAACTGATCTGCTGTGCATTCTTTTGTACATTAATTTGCCTCTGTGGGCTGGTAATATGTAGATCACAAAAGAAATCAGAGGGCTACCATTTGCCTACTGTTAGAAGCTAAGCCCCATGTCTTGGATCAGATATGCCTGGTACACTCAATGGCCCTCCCAGGATCCATTCTCCTTTCTAGAAAACCTTTAGAGCCACGGGCTAGGTCCTGGGTTTGGATATCCATTGATCCTCTGTAAACATCTCAAGCCAGGAATATGAAGGAGAGGGGCATGAGGCTTCTCTAATGTTCTTTTCATTTGCCTCACTTGCCCCTTGTTTGCCAGCCCCCTCCTATGCCCATTCCCATCCTTAAAAACAAGGCTCCTTAAACACAAGGTCACTTTCCTCAGAGGGAAAGATAGCATTTCACTTAGCGGTCAATGGACTTACACATTCCCTCTTCATAAAAGTAGAAAATGAGAGAAGAGGGGAAATCCATGCAGAACCCTGGTGTCATGGGACATCTCTCAATCTACTTTGCTGAAGCTAATGCTTCCAGCGGAGGTGAAAAAAGGCATGACACAGCAATGTGTATTCCACATTGAAGTATCTGGGCAGTGAGACTCCATGAAAAACTGCCAGATAGATACTCTCTTAAACATTTCTAAGTATTAATTGATTCTGTTGATATGGTTTGGCTGTGTCCCCACCCAAATCTCATCTTGAATTGTAGCTCCCATAATTCCCATGTGTTGTGGGAGGGACCCCATGGGAGGTAATTGAATCATCGGGGTGGATTTTTCCTGTGCTGTTCTTGTAATAGAGAATAAGTCTCACGAGAACTAATGATTTTATAAACGGGAGTACCCCTGTGCAGGCTGTCTTGCCTGCTCCATGTAAGACGTGGCTTTGCTCCTCATTTGCTTCTGCCATGATTGTGAGGCCTCCCCAGTTATGTGGATCTGTAAGTCAATTAAAACTCTTTCCTTTCTAAATTACTCAGTCTCAGGTATGTCTTTATTAGGAGCATGAGAACAGACTCATTCACTGTTAAAAAGAGAAAATTGAGATTCTCAAACTTGGCTTTCTACATCTAAAGCAAGTCTATGCCAAGGAACATGGCCATTTTAGTTTTAAAGAAGCAGATAGCCAGGTGCAGTGGCTCACGCCTATAATCCCAGAACTTTGGGAGGCTGAGGAGGGTGGATCACCTGAGGTTGGGAGTTCGAGACTAGCCTGACCAAAATGGAGAAAGCTTGTCTCTACTAAGAATATAAAATTAGCTGGGCATGGTGGCACATACTTGTAATTCCAGCTACTTGGGAGGCTGAGGCAGGAGAATCGCTTGAACCCAGGAAGTGAAGGTTGTGGTGAGACGAGATTGCACCATTGCACTCCTGCCTGGGCGACAAGAGTGAAATTCCATCTCACACACACACACACAAAAAAAAAAAAAAAAAAAGCAAACATTTCATCTGGGAAACCTAATGAGGAAGGAATTTGGTGTTTCTCCCTGTTCAGAGCTGCACTTCTCTTGTCTTCTTTTTTGTTGCTGTGATTTTTCTATATCTGGGTTTTTTTGTTTCTGCCCTTCACTTTCAACCATAATGCACAACTTCTCCCCATTTAATGAAAAATTCTTTTTCTAACATAGCACAGTGTCAGAGTGGTAGAGCTGGGAGGGGTCCTAGACATGATTGAAGTCATCCTACTGACTTTTGTGATAAGGAAAATAAGCCCCAGAGAGATAAAATGGTTTTCTGACTGTAGGAGTAGTAGGAATGGACATGAATTTTGGGAAATTATAAGATCATTGACAGAGTGTTTTATGGTTTACAGAGTGTTATCGCTTATGCAACTGTACATGATCTCATAACACCTGTGATATAGGTGATACGATTATGTCCATTTTACAGGTGGCGAAACTGAGACCCACAGCAGTCTCCTATGAAGGGAAAGCATATACTTTTTCATCAGGGAAACTGCTCCTGGCAAAGCCTAGTGACTGTTAAGTGTCGAACCCTGTTGTGAAGGAGTAGGCATACAAAGATTAATAATGACTGCCCCTGCACTCATATCTGTTAGGAGGAGCTTGTTGGCCTCCCCAAGGGCACCCTAATGCTGTCAAAAATTACCTGAAGTCTAGAGAACTGCACCCAGTACAGGCATTTGACTCCCTCTAAGCATGGTCACGTAGAAACTTTGCACAGGGCAACTCTTCCCTATACTTTAAACGGTCTAAAATTGAGAGTCTGTGTAATGTCAAAAGTGAATAAATTAGAATTGGCTCAAGATCATAGAAGCATTTGGGTTTTAACTGGCAGTGGAAGTTGAGTGGGGATGCACTAGGGGCTTTCAGATCACTTGTCTTTTACTCTTTTTTGTAAATAGTCCCCATCTCTGTGGCCCTACTTTTTCAGAGTAACACTGATAAATACATACTCTTTTTATTTTTTGTCTTTATTCTTGGTAACGTAATCTGATCAATAACTAGATCATACCTTCATGGATTCTGGAAAATTCTGGAGCTTTTGTTTATGTAAGCAAGGGTCAGCAAACCACTGCCTGTGGGGCAACTCTGGCCTGCCGCCTGTTTTTGTAGGCTTGTGGGTTAAAAATCATAAATGTACACACACACACACACACACACACACACACACACATATATAAAAATTTTTTTTTTTTGAAAGAGACTCTCATTCTGTTGCCCAGGCTGGAGAGCAGTGGCAAGATCTTGGCTTACTGCAACATCTGTCTCTTGGATTCAAGCAAAGAATATAGTTTTTTATGTTTTTTAATGGTTGAAAACAATCAAAATCAGAGACCTATTTTTTGATGTAAATATAATACTAAAGTTTCAATGACAAAACATAAAGTTTTATCAGAATGCAGCCACTCTTATTATTTATATCTTATTTATGCTTTCATCCCACAACAATGGAGTTTAGTAGTTGCAACAGAGACTATATGTCTTGCAGAGCCTAAAAATATTTTCTGTCCTGTCCTTTACAGAAAATATTTGCCAATACCTCTCTTGGAGCACTAATCATACTGTATGAGAATTGGTTCCCTTTATATCCATCTCCCCAGCTAGACTTTTGAGCTTATGGAGGGCTCCTCTTTGCTTATGATAAGAGTTTAACTCCTGGTGGGCACTCTTTAAATGTTTGTGGGATGGAAGAGAAAATGAATCAATGATGTGGGCTTGGCAGAGTCAATTCTCCCTTTGGAGTCTCAGCTTTCTTTTTTTGCGAAATGAAAGAGTTGGCTAAGGTGACCTTGGTCCCATCTAGCGCCAACATTCTATATTATATATTAAGGTTGCTGTAGCTAAAAATAAACATCACGTTTGGTTCATTGAACTCCAACTGTGAGCTCTCCCTTGCTGATCTTCTAACTATTGGTTGGTTTCCCAGGTCTTTTAGTATCATGAAAGGGATGCCCTTACGAGCTAACTTCCCTGGGCATATTATGTTAGTGTATGCGGTGTGTGCATTGCATGTAATATATAAATATATTAATAAATCAATAACTTTCTTCTTCATTTCTGCCTTCCTTATGTGAGTCTAGTGACACTAACAGTTTTCTCAGGGCCTGGTCATTCTTAAGAATCTGGGACCAGGCGCAGTGGCTTATACTGCCTCTAATCCCAGCATTTTGGGAGGCCAAGAAGGGTGGATTGTCTGAGCCCAGGAGTTCAAGATCAGTATGGGCAACATAGCAAGACCTCATCTCTACAAAAACAAAACAAAACAAAACAAATATTAGCCAGGTGTGGCGGTTTGTGCCTGTAACCTCAGCTACTTGGGAGGCTGAGGTAGAAAGATTTCTTGAGCCAGGAGTTCCAGACTGCAATGAGCTATGATCACACCACCGCACTCCAGCCTGGGTGACAGAGCGAGACTTTGTCTCAAAAGAAAAAAAAAGGAAAAAGAAAAGAAAACAGATTTTATAATCAATATCCTTGTATTTAAATCATGACTTTACCTTGTACAAGCTATATACAAGATATTTTGTGTATATTAATATCTTATGTATATGTTAGTATCTTCATCTTGTATATATTAAGACAAACTACTTAATTTTGATTTTCATGTTCCTTAGCTGTCAAATGGGATTGAAAATGCCTTCTAGAGGCAGGTGTAGTGGCCTATGCCTGTAGTCCCAGCTACTCTGGAAGCTGAGGTGGGAGGATCACTCAAGCCCAGGAGTTTAAGACTGTAGTGAGCTATGGTCCTGCCGCTGCGCTCCAGCCTGGATGACAGAACAAGATCCTGTCTCTAAGGCCGGGCGCGGTGACTCAAGCCTGTAATCCCAGCACTTTGGGAGGCCGAGGCGGGCGGATCATGAGGTCGAGAGATCGAGACCATCCTGGTCACCATGGTGAAACCCCGTCTCTACTAAAAATACAAAAAACTAGCTGGGCATGGTGGTGCGTGCCTATAATCCCAGCTACTCAGGAGGCTGAGGTAGAATTGCCTGAACCCGGGAGGCGGAGGTTGCGGTGAGCCGAGATCGCGCCATTGCACTTCAGCCTGGGCAACAAGAGCGAAACTCCGTCTCAAAAAAAAAAAAAAAAAAAAAAGATCCTGTCTCTAAAAAAAAAACAAACAGAAACTGAATGTGTGGAGTTCAGAGACCACACACTGGAGTTATGGCTACTGCCTCACCTCCATGCATCACCAGTAGCCTCAGAAGAAAATCCATCTGCCTTTACTTGGAAAATATCACTACTTAGAAAAACTTATCATTTGAAAAATCATGTATTTTCAAACCAAACAAAGATAAAAGTCCTTGTGGAAACTTCACAAGTGCACAGGGCCAGTCCCTGAGGTGGTGTTCAAAGAACACCTTACAGGCTGGGTGTGGTGGCTGACACCTGTAATCCCAGCACTTTGGGAGGCTGAGGTGGGTGGATCACTTGAGGCCAGGAGTTCAAGACCAGCCTGGCCAACATGGCAAAACCCTGCTTCTACCAAAAATACAAAAATTATCTGGGAATGGTGGCATGTGCCTGTAGTCCTAGCTACTTGGGAGACTGAGACATGAGAATTGCTTGAACCCAGAAGGCAGAGGTTGCAGTGAACTGAGATCGAGCCACTGTACTCTAGCTTGGTGACAGAGCAAGACTGTCTCAAAAAAACAAAAACAAAAACCAAAAACCCCACAAGTTTTAAAATATAGTATAACAACTATTTACAGTGCATTTATTTGAATTAGGTATAATTAATAATCTAGAGATGATTTAAAGTATACAGGAGGATGTGCTTAGGTTTATATAAGGGAATTGAACATCTGAGGATTTTGGTATTCATGAGGACTTCTGGAGCCAAACGTTCCCCTCAAGCCCTGTGGATACCTAGGGGACTGTACAGGTCTCCATGCTGTCCATTCAATGCTCTATGTATAGCTTAATACTTGGATTCTAAGAGAAGTCTCAGTGCCTTCAAGCCAAGGAGTGAGCACTGGGGAGAATCTCTAGCAAGGACAAACGAGTTTTTTGTGGGAGTGGTGGGTGCTTGGCACACAGGAGAACCTTAGAGTCACGTAGATACCTTCTTGGTATTTCAGAAGGCAAGTCAATTGCTCAGCACACTTTCACTGAAGGTCTCTTCCAGGCACAGATGCGAGGCCTCAGAGGCATAGATAGATAAAATGAGGACTCTGCCCCAGGGCTTATAGATGCATAAACAGTGAAAAAAAAAAAAAAACCAGAATGATAAGGGAACTAACAGAGATATATGCCTAGAGCCCTGCAAGGGCAAAAGGACATGACCACACATTGCCCAGAGAAGTCACAGGGAACTTAACTGAGGAAGTCGCTTCTGACCTGATTCTTTGAAGAAGAGTCACTGTTTTCCCAGGAAATTAAGAAGGGAAAGAGTGTTCCATCACAGAGAACTGTGTATGTAATGGCATAGGGCGGGGATAGAGTCTGGTATATACTGGGACTAGCAAAGGGTTCTGTGTGCAAGGAGTTCCAAGGGTGTGGTGAATGGGGGAGGAGAAGAGAAGGGAACGAGGGCAACCGCCAATGTCAGGAGAGGGATCTCACTATTGAAAGGGATTTTACTATTGAAATTCAAGTAGAAGTTAAAAATCTGCAGTACCGTTACTTACCAAATCGTGTTCTCATTGGGTCATACCTTTAACTTGATAGACCTGATCCTAATTACCAACACACTGACCAGTGGGGCGCCCATTCCCGTTACATAACATATTGTGTGTTTTCTTTACCGCTCTGTTACCCAGTGCCTGCAACAGTGCCTGACACCTAGTAGGTGCTGAATAAATATTTGTGGAATCAGTCTTTTAAATGATATATATATTTTTTGTGGCAACTACACACTCTAGGTTTTCCCCAGTATCTTTAAAAAAAAATCTGTTCCTTAGTTGCCATTAGTACCATTGTATTTGTCATGCATCTGGATTTCTGACTTCGAAAACACAGTACTAGAACCCACCGATACATGATAGAAAAGCTTCATTCTCATTCTCAGAAACTCTCCCTATGTGAGCTGGAGTGTTTGGGAGGGAGGTGGGAGAGAAGTGTGGTTCAGTAAGAGGAGCACACCATTCCCAGGCTGGAGGCCTTAGCCACCCCCTGCTGCACAGTTGGCTGTCCATGCAGTCTTGGACCAAGGCATGTTGTTATCTTGTTCTTTGCATACTGAACACACAGGCTTTGAGAGTCTTGGGTGAAAGTGGAAAGCATTCACATCTTGGAAAGGATGGAGTTAGGGCGCTTGTGGCCTTGTTTGTTTCTTTGCAGAGCTCTGGCCGCTCTATTGGAAAAGGTAACCTTTCACATCTGCAGGGATGAAAAAGTGTGTTGCTTCACAAACTTAGCATCTGCCTGATACTGCCTGGAATGTAACACTTAATGTGTTTGATTATCATGGTCAAATGAATCATCAGTAAAAATCATTATCAACCAAATATGTTGTTTTTTCTTAACAAAAGATTCCAACTTTGTTTAGTTTTAGGTTCAGATGCCGAGTTTTTTGAGCTGAGGAAGAAGCTTGCTTTATATTCTGACTTTTTATAATTTCATTCTACCTCTCCTTGAATATTCTGAATCCTTTCTGTAATTAGGAAGTAACTGAGAAGGCTATCTTTCCTAATGTTTCACCAGCCTCTCAACAACCAAAACTGAAAGCCTTTGGAATTCTCTCCTCTATTTCTCTCACCACTGCATTCTTGAGTCCTCTTGATTCTATTCCCAGATTCTTCTTACATGTATTCCTCTTGTCCAGCACCTTGAGTTCTCAGACTGAGTTATTCTTTTAACCAGCCTCTCTGACTCCAAGATCTCCTGAGGAAGCCAGCCTTTGCACTGCTATAGAATTAAGCCCCCTAAAACATAGGTTATACTTTGGCACTCTCTTCCTTTCTGGGCTGCTCCTTATAATGCAGGGAATAAAATACAAAATTTTAGCATGCTATTCAAGGCCACCTCAAATCTTGACAATGCTTTATGAGCCTAATCTTTGGAAAATGAAAAATAAATAGGAGAAAAATAAATGTATAAAATAAACTGGATGTAGTACATAAAATCTGTGTCTAAAAATCTGCAAAAAGTGTTTGTGTATGTGCATACAAATATACATATCAATAGAGATATGTATACTACACACAGTGCTGAAAGTGGTTATTAAGATTTCTAGACAAGCCCATACAAATCTACTTCATGTATAATTTGTAAATAAACTACTGTGAATGTACAACAAAAATTACTCTGCAGTGCCAATAAATAAAACAGGAAAACCATCAAAATTTAAAATAGTTTTTAAGAAATATATATTGACCACTGCCCCTTGAGATGACAAGATGAGCAGACACACACACACACACACACACACACACACACACCACCATGGAATACTATTCAGCTATAAAAAATAATAAAATCCTGACATTTAAAACAACACGGATGAATCTGGAAAACATGTTCTCACTTGTATGCAGAATTTTTAAAAAATTGATCTCTGGGCAGATCACCTGAGGTCAGGAGTTCGAGATCAGCCTGACCAACATGGTGAAACCCCGTCTCTACCAGAAATACAAGATTAGCCAGGCATGGTGGCACATGCCTGTAAACTCAGCTACTTGGGAGGCTGAGGCACGAGAATTTCTTGAAACTGGAGACAGAGGTTGCAGTGAGCCGAGATTGCACCACTGCACTCCATCCTGGGTTACAAGAGTGAGACTCTGTCTCAAAAATAAATAAATAAAAATAAAAATAAAGATAAACAACCAAAGTTTCCACATATAATGACAATTCTATCTTGAGAGCCACTGGAGAGTTACCAGGAAGAGCTAGAGCTGGTTAACAGTGGAGGATGTGCAGGAAGTATCTAAAACTGTCAGGGCTAGACTGGCTGGGGAACAAAAGTGGGTGATCACGATTGGGTATTGGGTACATGATGTTTTACTGAGGTAATTTTAGTACCAGTGATATTTTAGCCTTCACACTTAATTCATTACTGTAAAGAATAAACTATTAAATTTTCAGCTTTTAAGAAATCATCAAATAATCTGTGCAAGTAATCTCCTTTATGTCAGGATGAAGTGAGGGTCAGATGAGGAATTCAGGGATGGGGCTGGATACAGAGAGATGGTGAAGATTATGAATGCGGTAAGGTTGTTACCCATGTCATTTGTTCATTTTTTAAAAGTGATAACCAATCTCTCTGACTCTAAGACCTTCTAATCAAGCCAGCCTTTGCACTGCTACAAAACTAACCTTCCTAAAGCTCAGGTTAGACTCTGGTACTCTCTTACTTTCTGGGCTGCGCCTTATTGGCTGGATTTTTAGGGTCCAGTATGTCCAAAGTGTCAAAACAAAAATTTATTACTTCAGAGAGACATGCAGGAGGAAGAGGTTAAGCAGTGAGTGCTAACCACAGCCTGCCTTGGGCAGAAGCCGAAAGAAGCCTCGGGTCAAATGATAGAAGGGAAGTTGCTTTCTGTTCTGGTTGCCGGAAAGGGCAAAGAATCAAAACACCACTTTTGCAATGAATGATTTTACAAAATTGCAATAACTGTGACAAGACTTGAAAGACAGAATGCATTTTTGAAACATCTCCGAGCAATATCTTTTTGCTTAGAAGTATTCCCCAACTGAAAATTGGGATTGTTTGATGACGTAGCATCATCTCTGGTATCAAGACAAATACCAAGACAAATCTTGGTTGATCAAGACAAATAAAATATTATGATAAAATTGGGATAAAGAACAAGGTTCAAACCCAGGCTCTACAACATGCCAGCTGTGTGTTTTCAGGCAAATCTGAGCCTCTCTGAATCTCGGTTCTTTCATTAATTAAAGGGAAGTAATTTTACTACTTGTGCCTTAGAATTGTTAGGGTGCCTCAGCTAGTCAGCATTCAGTAAATATTCAAATATTCATCAAATAGCAAGAGTGGTTAGTGGGATTACAGTTGATTCTTTTTTTTTTTTTTTTTTTTTTTTGGTCTGTGTATATCTTAGATTGTCTACCACAAGCATATGTTGTTTTGTAAATAGAAAGAGAAATAAAACTTATTCTTTTTAAAAATGAAGTCTAGAGAGATGGGCACGGTGGCTCATGTCTGTATTCCCAGCAGTTGGGGAGACCAAGGCAGGAGGATCACTTGAACCCAGGAGTTGGAGACCAGCCTGGGTAACACGGCAAATCCCTATCTCTATCAAAAATAAAAAATTAGCTGGGCATAGTAGTGTATGCCTATAATCAGAGCTACTTGGTAGGCTCAGGTGGGAAGATGGTTTGAACCCAGGAGGCGGAGGTTGCAGTGAGCCGAGATCACACTACTACACTCCAGCCTGGGCAACACAGCCACACCCTGTCTCAAAAAAAAAAAAAAAGACCTGGTGTGGTCATTCATGCCTGTAATCCCAGTGCTTTAAAAGGTCAAGGAGGATCACTTGAGGCCCGCTTGAGGACAGAAGTTCAAAACCAGCTTGGGAAACATTGTGAGACTTCATCTCTGCAAAAAATGGAAAAAAAAATGTAATTGGGTGTGGTGACACATGCATGTAGTCCTAGCTATGTAGGAAGCTGAGGCAGGAGGATCTTTTGATCCTAAGAGTTTGAGGCTACAGGAGCCCTAATTATACCACTGCACTACTGCCTGCGCAACAGAGTAAGACCCTATCTCAAAAAAAAATTAAAAATTTAAGATGAATTTTTCATATTTTTACATTTGCTATCCCCACACTTAACTCTTTTATTTCTCTTTCTGCTGCTATAAAGAGTGCGTCCTCGGCCGGACGTGGTGGCTCATGCCTGTAATCCCAGCACTTTGGGAGGCCAAGGTTGGCAGATCACCTGAGGTTGAGAGTTTGAGACCAGCCTGACCAACATGGGGAAATTCCATCTCTACTAAAAATACGAAAATTAGCTGGGCGTGGTGGCACATGCCTGTAATCTCAGCTACTCAGGAGGCTGAGGCAGGAGAATTGCTTAAACCTGGAAAGCGGAGGTTGCTATGAGCTGAGATCGTGCCATTGTACTCCAGCCTGGGCAACAAGAGCAAAACTCCGTCTCAAAAAGGTGTGTCCTCTCTATGCAGTGATATTCAGAAAGCACCATGGAATGACTGTCATTCTCTGTTCTCCAGCACAGTGCTTCTGGGGTCAGCTGAGTCTACCCAGACCTGCAGTACTGAAATGAGGCTCAGATGAGAGTGGTAGCTGTTGTCCATGGGAGATCTTGATAACATATCAATTCCCATCTTACCATTTCCTCAGTTTGACACAAAGCTGTATGCTCCCAGCCATTCCCAGCCCTCAGATAACTGTATTTTTTTCCTTCTAGTTTCATTTATTCACTGACATGGCTGCAGAAGTCAAGCCTGCAATTGGTCTTTGGAAAACGGAGATTGTGGGTGAGTGCATTAAAGGAAGCAAAGCTCTGGAAGGAGACCACCCCTAATCTTGGCGCCACCCCTGGTTCTCTTCTTTTCTTTATAATTTTAGGTTTGTGGGTCCCAGATCTCCATATTTGCCTGCTGGGGCAGCTTCAGCAATAAGAAAAAGGATGGAATTAGGAATGAGTTACTCCAGTCCCATAAAGCACTCCAGCACCAGGAAGCATAACTTGAGGCTCCATCACGTTTGGAGCTGCCTGATGTGCCCACCCCTCTCATGCAGTGGGCCTATTTTTAGAGTCACAGAGGGAGGGAAAGAGCCAAAGGGCCAGAGTCTTATTGAGTGCGTGGGCTTTGGGAGCACAAGGTGCCCATCATCAGCTTCCTCTCAAACACGTTGCTGCTTGCTTGTTCCCATCTCAGTAAATGTTGCTGCCATACACTGGCTGCCCAAGTCAGAAATCTAGGAGTTGCTTTGGACCACCTTCCTTTCTTCATGTGTCACATCCAAGTATACATGCAATCCTACTTACTCTAGTTTGTAAATGTGTCCCTTGAAGTCACTCACTTTCCATTTCCAACTAGTTGAGACAAATATGGTCTTCTGTCTCTACAACAGGTATTCGCCAAATAGAGCAACTGTTTAAATGCCAGGTAGTCCCAAATAACAGCAAGAGAGGATAAGGTCACACAGACAGTCAGTGACACATAGATTCGGAGGGGAGTGCAGGCTTCCTGATTCCAAGCCCCGCACTCCTCCCGGATGCCACCATACTCTATTCACTTGTTCAGTATGCCATACTGAGCCCCTAAGATATGCCAGACACAGAGCTAGACACACTTATCTCTCTCTGGGGTTTCTCCAGGGTCACTCTGGGGTGACTTCCCATATTGGATTATGGGTTTTCTATCTGTTATTTTATGTCCCTTTGCTCTGGCATATCACAGAGAAGGGCATCTCACAGGTCTCTGCTGGACCTCTCATCCTAGCATTCCACAAGTGGCTTCTGCATGGTTTACTTACAAACATTTTCTGAGCTAGTGGGGCCACCAGAAAATATACACATTGAGGCATTTCTCCAGAGAAAGAGACCACGTGAGTCAAACAGTTAAGCCACAAGTAAGTGCAAATATTTCCTTCTAGACCAAACTTCTCTACATAGGAAAGAGGAACAAGAAGTTTGATCTGGGTTCAGTTTTCATTCCTGTCACCCTCCATGACATCTTGGGAAGGAGAAGCACACAGCATAAGTCCTTAGCATATGCAGAATTCCACTGATTCACTTAACACATGTTAATTAAGGTATGCCATGTGCCAGGCATCAGCATGGGTGCTGGGAACACAGTGCTCTTTCACACAGATGGAGATCCTGCCCTAGGGGATTTTGTAGACTCACACAATTGGACCTATTACTTAGCTTCCTTTTAAATACATTCATTTTTCAATGCCACATTCACAAATTTCAAATAAAGGATTATAAAATCATAGGATACAGGAGACACAAAGGAGATATTCACTTAAGTCAGTGCCTCTCTCCACTTAGTCAATGTTTAAATCCCTTTCCCAATATCCCTCTCAAGTGATCATGTGATTCCTCCTTGGACACCTCCGGTGACAGAGGATTTACTGCCTGCAAGGTGATCTATTCTATTTCTAAACATTAGCAGGGGTTAAATATTCTACCCTGTATGAAGCCAAAATAAGTTTCCCTAAAACTTGTATTATGTTCTGCCCTTTAGGCCTATACAGGACAAGACAGTCTCTTATGTTATGTGTGGGGCCTGGCTCCGTGAGGACGGTTATTATGGTTCCTGAGCATTCTCCAAACATCTCTATTTGATGCTCCCTCTCCCCGTGAACATGGTTTTGGACTCATTCTCTAGTCAAATGGCCAACAGAGCCACCCTCTCCTGCCCAATTCCATGGAAGAAACTTCACGTAAAGAATATTTTCCTCCATTCTCCACGCTAAGTTCGGGGATCATGCCACTACAGAGCAACCTTCTCTCACCTCCACGATACCCCATCACATGTGGAACTATGTTGCATTGAAACAAGCAGGCAAACTTTACTGTTCACAACTAGAGCTAATAATATTAAGCTTCCAGGGTGGCTTTGATTAAAAGAGGCAATGAATATTGAATCAAATACTGCAAGAAGTATTGACCGAACACTCATCCTGCACTGGACACTGTGCTGAACTCTGTGTGTGACACCATCCTGAGGAAGATAGAAAAGGCCTCTAACCTTATGGAGCTTATAGCCCAGATCCTGAACATAAACCCCTCTCCAAGGGTTGTACAGTTTTAACCAAAGCCCGGAGTCCTCAGAAGCAAATCTCTGTGACCTAAACTGAAAGCTCAAAAATGGTACCGTTATTATTGTCATCATGATGAATATAGATACAACCATATTAATGCCAATAAAGCCTTTAGATGTTACAATTTCCCCTGTAAGAATAATACTTTTGGAAACCTAAGAAAGTCCACAGTGGTATTTCTTATGAATAACAACTGTGATATCACCTATAGCCTCATTTTTTCCTACTAGAAACTCCATATTTCCCATAAATCAGGGAGTTTTAGCATAAATGAGCTGGGTTAGCTTCCACTGAGTGACTATTCCAATCTGGATCACTTTTCCTACCTTGGTCAAACCAAATGTGAGATTATAGTGCAAAACAGCAGTTTTATGGAGGGAAGTGCAGTTGCACTTACAGGTATGGTGCCAGGCGCCTTTCTGCCTTCCATGGTCTGCTAGAGTCATTATCCTGACCACAGTTCTCTTCAGCCATCGTCTTATTCGGCATGCTATGGTTGACAGAATTTGCGTTCCATATTAAGGAGGCCTTCAGCTTTTCCAAAAGCTGTGCTTTGGCTTCCTTATCATTTCACATTACAGCTTGCTCATTGTTTGGTCAGGGAACTGATGGGAATGGAAGTTATTTACTATAAAATAAATAGTCTCTTATTTCAGTTGAAACCACTGTTCTTCCTGTTTGACTGTTACAGTCAGATAATCCACCATCTTGGGGAGGGTGTGCATGAAACCGCTACCAAACATGTGACTTGGGAAGGGAAGCGACCACAGGATATCACTATCTGTGTCAGAAGAGTGGCACATATTTAGCAGGAAGCACTTCGCATTTACTGCTAAAGCAGAGTTGTATATCTGGGAAGACGGTCTATGGCCACCATGTTATTGGGATGAGAGTTAAGGTCTCTTTCATTAAGTCTCCTCCATTGCCCCTATGTGCTAACGAGATTTTAATACCATCTACATCTTTGGATATTAATCATAATTGTATCCATTTGGCTAATATTATCTACAATTAGCTTGGCATTGTGCTTGGCACTTTATGTACCCTAGCTCAGTCAATCTGCACAATTAATCGTATATGGTCAGCATGGTTATTCTGTTTTCACACGAGAAAACTGGTTCAGAAAGGGCAAGTGGCTTGCTCAGGCCCAGTGTAGTGATCCACAGAGCCTGCGACCTTTTCACTCTCTTACTTCACCACGCTGTACCCAATCCCGAGAAGAGGGGGCCCCTCCCAGAATGTCCTTCCTCCATACTTGCTCACTCCCTCCCATTATTTGTGTTTTTGTTCGTCTCCTACGCAGGCTTGCAAGTTCCGATGAGGGGAAGATGCAGTGCCATTCATCTTTGTAGTCTTCCCAGAGAACAGAAAACGGTAATGTCTCAATAAATGCCATGTGAAAGCACACACACACAAACCAGAGTATAACGCTATAGGTTGAATTTCTGGCTCCTAGTTCAAAATTACAGAAGACTTTCATCTTAAGATTAATAATGAATTGAATCTGACGTAGCCTATGTGATATTAACAGCAGCCTCACTGTGGCTCCACATTGCACATCCTCTTGGCGTCCAAAGCCAAAGACAATAAAAATCCTCCCACCCGTCGTGTGCCGCTCAAAAGTAGCTGAGTCAAGACATGTAGTTTCTCAAATATGAATAGAAAAATTTTCTGCTCTGCATAAATAGGAGAGGCTTCCCTAGAAGCACAAGAAACTGGTGGGAGTCGTTGTGCAAAGAGCGTAAGAGAAGAGATCTCTTTATATACAAGATGGGCTTTGCTGGGAGCAGATACAGACTGAGAGGCAGTGTTCTCCGCCATTAGTATTTAAGACCCTGACACCTGAAAATCCTCATTCTAACTGGAATGGAAGAAACATGCAACCAATAGGTGCACCGGGATCAGCAAGCCGAGAAATAAAGTGGACTGGGACGGTAATAACTCTCCACATTTATGGAGGGCTTCCTGTGTGCCAGGCATTTACGTTATTAGTTTTAGTCTTTATAACAGTTTGAGGGGTAGACCTATTTTGCAGATGTAGAAATGAAGCTGTAGACAAGTAACTTGCCCAAGTTCCCCTTGTTGGTAAATGTAGAGCTGAGAGAACTGAATGCAAATGTCTGACTCCAAAGCCTAAGTGCTTAACCATTAATGCTAATCATTAACTACACTTAACTAACCATTTTATCTTTTCCTTGGTGAGCAAGGACAGAGGTTAAGTACTAGAACTCTACTGCATATTCTTTATTGACTTTATTTACATTATGTAAAAACTACATGCACAGTTCTCTGTAAAATGGATGCAGTCATTCAAAATTAATCTATTTTAAGTCCTGGACTAACAACCTCCCCTAGATAATGTACAGAGACATCTGTACTTGGTGTCTCCACACTGACAATTTTATTCAAGAAACTCATGTCCAGAGTGGCCAGCCAGATAAGCAGCAGCCATTATAGGCTTGAGCCTGATAAAAAATGCTGCTTGAGGCCGGACATGGAGCTCATCCCTGTAATCGCAGCATGTTGGAAGGCCAAATCTGAGGTGGGCAGATCACCTAAGGTCAGGAGTTCAAGAATAGCCTGGTCAACATGGTGAAACCCCATCTCTACTAAAAATTAGCCAGACAGGGTAGTGTGCTCCTGTAATCCCAGTTACTTGGGAGGCTGAGGCATGAGAATCACTTGAACCTAGAAGGCGG
This sequence comes from Saimiri boliviensis, assembly GCF_048565385.1. Classification (NCBI taxonomy): domain Eukaryota; kingdom Metazoa; phylum Chordata; class Mammalia; order Primates; family Cebidae; genus Saimiri; species Saimiri boliviensis. The sequence goes on along the minus strand of NC_133454.1, from coordinate 15,407,226 downwards.
AAGTTGCAAAAAAATTTTTTAAACAGCTACTTGTTTCACTTCTATTGCTAGAGTGGATTATAGTCTACCATGCACTGCATATCTATTATTTCATTTGATCCTCTAAGGAATATTATGAGATAGATAAAATAAGTAATATTATCCCTATTATATATATGAAGAGACTCGTTTGGAATTATAAAATTAGAGCCAGGCGTGGAGTCTCACACCTGTAATCCCACCATGTTGGGAGGCTGAGGTGGGCAGATCACATAAGGTCAGGAGTTCAAGACCAGCCTGGCAAACATGGTGAAACCCTGTCTCTACTAAAACTGCAAAAAGTGGCCAGGCATGGTGGCAGGCACCTATAATCTCGGCTACTCAGGAGACTTGAGGCAGGAGAATCACTTGAACCTAGGAGGCAGAGTTTGCAGTTAGCTGAGATTGCACCATGGTACTCTAGCCTGGATGACAGAGTGAGACTCTGTCTTAAATAATAATAATAATAATACTAATAATAATAAAATTAGAAAGTAGTGGAACTGGGACTCCAGTTCAGGGTGACTTCCAGTTCAGGTCCTGGTAATCCAAAACCCAAATAAACAAACTTCTAGCCCTTTTAGAAATATAGATGGAACCATGCTCAAATCTTGACGTTATCACACATGTCTACCAGCTTCCACACATCATCATCACACCTGCCAAATAAGGATGAGGATACCTGCTTTGCAGGCTTGTTCAACTAAATGACATAATATAGGTAGTAAGGCCCCTTCAATAATGTAGTGAACAGAATAGACATGGATCCTGTCCTCATGAAGTTTATAGTCTGGAATCGGGAGGTGGAGAGGGAGAAGCAAATATTCAAGAATACACACTTAACTATCAAGTTATACTAATAAAAAGGGTTATAAAGGAAAAATACAGAGTGCTATGCAAGTGTCCAGTGGGGTGACCTAATCTACACTGCAGTCCAGACAGGCTTCCCTAGGCAGTGACAGCTAAACTGAGACAAGAGGGTACAGGACAATGAGCCAGGTGACATGGGGAAGGGTGAGGCCACGGGTGTGGGTGTGGTTTATAGCAGAGAGTGTTCCAGGCATAAGAAGCACTTTTGAAGAAGTGTGGTGCCCATGAGGAACAAAGAAATGACTTGTGGGGCTGGAGTGTAAAGAGATCCAAGAATGATGTGACAGGTGGCTGGGGAGGCTGGCAGTCTGCAAGCCATGTGGGGCCTTGCTGGTCAAGTTTAAAATTCTGAACTTTATCCTAATAGCAATGGGAAACAACCAAAGGGATTTAAGCAAGGTCACAACATGAACATTTACAAACTTCCAATTCCTAACTAGGGAAAGTTACCATCTTCTTAAAACTTTTCCTTTGGCCGGGCACAGTGGCTCATGCCTGTAATCCTAGTAGTTTGGGTGGCAGAGGCAGGCAGATCACCTGAAGTCAGGAAATCAAGACCAGCTTGCCCAACATGGCGAAACCCGTCTCTACTAAAAATACAAAAATTAGCCGGGTGAGGTGGCAGGCATTTGTAATCGCAGCTACTCAGGAGGCTGAAGCAGGAGAATCTCTTTTTGTCTCGAACCCAGTGAGCTGTGATTGTGCCGTTACACTCCAGCCTGGGCTACAGAGTAAGACTCCATCTCAAACAAACAAACAAAAAAACCCTTTTCCTTTTTTTTTGAACAAATATTTCCTTAGTACCTCTTACATTGCAAAGACAGCTATAGGCTGTTTGTTTCAAACGTAGAATCCGAAGACCTAGAATGGGCAAAAACCAACAACTCCCTTTACTATTTTAAGGAGCTAGGACACGTCACCTCAAAGGCTGCCTCTGCTCCTGCCACCTAATGCAATTGCTTCTCACTCTAAGCAAGAAGTAACCTCCAAATCCTAAAAGTACAGTAAGAACCAGTGGGACACTTCTGGGAAGTTCATTTAATTATTCTTTTTGTTGAGCAGATAAATATTAAGCATCAACTATGTACCCAGCAATGTACTGGGTGCTATGGGTGCAAGACTGATAAGATGGAGGTCCTGTACTTTAAGAACAGGGTATGGGGTTGAGGTAGGCCAGAAAAATAAACAACAATCCCAAGTAGCATCTGTTACAAGAGAGAAAGCAAGGAGGGAGTTGCTTGCAGAACCTAGAGTGAGGAAAGCTTAAGAAGACATGATTAGCACCTAATATGTGCTCAGTAGCTGCACGTTGACTCAAGTTTGAGCTGAGTCTTGAAATGAGGGGAAGCTTAGCAGGCAGAATAAGAGGAGTAGGGAATGAACAAGATCACACACATCAGAAGAGTGGCTTTTGAGATTATTTTATCAGCAGTCAACTGGATGAGTTGAAAGGGAGAGATTATAGGCAAGGAGGCCAAGTAAAAACCTGGAGCAGTGATCCTGGTGAAGATTGAAGAGGCCTTCATGTGCACTCAGCAGTTGTTGGGACTGTGCTTAGTTTGCCTAACCTTAACTTGCACTTGGGGGTACAGCGTACGGCTTGGAATTGTTATTTGCATCTCCCCATGAATGAATGCCTGTTCTCCCTCACTAGGGTGGAGACTGTGTCATTGACTGAAATCCTTACAGCACTTAATTCTGTGCTCTGCACCCCATATATCCCCATCAAAAGTTGGGTGGACGATTGGATTCCTTGAGCTAGGGTGGAAGTGGGAGAGCTGGAACAAGAGAAGAGGGAGAAGAAGGGAATCAGGGCTGGTAATGAGGGTCAAAAAGGATTTCATGTTATCTTAAATTATTTTCACAAGTGTAATGATGCCTTTATGTGTTCATGACTTAATTAAATAGTTTTTTAAGGTAAAAAAAAAAAGTCACTAAGAATATGCAGTGTTGCTTTTCATTGCTTTTCTATTTTTCTTTTCCTTTTTTGCTTTGTTTTTTTGAGATGGGGTTTTACTCTGTTGCAGGCTGGAGCACAGTGACGCCGTCATGCTCACTGCAGCCTTGACCTTTCAGGTTTAAGGGATCTTCCCACCTGAGCCTTCTGCGTAGCTGGGACCACAGGTATGGGCCACCATGTCCGCCTAATTTTTTTTTTTATAAGAGATGAGGGTCTCACTATGTTGCCCAGACTGGTCTCAAACTCCTGGCCTTAAGCAATCCCCCTGCCTCAGCTTCCCAAAGTGTTGAGATTACAGGCATGAACCAGTGTGCCATGCCCAATACTGCTTTTAATAGTGAAAAGCTTAAAGTACCTAAATATCCAGCAATAGAAATATTACCCAATCAATCATGATACAATTTCAATGGCAGAATTTAACAAAAATGTTGTTGAGGTATGTTCACAGATATAAAGAAGTTAGTAATTTATAGTTTCACTTAAAGGGAAGTTGATATTAATTATTATATTCTGAATTATCACATTTTTGTTAACAAATATATGCACAAAAAGGTTTGAGATACTTTTATATAAGAAGTTTACATTGTTTCTACATCAGCAGAATTCTGTTGTGCTTTCTTTTACGTCTCTGTTTTCTAATTCTTAAATAAAAAACAAATAATAAGAAAACCTAATTTTTAAAAATGTAAATGAAATGAGAAAACCAAACTAAGAACAAAGAGAACAAGGAAGCTAAGAGGAAAAAATGTGCCATGGTGCCATGTGGATGGGATGATCAAGAAAGTAGAGAAAAGATGTTCTTGGAATTTTTTTTTTGAAAGAGATTTTCTTATTTTCCATAAAGTTAAGGGGAAAAATATTTTTGTTCTCAGAGTTTTTCAGTATGCTTTCCAAGCCATCAAATTCCTAAATATAACCAAAGTTGAAGATTTTACAAGTAAGCCAATATAAACATAGTAGATGTTTATATTTCAACATTAACAACGTGACATTGGAGCTGCAAAAGATCTTCTCAATTGGCCATATTTTATTTCTCTAAAAGTTTCCATTTTCTGTCCCCTTTTAAAATACATCCAGTCACCCGCACCCCCTTTCACCCCTTTGTGGCTTTAAAATGTCAAGAAAAGGCAGAACCAGATTGACATAGTAACACTGGGGATGGAGCATGTGGAAGAAAGGAGCAAGAGGGCGGTGGCAGAATGTTAAGCATTTGGGGAGGAAGGGGGAGAGAAGGATTTTTTTGCAGAGCCTTGCCTCAAAGAGGTACTACTCAGACTTAGTCAGATCATGTATGCTCTTGTGAACATGCAGATTCTGATTCTGCAGGTCTGGGTGGGACTCCCTGGTGATACCCACATTTACTGGTCTATAGACAACTTTGAGCAGCAAGGCCTTAGATTCTGGCAATTTGCTCTTCCACCCCCATCTTCCAACATTTCATATTGGCAGCATTTGGCTATGATAACCTCTTTCTTTCTAACCTAATAGGGTTTTATTTTGTTTGTTTGCTGTTGTTGTTTTGGTCAAAATACCAAATAGTGGAAACTTTTCAGAAAGTCATTCAACCATGAGCAAGCCACAGTTCCAGGCATCCTTCATGGAAGAGAGTAAAATAGGAACTACAATATGGAATGGGTAACAGCCCCTGATATACAAACGTGATTTGTTATAAAGGGTGTGGTGTTGTGGGAAAAGCCCTGGACTGGTTGTCAACAAAACTGGTTTCAATCTTTGCAATTACTAACTAGCTGTATGTGCTTGTGCCAGTCATTTTCCTCTGGTTCTCTGTTTCCTTTCCTGTTAAACAAAATCATTGGTCCACATGGCTTCTAAAATCTTTTCAGCTCTGACGCTTGAGGTTTCTATAAAGGAGATCCTATATCAACAGGAAGAGAGGGAAGGGCCTGTGCCACCGCACGTGCAGCTGCTGAGAATCCTGCACATGTGATATTATTGTGGCGGAATTTCCCCCTTGTCTGCCCAGATGCAAAAGTGTTACTGGAGTGAGAGACTGGGAAACTTGCCTGGTATGAAATCCTAGGACCCCAACTTCCAGATTTTGGCAATTTACAGTCTTGGGAATCAGTCCCAGCCCCTATAAATAATAAGGCATACCCTGTAAACATGCCCTCCAAGAGCCTCCAATGTAGCTCTGGCAGCTTTCAGATTCTAAGGTCCACAATCCTCCATTCTAAGGCCACCCTCAAGTTTTACCTCATTCCCCTGCACTGGTGGAATTCTGCAGTCTCTTGAGCTTAAGGCCCAGCCAAAAAGCCTGAGTGCCCTCCTACTTGTGAACAGAATCCAATTCTTGAAGCAACTCCAGCCCTTCGCAACAGCACCCTTCTGGACCCTGAGCCTCTCAGATACCTAAAACTCAGTTCAGCCCTGTGGCAGTCAAACTTTGGGGACTCGGGCTGGCTGGAGGGTGACACTTCTTTCTCTGTGTTTAAGACAGTCCCATCTACAGAGTGAGGATCAGCCCCTAAATTGATAAGCACGGGGTGGTAAAGCGACCTGCGAGAGTGAGATTACCCAGACTCTAAGGTAAGGTCCTGCAGCTCCACCTCATACCTCCATAGACACACACTCCTTGGCTTTTAAATTATGAAACAGACCTGTTGCTATTCTAAGGAAGTCTCACAAGTCACCTTATAAACATGCCAGTTTTAGGCAGCTTCCTGTGGTTTGCCAAAGGCCAGCTGGGAAGGCAGCCAGACTCCTGCCACGGTCCTGGAACCCCCTTCTCCAGCAGACACTTATTCAGGGCATGACCTCCTGAGGTGCCCAGTTGGGATGCAGGGAACTCAGTGGCTGGGAGAGTTGTTATTTTTCCCTCCAGCCCCAGCCTGGGTTGGGCTGAATGATGTGGCTGGCTGGTACAAAGACTGCTTTTTATAATGTTCTTCTTTGGTATTTTTGGTGTCTGGAGAGGGCTTCCTTTCCTCCCACAGTTAATTAGCAGCATCAGAGCATTTCCCCTTCTCCAGCAGAAGTCTGTCCCCACCCCTGAGGCCAGGCAGAGGGGGTGGCAGGTGTGGCTAAATGCCCCCTGAGGTTAACCTCAAACTTAAGCTTAGAGCCCTACTTCGTTAGAAGTAATGTGAAATGTAGCGCTAGCTTCCATTCTGGGCAGAGTCGGCAAGTGGGCACACATCCCTGGCAAGCTAGCATCCCTATCAGGTGAGGGGACAGAGAAGGGGGTGGGGAACCAATGTGTGTTTGACACATTTGTGAATTGTTTCTACAACAAAGACTTTTTTTTTTAAAACAACAGAGTGAAGCTTTATATATTTGAATGAGAAGCACACAGAAGGACCTATTGTCTGGCGGAAAAATTGCATGAGTAATTGTGCATGACTTCAGACTTCCCAGTTGAAATGTTAGGCGTGTTAAGGATGACTGAAGGCATTCCAGTGTTTTCAGTGTAGAGAAGAGGGAGGAAGGAGCTCCTGGGACTAGGGAAGGCAGGTTGTGTAGCAAGACAAAGGAGATAGTAACCTGAGGAACACTACTCCCCACTTTGCCTCTCTGGTGTCCATTTTTCCTCCATTTAATTGAAGTGCCACCTCCTATAGGAAGCCTTCCTGAACCTATCTCCTTCCTCCACCTGTCACTGTAGGTGTTCCTCTTGATACATATCTCCTATGTTTTCGTTATTTACTCAACTATGATATTATGGATGGGCCAGAGAAAAGTAAGGATGGACTCCAGGACCTGATTCTGCCACTTCCTATATGTCTTACCTTGGGCAAGTTACCTAGCCTTTCTGTGCCTCAGTTTTCTTGCTTATAAAAGGTGAATAATACTTAACTTCTAGGTTTGTTGAGAGGATTAAATGTGTTAAAACACATAAGGAACTAAGAATATTGCCCGACATACAGTACGCATTCTTAATGTTAGCAATTATTTCTTTTTAGTTGCATCCCCTCTTGTTTGCACAGGACCTAAAATATCAGTGGGCAGGGGTGTTCAACCCTCATATGCATCATAATTGCTTGAGGAGCTTTAGAAGTGTATAGGCCTGGCCTAGGCTTCATTAATCTATAGGTGAAACCTGGTAATGGTATTTTAGAAATGTTTCCTGGGTGGTTTTATTATGTAGCCAGGTTAAAAACCAGTGTCACAGATGTCAATGAATGAGTGAATGAATTAACGAACCAAATGGGATCAGAAAGAGCAAAACCTATGCTTGCTTCAGCAGCACATATACTAAAAATTGGAATGGCACAGAGAAAGTTAGCATGGCCCCTGCACAAGACTGACATGCAAATTCATGAAGTGTTCCATATTAAAAAATATACACAGAGAAAGAACAAACCCAGGGTACCCCATCTTTAGGAATGTTAAGGCATGATGATTCTATCTCCTTCAGAAAGTTAGCTTTTCCTGAAACAGGCTTCAAGAGAAAAATATGATAGAGAATGTTATGGAATACATGAAAAGAATCGTAATTCTAGTCATCTCAACATATGAAAGTATTGAAGAAACAGAAAAACAATTGTCAAGAACTCATATTAGAGATCAACAGGGATTTTCTCTTGATCTCCCTTCTGTCTATGCAGATTTATTTCCTGCAGTTGCTGTACCAACTCTAGCTAGAAGTTGAACTTTGACTTTTCCTCTTTTTGTTGTTGTTGTTTTTTTTTTGACAGAGTCTCACTCTGTCTCCCATGCTGGAGTGCAGTGGTTTGATCTCAGTTCACTGCCACCTCTGCTGCTCTAGTTCATGCAATTCTCCTGCCTCAGCCTCCCAAGTAGCTGGGATTACAGACTTCTGCCACCATGCCTGGCTAATTTTTGTATTTTTAGTAGAGACAGGGTTTCACCATCTTGGCCAGGCTGGTCTTGAACTCCTGATCTCCTGATCCACCTGCCTCAGCCTCTCAAAGTGCTAGAATTACAGGTGTAAGCACCATGCCTGGTCTTTCCTCTAGTTTTAATTTCTATTTGCAACCCAATCTTTAATTTAGTGGACATAAAAATTTAAAGACCTCAAATAAAGCATTTGCACCACTCTAATGTATAATCATGCATGATGATAGCATAATTATAATTAACTGCTTTACCTAGTTGGTCCACAAAATTTAAACTGATTGCTGCTTGTAGAACATTAAGTCAGGCACCTCAGAATACAAATAAGAAACTAGGCTGGGGTGGTGGCTCACACCTGTAATCCCAGTACTTTGGGAGGGGGAGAAGGATAGATTATATGAGCTCAGGAGTTCGAGATCAGCCTGGGCAACCCAGAGAAACCCTGTATCTACCAAAAATAAAAAAAAAAATTAGCCAGGCGTGGTGGCATGTGCCTGTAGTCCCAGTTACTTGGGGGACTAAAGTGAGAGTATCACTTAATCCCGGGAAGTCAAACTGCAATGAGCCATGATCACACCATTGCACTCCAGCTTGGGTGACAAAGCAAGACCCTGTCTCAAATGAAAAATAAAAATAAAAAAAGAAACTGTAGTCAGGACTCCTACCCTCAAGGAACTTACATATTAATGGGGAAAGTAAAAATAAATATACTGAAAACTAGAGAAAACAAATACAACAGAACCATGTAGACAATGTCTCATCATGTAAAGCAGGCTTTGGAGTCAGACTTTGGGTCTCTTTATTAGCTGTGTGATCTCAGTTACTTCACTTAACCTTCCTGAGATTCACTTCCTCATTAATCAAATGTCAAATTTGATGCCTACATAATAGGATTATTGTGAGGATTCAAAACCATACTATATGTAAGTGTCTGAACATTTTATTGAATAATAATTTTTTATTTTTTTGAGACAGAGTTTCACTCTGTTGCCCAGGCTGGAATACAATGGTGTGATCTCGGCTCACTGCAACCTCCACCTCCTGGGTTCGAGCGATTCTCATGCCTGAGCCTCCCAAGTAGCTGGAATGACAGCTGTGTGCCACTATGCCGGGCTAATTTTTGTGTTTTCAGTAGAGACAGGCTTTCACCATATTGGCCAGGCTGGTCTCAAACTCCTCACTTTATGTGATCAGCCTAACATGACCTCCCAAAGTGTTGGAATTACAGGTGTGAGCCACCGTGCCCTGCCTAAGGAAAATTATTTTAATTAACAAAGAAGCTGTATTCCAACAGCATACTCTATTGAAAATTTCTTTTTTTAAATTAATTAATTATTTATTTTTATTTATTTTGTTTTATTTTTTTCTGGAGTAGATTGGGAAGTTTTTTTTAAATTGCATTTTAGGTTTTGGGGTACATGTGAAGAACATGCAAGATAGTTGCATAGGTACACACATGGCAGTGTGATTTGCTGCCTTCCTCCTCATCACCTATATCTGACATTTCTCCCCATGCTATCTCTCCCCAACTCCCCACACCCTGCTGTCCCTACCCTATTTACCCCTGACAGACCCCAGTGTGTAGTGCTCCCCTCCCTGTGTCCATGTGTTCTCATTGTTTAACACCCACCTATGAGTGAGAACATGTGGTGTTTGATTTTCTGTTCTTGTGTCAGTTTGCTGAGACTGATGGTTTCCAGGTTCATCAGTGTCCCTACAAAGGACACAAACTCATCGTTTTTGATGGCTGCATAGTATTCCATGGTTTATATGTGCCACATTTTATTTATTTTATTTTATTTTTTTCTGTTGAAACTTTTATTACCAAAAAAAGAAATAAAGAAAGGGAGAAGAGGAAGGAAATCAAGATGGAAAGCCAAGCACAAACATATACTTGACCTCCCACCATAAATTCCTTAAAAGACAGTGAATTAGCTTTTAAAATCAGTAAGTCCCTACTAGCACCAACATACGAGAAAGGAGATAGAAATTTATGATAAAAATCTGGATAGAAAGCAGTCAGGATCAGACTAATGAAGAGAGTATTTACACATTTCTAAACACTCTGATGAAATAATTCTTTCAAATATAGGAGCAGAGAATCTCCAAGCTCAGAGGAAACAAAAAGTATAGGAGGGGTTGTGAAGCAACCATCAGAATTATCAATCTTCAACTGCCCTCTGAACAACAGATTCTTTTCCTTCTTCCTTCACTACAGGGAGTTGCAATTGGTAGTGGTAATGGTGGTGGTGGTAGCAGTGACAGTAGTGGTGGTGGGCTGACCCCAGATAAAACACATAGCTTCATTCTAAGAAAATAAATTGCCTATCTGGGTAGGGTACCTGCTAGGGTGTAAGAGATGGAGAAAGGGGAGCAAGACTGGAAGTAACCCCAGCTACCTTCCACAGATGCAGAGGGAGGCTGTCAACTGTAGCTTCATCACAGTAAATTCCTCCTTATTTTTGGGATTACAGATTAGCAAAGGAAAGAGTCGGGGAAAGGGTCATCCCCAAGCCTTGCTCCCTTTCTGCCTCACACACATAGAGTTCTGACTGACCCATCATTCATGAGAGGAGCCTGTAGGGGAAACAGATATCTCTAAACTGAGATAAAAACTTAAACAACATACCCACTAAATAAGCTATCCATCAATCATAGATATGGATGGAAAGCCAAGGATCCCCAGATGCTTGAGAAAATTCAACAGCCTTAAAAAAAAAAAAAAAAAAAAGACTATGGTGAACAAACTGAAAACTAATCTCAGAGGAAAGATAATCAAACAAACAGAAAAGAACATTAACAAATTTTTAAGTACATCTTCCTTAGAAAGATATATGAGTATATTGCAGCAGGTTGCTATGAAAAGGAACATGTAATTGCTGTGACAAAGGAAAAACAACAAAAAAGGGGAAGTTTAAAAATATGATAGTAAAACTAAATAAAGCAAAAGATGAGTGAATAAGAGAATGGATATGACAAAAATTGGAGATATAATCAAGAAAAATCTGAGGAAATCTCTGAATATACAGAAAATAGTACAAATGGAAAATTTGGGAGAACAATTAAGAGACTTAATTGTGCCGCCCTCCCAAATTCATATTTTGAAGCACTAACCATGAATATGGCTTTATGTGGCCTGTGAGGAGGTGATACATGTTAAATGAGGTCATCTGGGGGGATGGCAATTTAGTAGAATGACACCCTCATAAGAGGAAAAAAGAGACACCAGAGTTTTTTCTTCTCCAAATGAAGATGTAGCTGGAAGGCAGCAATGTGCAAGCCAGGAAAAGAGTCCTTACCAGAAACTGAATTGGCCAGCACCCTGATTTTGGACTTCTCAGCCTCCAGAACCATGAGAAAATAAAATTCTATTGTTTAAATCTCCCAGTTTATGGTGTTTGTGATGGCAGCTCTAGCAAACTAATACAGAGACACAAAGTATTGACGCATGAGGGACTCAATTCATCCAAAAGAAGTGCCAGGAGAGAACTAATTGGTGGGGAAGAGATTCACAAATAAATAATAAAAGAAAATTACACCACAGCTTATAGAAAGGCTTAAGACAGAAGACCTACCAAGTGTCAGCTAAGATAAACTTTAAAAGTTCCTTACTTAGACAAACCCTAAGGATGTTTCAGAGCCAAAAGGACAAAGAGAAAACTCTAAAAGTATTAAACCATGAGAAAGACAGGTTAGCCGAAAGAAACAAAAATGAGATTGGCTGGGACTTTCGTCACCAAGAGTCACTGCGGTTCCCTACTTCAACAGTGCTTGGGGGAAGCCCGGCGCTCATACCGGACCCTGGCTGGCCGCTCACAGCCAGCCCTTGAAAAAAAAGAAAGAAAGAAAGAAAAAAGAGATTGGCTTTCAGACTTCTGAAAGGTAACAAATGCTGGGCAGCAATGAAGCAGTAACTTCAGATTTTAAAATCAGCATTAAAATGAGAAAGCGAAATGAAGACATTTTCTAACCTCCAAGAATTTGGAACATTTACCTCTTATGCACTCTTTCTGAAGAATTACTTAAGGATGTACTACTATGAAAGAAAAGCTAAATTCCAGAAAAGGAGATGCTATCTATATACAAGGAACAGTGATAAGGTGAGAAATTAGCAAACCTACAGTTGTCTAAGTAGTATTTGATGCCCAGTATTGAAAAAGTAACACTCTTGCATTAATTCCCCAATGAAGAGAACAGGAAGTTTTAGAAAATAACATTATGGGAAAAAAAGTTTTCGTTTGCCGGGCGCGGTGGCTCAAGCCTGTAATCCCAGCACTTTGGGAGGCCGAGGCGGGTGGATCACAAGGTCGAGAGATCGAGACCAACCTGGTCAACATGGTGAAACCCCGTCTCTACTAAAAATACAAAAAATTAGCTGGGCAAGGTGGCGCGTGCCTGTAATCCCAGCTACTCAGGAGGCTGAGGCAGGAGAATTGCCTGAACCCAGGAGGCGGAGGTTGCGGTGAGCCGAGATCGCGCCATTGCACTCCAGCCTGGGTGACAAGAGCGAAACTCCGTCTCAAAAAAAAAAAAAAAAAGTTTTCGTTCATAAAAGCAACAGCATTCTAAAAATACTTAAATCTAGGAAGAAATATTCTTTATGATTTCACTAAACAACAAAAAATAATGGAAGAGATGTACCATTTCCCGGATGGAGGATCAATAATATAAACATGTCAATTTTCCTCAAATTGATTAATCAGGCTCGGTGTGGTGACTCATGCCTGTAATCCCAGCACTTTGGGAGGCCAAGGTGGGCAGATCAGGAATTCGAGATCAGCCTGGCCAACATAATGAAATCCCATCTCTACTAAAAATACAAAAATTAGCTGGACATGGTGGCACATGCTTGTAATCTCAGCTACTCCGCAGGCTGAGGCATGAGAATCGCTTGAACCTGGGAGGCAGAGGTTGCAGTGGGATGAGATCGCACCACTGTACTCCAGCCTAGGTGACAGAGTGAGGCCTTGTATAAAAATAAAAAAAAAATAAAAAAATAAAAAAATAAAAATTGATCTATGAACTAATAAAATCTCGATTAGAAAACCAGAAACATTTTTTTCCTGAAACTTGAGCTGATTCTAAAGCTCATTTGGAAGACAGATGGTAATGAAAACAATAAGTTAACAGCAGATTCGGTAAATTCATTGTAGTGCCCAGGAACAACCATGTGCATAGATGGGAATTTGTTAGAAATAAAGGTAACAGTAAGATTGAAAAAAAAAGAAAAAAAAAAAAAGAATTATCCCATAAGTCACCCTGGATAATGAGTTTTCCACTTGCAAAATAAAAGTTAGATTTTTGGGGTCAGGCATGGTGGCTCACACCTGTAATCCTAGCACTTTGGGAGGCTGAGGCAGGTGGATCATTTGAGGTCAGGAGTTCGAGACCAGCCTGGCCAACATTGTGAAACCCTATCTCTACTAAAAATACAAAAATTAGCTGGGCATGGTGGTGCAAACCTGTAATCCCTGCTACTCTGGAGGCTGAAGTAGGAGAATTGCCTGAACCCAGAAGGTGGAGATTGCAGTGAGCTGAGATCATACCACTGCACTCCAACCTGGGTGACAGACTGAGACTCTGTCTTAAAAAAATAAAAGTTAGATTTTTATCAAACACAAGGACACTTTCAGCTTGACTAAGGAGCTAAATGAAAAAAAATGATACTAAGGCAAAATATAGGAGACTATTTCTGTAGTATGGAAATGGGAAAGTTCCTCTTAAGCAATTTTCAGAACAGAAAGCATTATCAAAAGGGACCGATTTGACTAGAGGATTTTAACTATTTATTTTTACAAAAGTGGAGAGAATGGTGCAATGAACCCTTCTCTATTCATCACCACGATGACATAACAATCATCAGATTCATAGTCAAATTTGCTTTATCTATCTGCCCACCCTCACTGAGTTATTTTGAAACAAATATCAGATGTCATTTTTTTCTTATAGTTATTATATCCAAAATATTAATTAACTATGTTAAATATACAGTTTTACTATTTTTTAAATTGAAGAATTTCATACAACGAAAATATCATAAGCAAAAGTTTAAAAAGAGTGAAAAGGGCAGATTATTTGCCAAATATACAACAAAGGATTAACATCCTTAATACATAAAGAGTACTTAAAAATGAATATAAAATACAAATTAAACTAAACTATTAAAAAATGAACCAAGGAGTTGAACAGGTAATTAAACCGAGAAAGAAATGTAAGTGTCAATAAGCATATAACAATGTTCAATCTCATGGATACATAAGGAAATTTAAATTAAAATAAGGATGGAATATTTTTACTCTTCCAGTTGTCAAAAATGAACAAACAATAAAATCCAGCATTAGCAAAACTTCAGGGGAAATGATGGTCTCAAACTCTGTGGCAGTATCAGTTGGCATCAAAGTTTTTAGAGAGCCACTTGGAAGTATGTATCAAAATTTTTCATTTCTAGCTATCTAACCTGGAGAAAAGCTTGTAGAAGAGTCCATTTACACAATAAATTAAGTAAAAAGTAAAGAGAGAGAACACCAGGAGGCTCCCATAGCACAGCCTGTAAACCATGCCGACACTGGAGTTACAGTGCTGTGGTTCAAATCCCAGCTTGGCCACTTACTAGTCCTGGAACTTTGGGTGAGATTACCTTAACTGCTTCAGCAGTCAACTAGGGATGACGATATGCAGTGTCTATTTCATAGGGTTATTCTGAGAATTGAATGAGTTACTACATGCAAAGAAGTTAATGCCAGGGTTTCCTTTTCTTCCAGGGTAGTCCACTCGTCTCTTTCCCAAACCCCTAACCCTATATACTACTGCATGTGCACAGAGAAACTTACAGCAGAAACTTATAGCACGATAATTTACAAAAGAAGGTGGGGTTAAGTGGGAATGTGTAAGATTTTTCCTTTTTACTCTCTACTTGTTTATTTTAAAAACATTTTGCAGGCCAGGTGCGGTGGCTCATGCCTATAATCGGAGAAGTCTCAGAGGCAGAGGCAGAGGCAAGAGGATCGCTTGAGCCTAGGGGTTCAAGACCAGGCTAGGCAACAGTGAAACCTAGTGAGACCCTCAACTCATTAAAAAAAATTGCAAAAAAATGTATTCATTTATTTATAATCACTTACTTACATAATTAAAACATTTTAAATTTGACAGAAGAAATAATATGGTAAGCAAAAGTATCCCAGGAAGTTAGAAAAATGGAATATCATGATAGCATATATCATGTCCTAGATATTTTAGATGATGAAATATGGGTTAGGTACAGAGAATGGATTTTTCAGAACTAAAAATCAGAACCCAACATCTATCAAAGGATTTTTAGTGTAATTTCTGTGTAGGAGAGGCAGCCTGGATCGTTCAGTCTGGATGCCAAAATAATGGACTTTCTGGAACAATCTAACGGTTTATTACCACAAATAGCCTGAAACTGGGCCTGTTCAAAAATCCCCAATTCCACTCCATTTTTGGATCCTGTTGGAACTGAATTCCTCCGGACACAAAACCCGTGTAGAACCTGGCATTCAGCCTGCCTTATTCTAACCCCCTAGGTCCAAAGTCTTGTAGATTTCCTCCCTGTGAGATCTCCCAGGAGCCCTGGCAGAGCAGTCTTAACTTCTCAGTTGCCTCTGTGGCATCTCCAGGCACAGTCTGCCCTCACCTGCTAGGGAAGCTATTTCCTTGTCTCTGTCATTCCCCTGGTTCCCTATGACCAGCCCCCCAGTCCCCAGCCCCAGCCTGGCATGCAGCTGAACCAGCTCAGGCCTGGCCTGGGCTTCTGATAGCAATCCTGCTGAGCTTAGCACAGACAGTCCCAGACACAGGGTAAGATGAGGCCGTGGGAATGAATTTCTGGGTAATGAAAGGAGGAGGGTGATAGGGCCAGAGATAGCAAAAAGAGTTTGCCAGGAAACCAGAGACAGGGGGGCTGAGTGGAAAAGAGAAGTTGGAGCAGGACTCACAGGACATCTTGAGGCCACTAAAAGGGAGTGGGAAAAAGGTAGGAGCAAAACATACACAGCAATGTCACCTCTACGTATGAGAAGGATGGCCTTAATATTATCAATTAATGACCTTGATCATCAATGATCAAGGTAAATGCATGGGTTCATATCTGAGAATGACAAAATGAAAAGCTCCAGTGGGCCCCAGATGGTTCTGCTGGGGAACAGGGAAAGAAATGGGTTGCAAAAACCTGCTTCCCACCCTGGCTGTGTGACATGGAGCAAACGCCTTTACCCCCTGAACTTTTCCAGCAAGTTGGGTCCTTCTAAATATTAAATGTGTTCAGGTAAGTAAGGCTCTCAGTCCAGTATTTCCTAAGTCTGAATTTCTTCCTCTTTTTTTTTTGAGACAGGGTCTTTCTCTGATGCCCAGCCTGAAGTACAGTGGCGTGATCTCAACTCTGCAAGCACCATCTCTTGGGTTCAAATAATTCTCGTGCCTCAGCCTCCCAAGTAGCTGGGACTATAGGACTACACCACCATGCCCAGCCAATTTTTGTTTTTGGTAGAGACAGGGTTTCACCATGTTGGCCAGGCTGGTCTTGAACTCCTGACCTCAGGTCATCTGCCTGCCTCAGCCTCCCAAAGTTCTTGGATTACAGGCCTGAGTCACCATGGCTGGCAGGTAAATCTGAATTTCTTTCTTTTTCCATCAAAATGTTGATGATGATGAAAACTCACCTCAACCTCTTGCTATCCATGTCATCCTCAGTCTGAGCAGTCAACATACCACATAATAGTTGTGACAGCTAACATTTACTGAAGTGTGTATTATTTGCAGGCTCTGTTCTGAACCCCATGCAGTATTACTCAATCCTAATAATAACCCTATGAAGTGGGTAATACTATTTTTCCTGGTTTACAAATGAGAAAATTAAATCTCAAAGAAGTTTGGTAATTTGTCCAAGCTGAATAGCTAATAAGAGGCAGACCCAGGATGAAAATCCAGCTCTAACTGCAAAACCCATGCTGTTTATTGCACCGTATGCCTTCCTGACAGTAAGGCAGAAAATAGAAAAAAAAAAAAAAAAAGGCAGAACAAGGGAAGGTCCTAGCAGAGACAGTGAGGGAGACTAAGAGGCCTCCGATCCTGTATAGGAGCAGCTGCTGGAGAAGGCATCCTAGAAATCTCCCATTTGACAGTGGGATCCACAGCTAAGATGAAGGAATAACCTCCTCCTCTATTGCAGGAGATGGGGGATGGCATCTGAGAGGAAGCTGATCACAGATAGAACCTGTGCAAACAAAGCTGTAAGCTGAAGCATTGCTTCATGTTATGAAAACAACTTGCAATAAAGGAAGGTAATGTGGTAATGAGTCCAAACAGAAGGGTGATGGGTTGGCAGGCAGTCTGAAATAAGCCAAGTCAAAGTTTGTCCATGTGTTTCTAACTACGCCTACTCTGATTTCAAGCGTTGTGTCCTAGTTCTGCAGGCAAAAATCCCTGGGGGAAGAAAAAGGGCCCGAAGGAGATGCTACCTGGAGAAAGGCAAAGCACAAAACGAGTAGAAGAAATGTCTACTGTTAATGGAATAATGCCAAGGATGCTAGCGGTTTTCATTTAAAATCATTGCCATCATTTCATTTATTCACTCACTCATGTATTGATCCAGGATTTCCTTATAGAACCTCCTACACTCCACGCCCTCTGCTAGACACTGGGACATGTTAAGGGATCTCTACGAATGTACCGTCACCAGTCAGGAGACAACAGAGAGTGGGCTCCTCCAGCCTAATTGGGTAAAAGTGCTGCTGTCAGTGAGGGCCTGCCACATGCAAAAACATGACCTTCCTGCAAGGAGCTGATTGTGCCGGTGGGGTCAGGAAGTACCTCCTACCATGTGCAAGACCGAAAGGTCCTTTGGGAAGCAGTGCAGCTTTCTCAGTGTATGGAGAAAAATCTATGAACCTGAGTTACAAACGGGATAAACAACAAATCAAGACTCCTTAGGGTAAATACCAGCTGAATGGCATCATCGCAAGCGCAGCAGGAGTTTGAGGGAGAGGAACATCACTGTGAGTCAAGGAAGGCTACCTGGAAGAGGTGAAACTTAAGGTAGGCTTTCCTGGAAAAATAAGGGAGTTGTGTTGTGTGTATGCTCACATACAGGCACGTGTCTGAAGAGAAAATACCTGCCTTTTAGATGTTTGTCAAATTGTTCCCTAAGGCTGTTTAATTTTCTTATCTGTTTTTTTAGTCACCAAAAGTCCCTCAAATCTGCAATCATTTGTTTGAGATCTACACCAGATATGATATGATTAGTTGCACAGGCTTTGGAGTCTGATAGGCCTGAGGTCAAATCCAGGTTCTGCCATTTTCTAATTGTATGATCTTAGTTTCCTCATCTGTTAAATGGGGATAAGTACACCCATCATAGGCTTATTGTGAGTATTAAATGAAATAAAATATGCAAAGCATATGTCACAGGGCCTGAGACTCAGGTAACACTTAGCCTAATTCCATGAACATTATTATTTACCTGTATTGACCCTATGACATTTTCAGTGTCCTCTGAATTTTTTCAAATTCCATTCATTTTTTTCATCCAACAGTTAGGCACAGTGCCAAGCATCCCGCTGGATGGTAGACACAGCCACGTGCCAGAGACATGTTCCTTGCCCACTCAGGGCAGTGTGGAGGGGTATCAGACAGTATGAGGTGCACTATTCATAGGGGCAAGTAGTGGCTATTGGTGGTCATCTCTGAGTGGGTTATGAACTTGAAAGGCCATACAAGGGGCCAGTGGGGCCTGACCTCACCAGGAAGCAGCTGCTCTGGAAACCCCCAGCAAAGCCACAGTAGACTCTGAAGAGCTCTAAGTCTACTCTGTATTATTTACAATGTCATTTCCGTTCAATAGTAGCATAATCTAAAATTGAAATAAGAAGTTCCCTCTTACTAGCCCAATATCCAGCAGAAACTGTGAGAAGCAATAAAAATGCACCTGAATTTAAGCTTCAAAAACTGTTTCCTGGCTCCTCCTCTCTCCCAGTGTGTTGGGTACCTGCAGTGGCAAGCATTCCTGGTGGCTCCCTGTGAGCCCCACCTCCTGCTTTTCACACTCTGTGTTGTCCCCTCCCACTTTGTATCAGGTTGGTCTCCATGACGAACACAAAATGGCAGAAGTGAAAATGGCAGATCTCATAAGCCGCTTATGAGATTACGTTGTAAAAGACACTGCAGCTTCCTCCTGGGGGCTTCCGTAGATGTGCTCTCTCTCTTGCCTATCTCTGGGGAAAATCCATCTTGAGCAGACCTACTGAGAAGCCCACATGACAAGGAACGGCAGCCTCCTGCCAACAGGCATGTCAGTGAGCTGGGAAGTAGATCTGTCATCTCCAGTCAAGAGTCAGGTCTCTAAAGATTTCAGGACAGATGTGGTGGCTCACACCTGTAATCTCAGCACTTTGGGAGATTGAGGCTGAGGTGGGTGGATCATTTGAGCCCAGGAGTTCGAGACCAGTCTGCTCATGAAAGTGAGAGTGAGACCTCATCTCTTAAAAGAGAGGGAGAGAGAGACAGAGAGAGAGAGAGAAATTGCAGCCAACAGCTTGATTCCATGATAGTTCCCTGAAAGGACCTGAGCCAGAACTATCCAACTGAGCCATTTCCAGATTGCTGGTTCTCAGAAATGATATGCGATCATAAATGTTTGTTGTTTTAAGCTGCAAAGTTTTGGTTAATTTGTTTTGCAGCAATAGGTAACTCACACTGTGCCCCTCCTTTATGCTTCAGGCATCCTGCTCCTCCCCTGATAATGGCACATACCACCCTGTGTTGTAATTACCCGTGTACTTATCTGTCTCATCATTAGACTGCAAGTTCAAAGGAGATCAAGTCATATTGTCTTTGTACCCTCATCACCTGGCACATGCTTGACCCATAACAGGTGGTCAAAAATATTTGCTGGATGAATAACTTGCATTTGTATAGCACATTACAATTGACAAAGCATTAGTGCAGGGGTCCCCAAACTTTTTACACAGGGGGTCAGTTCACTGTCCCTCAGACCATTGGAGGGCTGGACTATGCAAAGCGTGACACCATTCACAGCCAGCGCTGCTGCCTCCTCTATCCCAGACAGCAGTACACAGTGTCACAGGCCCAGCACCGCCTCCAGTGCTGTATACAGGGATGGCGGTGATCAGCCTGTGATACTGTGTATACAGCGTCCTGGACATCTGCAGCAGCGGTGGGCCTCTTCTGTGGGAAGCCCACTGCTGCATGTTTCCCCTATTATAAGACACCTCCTAAAAATAAGACAGCCCCCATCTTTTGGGGGTAAAATTAATATAAGACAGGGTCTTATAATAGGGGAAACACAGTGTGTAGTAATGTGGGGGAAGACTTTTGGGCAAAGGGAGGTTATAGGGACCATTACGTTGTTGTACATTTGGGGTAGTATGGGGGCCATTGTACTGTGTAGTAATGGTTATAGTGCTTTGCTTTTCTTCCTACTTCTGCTGTTATTTCACACTGCTTCCGGTGATGTGGGGCCCTGCAGCCACAGACCGGATGTGCGTCATATGATGCACTTCCAGAGCCGTGATGCGTACATCCCGCCTCACCGGACGTAGTACTGTACCTGAGTGACGCCGCGCTTTGCGGCACCGCCACATACAGTACTCCAGGAGCACAGGATGCGGATTGTGCTCCTCTCACTGACCACCAGTGAAAGAGGTGCCCCTTCCTGAAGTGCGGCAGGGGCCGGATAAATGGCCTCAGGGGGCTGCATGCGGCCCGCGGGCCGTAGTTTGGGGACCCCTACATTAGTGTATGCATCTTCTACCATAGTCTTCAAGCAACCCTACAAGGTAAGTACTGATATCCTATTCCCATTTAACAGATGAGGAAACTGAGGCTTGTCAACTCACTTGAATACCTCACAGCCAGTAATTCATAAAATCAGGATTCAAACTCAAAGCACTCAGTTTCTAGTCTGTGCCCCTTCCTCTATACCAAACTGCTCTTCATTTAGCTTGGTGAAGCTAGGGGCGGGAGAAAAATTCATCTGAAGAATGAGATGCAGTCTAGTCACGGATGGAGCTCCAAAGAAAGGGCAGTGGAGAAAAAAATTGTTCACTTTTGAGTAGTCCAGGCCTCTGCAGGCCTCCACACATACGTTCACTATCTTGTTTAATGTTCACAAAAACTCTTCAATAGATTGGCAGCTTTTATTCCCTCTTTACAGATGAGAAAACCAAGGTATGGTTTCACATCTGTTAAATAATAAGAGCTGGAATTCAAGCAAATGTATTCAAACTCCTAGTCTAAGTATCTTTTTGGAAAACCGAAACTGCTTCTCCTTTTCACAGTACTGGACAGCTGGATTTGGGCTCCAGATCTAATTCCTAATTCCAGCAGGAAAACATATGCAAAATATCATGGAGTCTCAGTGAGCAGACTGTCTTACCTAAGGATTCTACCTGGGGCTATGTCCTACCTTCTCCAGAGCTGAGCTTCAGGAACTGTTTGTCAGGCCTAAGGTCAAAGGTTTCACAATATCTCTTTTATTAATGGAAAAAAAAAGTGTCCTTGTGCTTAAAGTCAGTTTCAGTTTACATGTCTTTAAAAGACGAAAATAATTGCCATGATGATTAAATGAGAAAGAAGTTGTATGTAAGACGGCTGGTACACAATAGGTATTCACAAGCATGCAAATACACTTCTCCCCTTCAGGCTCTCTCCTATATGCCTATGGGACATTTTTCAGGACAAGAACACACATCCTTTTGTGAGCCTCTGTTCTCCTCATAAGCTGAAGGGTTAGCAGCAGCCATGGAAAATAGAGGAAGAGGAAACTTCTGAGTGCTCTGTGCAGTTTCCAGCCTGAAGGGAGTCCTGCAGTGGGATTTATGCTTTATGTCAGTTGCACAGGGGGCTGGAAGACTTACCCTTGGAGGGAAAGTATGCCGAGGAGCTGAAGAAAGTCTATCAAGAAGAAGCCCCAGCTGTTGTGTGGGCCTTAATGGAGGATGGCTCAGGGCTGCCTGAGGCCAAGCTCGGTTGGGTAAACTTGGTCTGTTCACTTCCATCCAAGAGACCTTTCACCTTGAGGGCTCAATGATTAGAAAAACATCCCAGAAGCCAATAATTTCTCATTCTCCAGGGAGCCAGGAAGCAGACATTTTCTGGGCTAGATATCAGGACAAACCCATGAACCACGAGAGGTCCTCTTTGCTGAAGCCTCCATCTGATCCCAGGAAATGGAATGCTGGTTCTGTGTGCTAGAAGACACAGCTGCCTGCCAGAAAGAGGATCTGGGCCTCATCTCCATGTGCGCCAGCATTCAGATGTGGCTCTCTCGGCTTTAATGGATGAGTCATGGCAATGGCCAGGCCTTAGCTGCAAATTGGGGTGAGCCTGACTCTCACAGTCCTAGTCAAAGCAGTTCAGAGCAATTAAACAACCAAATGGCAACCTACTAGGTGCAAGCCTTTGGGGAAGGAGAGGTATAGTGGAAAGGTCACAGGTTTTAAAATTTGAAAGAGAGGGATTTCAATTTAAATAGTAGCTTTACCACCTACTAAGTATAACTTGGGAAAGATACTTAGCTTCTTTAGGCCTCAGTTTCTTTATCTTTAAAGTAATAACAATAGTAGTATTTAATTACTTAATTAGTTTTGAGATAGCGTCTTGCTCTGTCACCCAGGCTGGAGTGTAGTGGCATGATCACAGCTCACTGTAGCCTCCACCTCCCTGGCTCAAGGAATCCTCCCCCTGCAGCCTCCTGAGCAGCCGGGGCTACAGGCATATGCCACCATGCCAGGCTAACTTTTTAAATTTTTTTATAAAGACTTGATTTCACTATGTTGCCCAGGCTGGTCTCGAATTCCTGGGCTCAAGTAATCCTCTCACTGTGGCCTCCCAAAGTGCTGAGATTACAGACACGAGCCACTGTACCCAGCCAGTAAATAGTAGTAATAGTAATGGTAATGTGGGCTTTGCAGGGCTTAGATAAGAATTAAGCGTTGTTACTAAGTATAAAGGGTACAGAATAATGCCCACTATCTGATCAAAGCTCACAAAGCCCAATCTCAGTATTAGATTTTATATATAAAGTGAGAAGCGAGTAACAGTCATAGTTGGAGAGACAGTTCATGTAAAATTCAATGTAACTCATCTGATTTTTTTAAACCTGCAAATATTATAGAACCTCTTAAGTGCTGGCAACTAATAATGGCCCCTGGCCTAGAGGAACTCAGAGTTTTGCAACTGAGATAGATGGATGAGTAAGCAAATTTCCATCAGAGTTTTAAGGGATCTGACATAAACAAGAGAAAATGCTGTGGAAGCAGAGTGGAGGAGGTGCTCACATTCGCTGAAGGTTAGAAGAAGCCTTGTTGAGAAAGCAACTTCTCGGGCTCCACTAGCTGGGTCTTAAAGGATGAACAAACAGGAGCTCGCCAGGTGGACTGAGTGTGGAAAGTTGTTGTTATTGCTGTTTTTTTTTAGACATAGTCTCGCTTTGTCACCCAGGCTGGAGTGCAGTAACACGATCTTAGCTCACTGCAACCTCCTGGGCTCAAGCAATTCTTCTGTCTCAGCCTCCAGAGTAGCTGGGACTTCAAGTGCCTGCCACCATGCCTGGCCAATTTTTGCATTTTTAATAAAGACAGGGTTTCACCACGATGGCCAGGCTGGTCTCAAACTGCCTGCCTCAGCCACCCAATGTGCTGGGATTACAGGTGTGAGCCACTGTGCCAGGTCGAAAGTTGTTCTGATATCAGAGCCCATGTGTAGAAAAAACACAGAGGCATGAAAGAGCTTGGTTAGAGGAAAGGGGGCATGGAGTAATGGATATAAGGAACTTGACAAAAGATGACCAGTCTCAAAGGATGACCTCGCTTGACTGCAAAGCTGGACTTTGCTCTGGAGGCAACAAGGAGATTTTATTTTTATTTTTATTTATTTATTTTTATTTTTTTTTTTTGAGACGGAGTTTCACTCTTGTTACCCAGGCTGGAGTGCAATGGCGCGATCTCGGCTCACCGCAACCTCCGCCTCCCGGGTTCAGGCAATTCTCCTGCCTCAGCCTCCTGAGTAGCTGGGATTACAGGCACGCGCCACCATGCCCAGCTAATTTTTTGTATTTTTTTTAGTAGAGACGGGGTTTCACCGTGTGACCAGGATGGTCTCGATCTCTTGACCTTGTGATCCACCCGCCTCGGCCTCCCAAAGTGCTGGGATTATAGGCGTGAGCCACCGCGCCCGGCCAACAAGGAGATTTTAAAGCAAATGACCAAGATGATCAATTTGTTTTCAAGAAAAAATAACTGGGTGGAGGATGGGTACAAAGGGGAAAGACTGGAGGCCAGAGACTGGAAGCCTATGGAGATAAGAAGCTCATCTGGGTTACATAATTGGAAAGTTGAAGCGGGGTGGATCAGGAAGAGAAGCTAGACCTCTTAGCTCCTAGTTTGAGCCTTTTTGATTAGATTGCGCCCCCTTCCATGTCTTTGAAACCTGCCTACTAAGCAAACCCTGATCTAAAATTACAGTGCTTGTGTGAACAGGAATATAAAGCAACAAAATTGCGAGTAGGTTTGAATTGGACTAAGGCACCTGTTTTTTTAATCCGTGTTTTGCCACAGCTTTAAAATATATTCAGCATTTTTCTTGGCACTCACTCTGAGGTCTGTCTTCCTAAGGAGAATGCATACTCTTACTGATTTGGGTCAGTCATCCATCCATCCATCTATCTATCTGTCAGTCTACCACAGACATGTATTGGCAGCTACTGTATACTTAGTCTTTGGTTAGGGCCTGGGAATACAGAACAAAAAGGCAATTTCTGCCCTCAGAGAGCTCACAGCCTAGTGGAGAGGGAGACAGAAAATTAGACAGGGACAATCCAATGCGATGAGTGCTGATCCAAGGGGAAGGACTTGCTAATTGCTGCAGGAGCCTGGAACAGGGATGCCCAAAAGTCTGAGCCATCGGGGAAGGAAGGGACACTTATGTCAAAGCGTCCTTCTTTGTCCTTCTTTTGCCTTTGAAGGCAAATAAGAGGCCACAGATGTATTCTAAGTAAGAGGAAGAGCATATGCTCTTTGGGGGTACAGTGCAGTGGTGGGAGTGATTATAATTCAGGAACTTAGCAATCTTCCTAGTCCTGAAGCCAAACACATGCTTTGCCTATTTTAATTACATAAACCACATTAATTCAGATCTAATTTATGGCTTCCCTCTGGCATACAAGGCTGCAAGCCAGTGCCCACTTTCTCCAAAATTATCAAATAGGTAACATTTACTTGGCATTTTCTGACCTCCTCTTTTAGTGCGCGTCTCAGGGCACCCCCATTTCTGGTCCCAGTGCTTTACGTTGGTCCTCCAGAAACTGAGAGCCCACTTTAGCCCCAGCTGGGCAGTGGTCCAGGTTTCCAGTCTTTCGTCTGTTCTCACTCACTTTCCTATCAAGTCTTAGCTTGTGGGTCAAATTCTGCCCAGCTTACTCTGCGAAACTGGAAGGCTATTGTTCATTCTACTTTCTTAATAACTAGCCAGCTTAAAGCACTCACCCTGTCAGAAACATTCACACTCAACATTTCTTTGCTCATGTATTTGTCCCCTGTGAGGACCATGTTTCCACTATGCACACTTTCTCCTTGTGATTTTCTATGAGACCCCTTCTCTGGGTCACCTCCTATACTGGCAGCCCCATAGGTACAGCTCTATTATGATAATCATCAAACACAGACTATCTGCCTATTTCAGCCTTCCTCCCAGACAAAAAGTTCTGTGTCCTACTCATCTTTCTCCTCCTAGTTCCTGCACATAGTGGCACTACTCAACATTTGAAGAATGAAGGAATTAGCAAAGGAATGGACAGAAGTCTGTGGAGTAGTGCCAATGGAAGACTACTCTAGAAGTAGGAACACCAAGCATAAGAAGCAGGTTTGACCTAGGCAATACCATTCAGGATATAGGCACAGGCAAAGATTTCATGACAAAGATGCCAAAAGTAATTGCAACAAAAGCAAAAATTGACAAATGGGATCTAATTAAATTAAAGAGTTTCTGCACAGCAAAAGAAGCTATCAACAGAGTAAACAGACCACTTATAGAAGGGGAGAAAAGTATTGCAAACTATGCATTTAACAAAGGTCTAATATTCAGCATCTATAAGGAACTTAAACAAATTTACAAGCAAAAAAAAATCATATTTTTAAAGTGGGCAAAGGACATGAATAGACACTTTTCTAAAGAAGACATACATGTGGCCAATAATCATATGAAAAAAAGTTCAACATCACTGATCATTAGAGAAATGCAAATCAAACCACAATGAGATACCATCTCACACCAGTCAGAATGGCTATTATTAAAAAGTCAAAAAAAAAAAAAAAAACAGATGTTGGCAGGGCTGTGGAGAAAAAGGAACAATTACACATTGTTAGTTGGAGTGTAAATTAGTTCAACCATTGTGGAAAACAGTGTGGCAATTCCTCCAAGTCCTAAAGACAGAAATACCATTCAATCCAGCAATTCCAGTCCTAGCTATATACCCAAAGGAATTTAAATTGTTCTATTATAAAGACACATGCATGCATATATTAATCACAGCACTATTCACAATAGCAAAGATGTGGAATCAACCTATATGCTCATCAATGATAGAATGGATAAAGAAAACGGGATACATATACACCATGGAATACTTTGCAGCCATGAAAAAGAATGAGATCATGTCCTTTGCAGGGACATGAATGGAGCTGGAGGCCACTGTCCTTAGCATACTAATGCAGGAACAGAAAGCCAAATATGGCGTGTTCTCACTTACAAGTGGGAGCTAAATGATGAGAACGCATGGAGGCATAGAGGAAACAACACACCCTGGGGCCTACTAGAGAGGGGAGGGGGGAGAAGGGAAAAGATCAGGAAAAATAACTAATGGGTGCTAGGCTTAATACCTGGGTGATGAAATAAGCTGTACAACAAACCCCCATGACAGAAGTTTACCTGTGTAACAAACCTGTACATGTATGCCTGAACTTAAAAGTTTTTTTTCAAAAAAGAAGCAGGTTGGAGAATCAACTTTTGAGACTTCTGGTACCTCTCTATGCCATAGGCTTGTACCTACTTTGCCTGTGTCTTAGGTTAGTTACGAGAAAAGACATGCTGCTTTCACAGCAGGGAGAAGACAGCATCTTATACCTTAATTTATTTGAGCTCTATTTGGTCTAATTTTCCAGGCCCATTTCTGTGGACCTGTGCTACTTTGTGTGGCTCTTATTCATGAACTAGGTACTATTAATGACACACCAGGAGCTGATATTCTACTTGACCTGAATTATGCTTTAACATTAATGCTGTGAAATTCACTGAAGAGAAGAATTAAATTGAAGTTAATACTCAGTCAAAAAAAAAAAAAAAAAAAAAAAAAAGTCGAGTCCCTGATTTATTATTAGAAAAATCCTGGCCTTTGTTCTAATTTTATTTTATTTTTATATTAAGATCCAAAAATAAGCTAGGCATAGTGGAAAATGCTTGTAATCCCAGCTACTTGAGAAGCTGAGGCAGGGGGATGATTTGAATCTAGGAGTTTGAGAGAAACCTGGGCAAATTACTGAGACCCCCATCTCAAAACAAAAAATCAAAAAATATACCAAAACATCTGAGTAGCCACACAGAGCATATGCTGAGAGTCCTCAGTTGAAGCCAAATATAGGAAAAGCCAAACAGTGTATAGAAAACAAACAAATGAATCGCAGTGTTGGGTAAACTGCTGTTTGGCATAAATCCATGAACACAGGCCAAAAAAGTGTCTCTGCAAAGATGTAAGACAGAGCTGTAGAAACTATCTCAGAAATAGATCTGAATTTGACCTGAAAACTTGACTACAATGGAACTTTGGACAAATATGTAATATTTTCCACTAATACATGAACTAGGTACTATTAACTAGGTCCACCAGTTTGTCCATGGATCATGGGTGAGGCTGCTCCCTGCAGAGTGAGCTGTGCTTCATGGTGGCTTTGGTTGTTGTGCATGGCCAGACAGAGCCAGGGTGACCCACAGCCATGGGAAGCAAAGATAATACAATCCAGCAACTTGGAGCAGTAGAATGGGCCCTGGGCTGGGAGTTGGGAGCCCTGGGCCAGAGTCCAGGTTCTACTGTCAAATAGCTATAAACCACATGTAACATTCTTTTAAAAGGTCTGTCCTTATCACATGCATTAACATGCAATTAACTATAGACGGTTTAATCGAATGTCCATTTTGACATTTACTTACAATAAGTCTGTTTAATTCATAGAATCACTTATTTCATGAAAAGGCACCTTGTGGATCTGAAAAGGAGGAAAAGAGTTGGACCTCAGTTTTCTAAAATCTGTCAAATAATTAGTTTTGTGTGTTACTATATTCTAGGCACAAAAGGAGCTTCAAAAAAATGAACAGGCTTGACGAGGAAAGATGGCTCATACCTATAATCCCAACATTTTGGGAGGCCAAGGCAGGTAGATCATTTGAGGTCAGGAGTTCGAGAACAGCCTGACCAACATGGTAAAACCCTGTCTTTACTAAAAATACAAAAAATTAGCTGGCCGTGGTAGCTCATGCCTATAATCCCAGCTACTTGGGAGCCTGAGGCAGAATTGCTTGAACCCAGGATGCAGAGGCTGCAGTGAGCCAAAATCACACCATTGCACTCCAGCCTGGGCAACAAGAGCGAAACTCCATCTCAAAAAAAAAAAAAAAAAGAATAGGCACATGCTCTCCTGCCTTCAAAGTATAAAGTCTGTGAGGGAACATAAGACAGATTTGTTATTTTTTTTATTTATTTTTTTATTTTTTGAGACAGGGTCTTACTCTGTCACCAGGCTGGAATGCAATGGTACAATCGCAGCACACTACAACCTTCATATTCTGGTCTCAAAAGATACTCCTGCCTCAGCCTCCCAAGCAGCTGGGACTACAGGCATGTGCTACCATGCCTGGCTAATTTTTGTAGAGATAGGGTTTTGCCAGGTTGGCCAGGCTGGTCTCAAACTCCTGGACTCAAGTAATCTTCCCACCTCAGCCTCCCAAAGTGCTGGGAGTACATGTGTGAGCCACTGTGCCTGGCCCAGAGATGTTATATCTGTAAAATGAAGTAGAAGGAGAGGAGCAATAATGACAGCTAGCATTTATTAAACACTCACTATAGGCAAGACACTATTCTAAATGCTTTATATTGGGCCAGGTACGGTGGCTCACACCTGTAATCCCAGCATTTTGGGAGGCCAAAGTGGGTGGATCACTTGAGGTTAGGAGTTCGAGACCAGCCTGGCCAACATGGTGAAATGCTGTCTCTACTAAAAATACAAAAATTAGCTGGGCCTGGTGGCATGCGCCTATAATCCCAGCTACTCAGGATGCTGGGGCACAAGAATCACTTAAACCCAGGAGGTAGAGGTTGTGGTGAGTCAAGATTGTGCCACTGCACTCCAGCCCAGGTGACAGAGCGAGACTCTGTCTCCAAAATAAATAAATAAATACTTTATATTTACACCCTCATTTAAACCTAACAGAAACCTTAAGAGATAGGAACTTCCGTTAGTTCCACTTTTACAGATGAGGAAACTGAGGCATGGAGAGTTTTTGTTTGTTTAACTTTCCCAACATTGCCTAGCTAAAGCACCCTGGAGATCTGAACTCAGGTGGTATGACTGAAGGTCCCATGTGCCTAACCCCTGTGCCATTTAGTCTACCAGGGACCACCTGAGAGGTACATACAAAAAGTGTCCTGGGAGCTCCACTGAGGGAGACATTCACTACTAAAGAGAAAGATTACCTTGTATACTAAGCTTTGATGGATGGGAAGATTTGGACATACAAATGTTGGTGGTGAGATGAGAGGAAGAATTCAGACAAAAGAAGTGCTTCCAGGTGGAGAGCAGCATTAATAAAATATGAATGCAGGAAACACACAGGATCAAAGGAAATAGCCAAGATCCATCTGGTTATAACAGAATGAGTGAAAGCAAAATCATGGGTAAGAGCGTTGGGAGAGTAAGCTGAAGAGCGTTGGGAGAGTAAGCTGAAGCCAGCATGAAAGGTGGGCTCAGGTGGGTGTGGTGGCAGGTGTAATCCCAGCACTTTGGGAGGCCGAAGCGAGCAGATCACGAGGCCAGGAGTTCGAGACCAGTCTGCCCAACATGGTGAAACCCTGTCTCTACTAAAAATACAAAAAATTAGCTGGACATGGTGGCAGGTGCCTGTAATCCCAGCTACTCGGGAAGCTGAGGCAAAAGAATCGTTTGAACCCACGAGGCAGAGGTTGCAGTGAGCTGAGATATCACCATTGCACTCCAGCCTGGGCAACAGTGTGAGACTCCATCTGAAAAAATAAAGAAAGAAAGGAAAGATAGAAAAAGAAAGAAAGAGAGAGAGAGAGCGAGCAAGAGCAAGAGCGAGAGAGAAAGGTGGGCTTATAATAACAATCTTTTCTTTCTTTTTTTTTTTTTTTGAGATGAAGTCTTGCTCTGTTGCCCAGGCTGGAGTGCAGTGGCACGATCTTGGCTCACTGCAACCTCTGCCTCCCAGGTTCAAGTGATCCCCCTGCCTCAGCCCTGCTAGTAGCTGGGATTTCAGGCATGCGCCAACATGCCTGGCTAATTTTTGTACTTTTAGTAAAGATGGGGTTTCGCTATGTTGGCCAGGCTGGTCTTGAACTCCTGACCTCAGGTGATCCACCTGCCTTGGCCTCTCAAAGTGCTGGGATTACAAGCATGGGCACCACACCCAGCAATGACAGTCTTTTCTAATATATTCCCAGTATGTTGCCAAACTGATCAACTCATTACCAAAAACCTCTCTCAGAGAAAAACTTTGATAATACAAATGAACAGATGAGAAAGTTAAAATTTAAATAGGTCACTTTTTTTCAAGGGCCAGTAAGTGTAAGGGGACTCAAATTCTGGTTCTAGTTTTCTGTCGTCAGCTGTGAATACCCTTCCAGATGCTCCAGGTCAGATATATACTATAAAACCATTAGATAAACAAAGGACACATGTCACAATATTAGACGGTAGTCAGAATTTTGGAAATAATCTTCGATAATCATGGAGGGTTCTAGAGCTTCTTTAGAAATAATTGGTGTTTGATTTACTAGTATAGCCATGCAAGATGTACTAGAAGTATAAAATAAATTCATGTACTTATTTTAGAAATGGTAGAGCCTTTAGAAACCATATAGTCTATACCTGCTTATCTTGCAGAGAGAGCAAATGAAATTAAAATGGTATCTGAGCTGGAGCATCTAGAAGAAGAATTTGAGTCCCCTTCTGGGACTCAATAAATACTTGATGAAAAAGTGAATGCTCTCCTGCTAGAAATCCTGTTAGCAACATTTCCTTCTCTTGTCATTTAACAATCAAGTTTAGTGAGTGTCCACAATGCATTGAATCTTAACAATCACTATTTTGTCATAGGATAACAGAAACAGTTGGAACATAGAGTTGAGTCCTGCACTTGAATGCAGTTGTGGCTTTTTCTCTTTATATACATCTGGGCAAGTTATTTTTTGCTGGTGGGCCTTGGTTTCTCTGTCTATGTAAAAGACGGTAAACATAAAAGATCTTTAAGGCCCTACAGCCCATGTCTGTACTAGTCCCTGACACTAGCACCCCTTTGAAGGAAAGAACCAGGAGGGTTAGTCCCTAGCCTGCCAAAGATGTGTGCCCTGCAGCTAATTCCTCAGTAGTTTGAAGGCATCCTTACTCTGTCACCTTTACCCCTTCAGCTCTGTCTCTTACAATCTCCTAAGAGGCCCCCCACTGACTCACAGCACTGGGGTTTTAATCTTCTATACAATAGCATCTGAAGCTGAGACAATGGAGCTCTTAGAGCCTTTAGCTGTGATCTCATCTTCTGATCAAGATTTTCTTGGTTTGTGATTGCTCAGCCATGATAGGGTGGAATAAAGCCCCTACTCTAGGAAGTGCTAGTGCTGACTCAGCATGCTGCAGGTCTGGAATCGGAGCAGAAACTTGTGTGGACCAGCAGGGACCTTGCAGGCTTAAGGAAGAAAGAGAGGAAAGGGCCAGGCAAACCTAAGAGAAGTAATCCCGAAGGCAGAGATTTCAAGACATGCAAGACAGCAGGGTCTCTGAGAAGGAGAACTTCTTTACTGAGAACCTTCCATATAGGAGACACCTCAACCTGGGCTACAAATCTCTACAAATGTGCAAGGCAGGTAGTATTATCATCCCATTTCACACATGGGGAATCCAAAATTCAGAGATTAGCTGGGTGCAATGGCTCATGCCTGTAATCCCAGCACTTTGGGAGGCTAAGGCGAGCCAATCATCTGAGGTCAGGATTTCAAGATCTCATGGCCAACATGGTGAAACCCCGTCTCTACTAAGAACACAAAAATTAGCTGGGCATGGTGGCAGACACCTGTAGTCCCAGCTACTTGGGAGGCTGAGGCAGGAGAATCGCTTGAACCCAGGAGGCGGAGGTTGCAGTCAGCCAAGATTGCGTCTCTGCACTCCAGCCTGGATGACAAAGCAAGACTTTGTCACACACACACACACACACACACACACACACTTCAGAGATTAACGTTTCTAGAACCATAGGACTAGTAAGTACTTGCGGGGTTCAAACATAGGTCTTCAAAGGCCTGTGTTCTTTCTTTCACACACCCTGAGGAGGCATCTGAGAGGGACTTAGAAAGTCTTGAGAGTAAAAGTAGATGCTCAGGGAATGCTCGTTGGATGGTGATTTCAATAAATGGACAAAATAACAATGGGATAATATTGAATCCTAAAGCACCCCCAGTAACTGTGAGAAACGTAGAATTTCAACCACCATGCTAAATAGCTTTAGGTCATAAATGAATGTTTTCCTTTGGAGGGCACAAAATGAAGTGGTTAATTCCTTGGGCACCAATGTGACTAATAAGCTGGGTGTGGCACCTGTCATCTTGTCTACACAGCTGTCTGGGTAGGCTAATCTCTGGCTGGAGGCTCCCGCTCCTGTCTGTCCAGTGGTGTGCTGCACTCTGATCTCCTGGCTTCACAGTGAGCTTGACATTTCTGCTGAGTCTGACTCACTCGCTCCCAGCCTCAATTGTTCTGTGCCAATGCAGACTTCTTTTACAGTTGGCCTACTTAGAAACACAGGATGTTAGTGTTGGAAGGGAGATCCTTTAGAAGTCACCTAGTACAATCCCCTCGTGTTACAAATGAGAAAACAGGCCTCAGACGGGGCTTGGTGACGATGTGTCTAAATTCCAGTGAGTTTAGGTATAAGGCATGATGAGACCTCAGCCACATGGCCCATAGGGAGGAAGCTGGGGATGAGCAGGACCAGAGCTGGCAATGCTGCCTCAGTTGCAGGACTCCCAGGACTGGGGTGGAGCACAGGGAGTGGATCCAGCCCCTCGGAAGAATGATGTGGGTTGGGGAAGCAAAGCGTCAGGAACCCAGCCAAGCAATGTGGAGTTCAGGGTAGCACTTCTGAAATGTGTGGCTAGGGAGGAGAATGAGGCAGAAGGTCACTTGTGAAGACTGGACCAACATGCCCAGGAGGGTGAGGGGGTGTGAAGAAAAGTCACAACTTGAGGCTATCAGGGTGTGCAGAGTTCACCAGAGATGTGATAAAGTACAGAACAGTGGCAGCACACCCCACCCCCATGCTGAGTTGTGGCTGGTGCACTTCTTGCCCTTTTTTTTTTTTTTTTTTTTTTTTTTTTGAGATGGAGTCTAGCTCTGTCACCCAGACTCGAGTATAGCAGCATGATCTTGGCTCACTGCAACCTCTGGCTCCCAGGTTCAAGTGATTCTCCTGCCTCAGCCTCCCAACTAGTTAGGACTATAGATGTATGTCACCACATCCAGCTAATTTTTGTATTTTTGGTACAAACAGGGTTTCACCATGTTGGCCAGGCTGGTCTCGAACTCCTGACCTCAAGTGATCTGCCTGCCTTGGCCTCCCAAAGTTCTGGGACTACAGGGGTAAGCCACTGTGCCCAGCCACTCTTTGTCTTCTTTGGGAAGGCTCTAACCTGCAGCTGGAGGGAGCTGGTGACTCCATATCATAGCCAAAGAGCTGGGGAAGACAGCACTGAGAATACTATCTATTCTGCCTCCCAAATGCCTCTGGGGTGTCCCTTACCTCCATTTCTACTGTCACCACCCTGAGCCCTGGTTGTCACCCACTTGAATTACTGCAACAGCAGTTGAGTTAACCATGTATCCTCCGCCTGTACTATTTTGAAAGCACTCGTCTCATTGCCACCCATGTTTCTATGACATGTGAAGATGTCACTTGCTTTCTATAAACGTCGGATGGCTTGCCATTGCCTAGCAGCCTTTTTCCCCTGGGCTTCCATGTGAGAACCAAGCCCTCTAGAAAATTATTTGAGTGACTATTTCAGGTCTTTCCAGGATGGTACATAGTTAATATCATTTTAGGTGTATAGGGGAGAAAAATTTATTTGTACGATAGATGTCTTAAGTTATCAGGACTTCATTTTTCTGGTGGAACCCTGGTTGAGAAGGGCTGGATAGAACAAAGACCAAATATATGAATTGGGCACATTAGATCCTACACAGCTTCAGCCCTGTGTTCCTTCTAGCCTCATCTCCTATTCTCCCCACTGTTCATTCTGTGCTCTGGTCACACCAAACTCTTGCCATTCCTTCATCTAGCTATTCTGTTCATAAGTTAATGCTTCTCCTTCACCCTGGTCTCCTTCTTGGACTTTAAAATCTGAGTCACCGATCGTTCAAGACCAAGCTCAGATGTCACCTCCTCTCTGAAGTGGTGCTTTTTACAGCCTTCAAAGGCACATCAAATTGTTCTTTCCCCAGTATTATTTTTGTGTGTCTGCCACTCTGTTATTTATAATTGGAGGTTTACATATTTGTGTGGCTTACAAACTTTTGAGTTTCTGCACAATAGGGAACATCCCCTCCCCCCTTGACCTGAATAGATGCTTGTTTAACTGAATGGCCCGAAGCCTACTGGATAATCAATGATAATGCTAATTCTAGAACACATGACTTAACTCTCAGGCCATCATTATTTGAGTTTCTATACATGACTACAACTAGATCGAACATTAAGTATGTCACTGTCAGATATGCAGCTGTGCCTGGTGATAGTGTGGGCTGGGAGAAGAGTTTCTGAATAACTGCTTCCACAGTGAGGGATTAAGACCTGGTAGGTGTAAGGGGGATGGGGAAATGGAGCCAGAAAGATGTTAGATAAGGTATAGGGGTACTCTTCATCAGGGGGTATGCAGAGGACCAGTTTTATAATTTCTACAGGAAATAAGAAAAAGAAAGAAGAAGAAATAATTAGTGGTGGGCTTAAGTGAAGGAAATATGTCAAGAACTGTTTTCTGAAATGACTCATCAAAACTGAAATCTGATAAAGGGAACTTACATTTGCGTAGTGTAGAATATCGTCACATAGATGATCTTATTTAATTCTCAGAACAACCCTGTGGTGGAGGGTGGGGTGTGTGGAGGGCAGGTAGAGAGTGTTGCACTGTTGTTACAGTCCTCTCTTTACAGAGATGACCAAAGCTCAGAGAGCAGAAATTACATGCCAAACATCTACTGTCCCTAAGTGATGCAACCAGAACCAGAGACAAGTCAGCCTGTCTTGTGGTCAAAAGCCACATTTTTTCAGAATGGGTAGACTCTGATGTAAAAGCCAAAAGCCTTCATAAAATCAAATAGAATCAGGAGGCTGAGACAGGAGAATCCTTTGAACCTGGGAGGTGGAGGTTGCAGTGAGCCAAGATCACTCCATTGCACTACAGCCTGGGCATCAAGAGTGACACTCCATCTCAAAAAAAAAAAAAAAGAAAGAAAAGAAAAGAAAAATTAAATGCAATGGCCAGGCAGAATGGCTCATGGCTCACACCTGTAACCCCAGCACTTTGGGAGCCCAAGGCAGGCAGATCACTTGAGGTCAGAAGTTCAAGACCAGCCTGACCAACATGGAGAAACCCAATCTCTAAAAAAAACACAAAAATTAGCCATGTGTCGTGGCAGGCACCTATAATCCCAGCTACTAAGAAGGCTGAGGCAGGAGAATCACTTGAACCTGGGAAGCAGAGGTTGCAGTGAGCCGAGATCTTGCCACTGCACTCCAGCCTGGGTGACAGAAGGAGACTCCATCTCAAAAAAAGAAAATCAAATAGAATGACATGTAGAGGTTTTTCTGAGCAATGACTCAGAGGGATTTTCCATAAATTCAGATTTTTCTAGGCTGCTTTAAAAGGGGATAGAACACCATTTAGTCAGCTGACTTTCAGGGAGTTAGCTGATAGAGAGTAATTCTCCACTTGAACTGTGAGAAATCTGACTTGACTAGAGAATCTGGGGCAGGAAAGAAGAGCATAGGGCATTTTATTTTTTACCTGCCTACGGCTCTAGGCGGTACACAGGACAACCAGAGGTGATGCTGCACTTTTTGGTCAGCTCCAGAGAGAGCAAGAGAAAGCCTCAGGGTGATGGAGTGAAAGAGTTGGAAAGACAAGAGGTTTCTCAGCTGGCCCTCCGCTTCTCAGATCTAGCCACAAACCTGTTTAAGTTCCACTGACCAGGCTCTTCAGAGGATTCTTTCTGTTGTGTTTAAACAGAACACATTTCCTGTCTCACCAACAAAATGGTCAGACCCTCAGGGGCACAGAGTTGGTTTAAATAACTATCTACCTCACTATATAGTGCTATGTTTATAAAAAACAAACAAACAAACAGACTCAGGAAATGGTTTTTGATTACAATTAAGATTTCAAGTTTGTTAAAAACATCTTTTCATTTCTCTGTCAAACTCTTCCATTCACTCAAAGAAGACAGATTTTGATGCATCTTAAAGAAGGCATGCTTACATTTGTCTTTTACTGCTGGATTTCGACTCTTGGCCTCATAGGGCCCAATGATCGTGCACTAATAACATACTCTTGATGTGTGCTTACAAAGGTATTTCTCTGTCAAACTCTTCCATTCACCTTATGATGAATCTTTAAGAACGTATACTTAGATTTGCCTTTTACAGGTGCATATGAAAACCAGTGGAATATGAACCAATAAAGAAGCATGCTCTAATAAAAATATCTTTTATATATTTCCACATGATGGGATTCCTTGATTTCTTGTCCTTCTCCCTGCGAATTAGCTAGATAGTTTTTTTAAAAAATTCTCATTCATTTATTCAAAGCTAGTATTTTTGAGTTACCAATATGTGCTGGTCGCTACTATATGGTAGGCTATGCTAGGTGCTAGGAGATTCCACATACTTTCGTGGAGGTTAAAGGTTAGGGCAGGCCAGGCACAATGGCTTAAGCCTGTAATCCCAGCACTTTGGGGGGCCAAGACAGGTAGATCACTTGAGGTCAGGAGTTCGAGACCAGCCTGGCCAACATGGTGAAACCCCATCTCTACTAAAAATACAGAAAGTATGGCCGGGCGCGGTGGCTCAAGCCTGTAATCCCAGCACTTTGGGAGGCCGAGGCGGGTGGATCACAAGGTCAAGAGATCGAGACCATCCTGGTCAACATGGTGAAACCCCGTCTCTACTAAAAAAAATACAAAAAATTAGCTGGGCATGGTAGTGCGTGCCTGTAATCCCAGCTACTCAGGAGGCTGAGGCAGGAGAATTGCCTGAACCCAGGAGGCGGAGGTTGCGGTGAGCCGAGATCGCGCCATTGCACTCTAGCCTGGGTAACAAAAAAAAAAAAAATACAGAAAGTAGCCAGGTGTGGTGGCACATGCATTTTATCTCAGCTACTTGGGAAGCAGAGGCAAGAGAGAGAACAGCTTGAACCTAGCAGTCAGAGGTTGCAGTGAGCTGAGATCGTGCCATTTCACTCCACCCTGGGCAACAAAGCAAGACTCCGTCTCAAAAAAAAAAAGTGGGGGGGAGGGGTTAGGGCAACGTAGGATCATGTGGTTGAAAGAGACTAAAAACACTGTCTAATTCAAATGCCTCATTTTAGCAGTGAGAAAATAAAAGACCAGAGAAGGGAATTGTCTCATTAGATCTCACAACTAGTTCATGGCAAAACTAGATAAATCATAGTTCTATTTTTCACTTAAGATCCTGATCTGAAGTTATTCAGCAGGCCAAGGAAGTCATTCTCTTCCTTCTCTTCTGTCCCAACTCAGTAAATCTTTCCAGGCTTCTTGATTGTTGGAGAAAGTAAACATTTTCCTACCCTGTCTTTTCTGGGACTAAGCATGGTCTATAAGTAATAAACAAGAGTTTCTTCATTCTCTGGAAATCTGTTCTCTATATCTTTTATAAACCCTACTCTCTAAAAGGCACTCACAACCAGGGGAAACATGCTGCTTGGATTTTGATGTTTCAGTGGAAGCAGATTTTATCAACCTTTTGTCAGAAAACATCATGAAATTCCATTTCACTGTTGTTTAAAATAAATAGTTCTGTAAGAAATGCTGGTAATATTTGTATTAGTCAGGGTTCTCCAGAAAAATGGAACCAATAGGATGCATGTGTGTAAGTTGTGTGTGTGTGTGTGTATGTGTGTGTGTGTGTGTGTGTGTGTGTGTGTGTGTATGTAAAAAAAGCGCTAAAAGCTGGGCACGGTGGCTCAAGCCTGTAATCCCAGCACTTTGGGAAGCTGAGGCGGGTGGATCACGAGGTCAAGAGATCGAGACCATCCTGGTCAACATGGTGAAACCCCATCTCTGCTAAAAATACAAAAAATTAGCCGGGCATGGTGGCGCATGCCTATAATCCCAGCTACTCAGGAGGCTGAGGCAGGAGAATTGCCTGAACCCAGGAGGCGGAGGTTGCAGTGAGCCGAGATCGTGCCATTGCACTCCAGCTTGGGTAACAAGAGCGAAACTCCGTCTCAAAAAAAAAAAAAAAAAAAAAAAAGCGCTAAAGAGATGTTAAAGAATTGACCCATGCAATTATAGAGGATGATGTCTTAGTCTATTTTCTGTTGCTTCAAAAGAATATTTGATCCAGTATGTATTCTGCACTTAAAAAGAAAGAAAGAAAGAAAGAAAGAAAATCCTAAAACCTGAGACTAGATAATTTATAAAGAAAAGAGGTTTATTTGGCTCACACTTCTGCAGGATGAGAAATTTGAAGGCATGGCCCTGGCATCTGGCGAGGGCTTTCATGCTACATCACAACATGGTGGAGAAGGTCAAACTGAAAGCAGGCACATGCAAAGGGGGGAACCTGAGGGGCGTCCTGGCTTTAAAACAACCCACTGTCACAGAAATTAATCATTCCTATGAGAACCAGATCAGTTGCTTGAGAGCGAGAACTGACTAACTTGAGAACAGCATGAAGCTATTCATGAGGTCTCTGTCTCCATGACCCAGATGCCTTCCCCTAGGCCCCACCTTCCAACACCAGCACACTGAAGATCAAATTTTAACATGAGCTTTGGTGGAGACAAACAAACCGTATCCAAACCGTAGCAGATGGCAAGTCCAAAATCTGCAGGGCAGGGCAGCAATCTGGAGACCCCAGAAAGAGTCATTGTTGCAGCTCAAGGCTGAAGGCCACCTGCTGAAAGAATTTCCTCTGCTCTGAGATATGCTTGAAGAAAAAAAGAAATAAAAAAAAAAAAGAAAAGAATTTCCTCTTGCTCAGAGGAGGTCAGTCTTTTGTTCTAGTTAGGCCTTCAATTGATTGGATAAGGTGCACCCACATTACGAAGGGCAATCTGCTTTCCTCAAAGTCCACTAAATTAAATGTTACTTTCATCTAAAATGCCTTCACAGAAACATCCAGAATAATGTTTGACCCATATCTGGGTACTGTAGCTCAGCCAGGTTGACATAAAATTAACCGTCACAAAACCATACGCTGAAAGTTTTACAACCCCAAGAGTCCTATTAGAATTCTGACGTAGCGGGATGAGTACCAGTTGCCGGGGGAGCCACTGCACATAAAGTTGTTCATAATGCTGGACCTCGCAAAACCATAGATCTACATCAGAGGAGTGAGAAGGAAGTCTGGCAAAGATGGAAACATCATCAGGTAGATGAAAAGTTATGACTGGAAAAGACCATTTTGGCAAACAGAGATCCCCTAACCCTAATCCCTTTCCTTCTGTTTTTGTTTGTTTGTTTGTTTTGAGACAGAGTCTCTCCCTATCACTCAGGCTGGAGTGCAGTGACATGATCTCAGCTCACTGCAACTTCCGCCTCCCAGGTTCAAGGGATTCTCATGCCTCAGCCTCCCGAGTAGCTGGGATTACAGGTACCTGCCACCATGCCTGGCTAATTTTTGTATTCTTAGTAGAGATGGGGTTTCACCATGTTGGCCAGGCTGGCCTCGAACTTCTGGCCTCGTGAACTGCCAGCCTCAGCATCTCAAAGTGCTGGGATTATAGGGATAAGCCACCACTCCAGGACCTTCTGTTTTGTTTCAGAAATTAAACCAAAGACCAGATAGGGGAGACACTGCCTTGTTTTACCTTCAAATATGGTTGGTGGACCAGAGTTCCAACAATCAGACCTTTGGGGCTGAGATAAGTTTTTCCTCCTAACTCCTTTGTGTGGGGAACTGAGACATTTGCTTCCTGTTAGGGAGTTAAAGCTTGTGGCTGTAGAAGAAGGCCTGACTCAGGCATCCCCAAACTTTTTACACAGGGGGCCAGTTCACTGTCCCTCAGACAGTTGGAGGGCTGCCACATACTGTGCTCCTCTCACTGACCACCAACGAAAGAGGTGCCCCTTCCTGAAGTGCAGCGGGGGGCCAGATAAATGGCCTCAGGGGGCCGCATGCGGCCCACAGGCCGGGCTGTTGTTTGGGGACGCCTGGTTTGACTTTTGGTAAAGCTGCAGAAGTCTTAAAGCTCTGAATATAGGGCTTTGGACACGGAGATTCCTGTATACATTCAACAATTATCCTTTGTGCCAGGCTCTGTGGCAACATAGCCATGAACAAAAGCCACAAAAATCCCTGCTTTCCTGAAGTTTACATGCTACCAGGGGAGACGGACAATAGGTAATATGAATACATGAAATACAACATACAGTATGCTAATATAAGTGCTAAGGAAACAAAAAAGGCAGGGAAGGGGACTAGCAAATGCTGGGAACAGATGTTGTCATTTCAGATAAGGTGGCTAAGGAAGGCCTTGCCAAGGAAGTAACATTTGAGTAAAGACCAGAAGCACAAGAGAAGGTGAACAGTGTAGACATCTAAAGAAAAAGTAAAACCGGGTGCGGTGGCTCAAGCCTGTAATCCCAGCACTTTGGGAGGCCGAGGCGGGTGGATCACGAGGTCGAGAGATCGAGACCATCCTGGTCAACAAGGTGAAACCCCGTCTCTACTAAAAATACAAAAAAATTAGCTGGGCATGGTGGTGCGTGCCTGTAATCCCACCTACTCAGGAGGCTGAGGCAGGAGAATTGCCTGAACACAGGAGGCGGAGGTTGCGGTGAACCGAGATCGCGCCATTGCACTCCAGCCTGGGTAACAAGAGCGAAACTCCGTCTCAAAAAAAAAAAAAAAAGCCAGGAGCGGTGGCTCACGCCTGTAATCCCAGCACTTTGGGAGGCCGAGGCGGGTGGATCACGAGGTCAACAGATCGAGACCATCCTCATCAACGTGGTGAAACCCCATCTCTACTAAAAATACACAAAATTAGCTGGGCATGGTGGCGCGTGCCTGTAATCCCAGCTACTCAGGAGGCTGAGGCAGGAGAATTGCCTGAACCCAGGAGGCGGAGGTTGCGGTGAGCCGAGATCGCGCCATTGCACTCCAGCCTGGGTAATAAGAGCAAAACTCCGTCTCAAAAAAAAAAAAAAAAAAAAAAAAAAAAGTATTCTAAGTAGAAGAGTAATTGCAAGGGCCATTGTTGTGGGTGGAATTCTTTACCCCCGCCAAAAGATATATTGAAGTCCTGTGACTTCAAAGATATGTTGGTACCTGTGAAATATGACCTTATTTGAAGACAGGGTATTTGTAGATCAAGTTAAGATGAGGTCATTAGTGTGGGCCCTAATCCAATATGACTGGTGTTTATATGAGAGGACACAGAAACAAGAGACAGAGGGAGAATGCAGTGTGACAATGAAAGGGAGATTCAAGTGGTGCAACCGCAAACCAAGGAATGCCTAGGGCCGACTGCCACTGCCAGAGTCTCAGGAGAGGCAGGCAAGAGTTCTCTCCTACAAGTTTTAGTGGGAGCATGCCCGGGTTAACACCTTGATTTTGGACTTCTCACTCCGGAACTGTGAGAGAATACATTTCTGTTGTTTTGAGCCAGCCAGTTTGTGGTATTTTGCAATGGCAGCCCTAGGAAATGAATCCAGCCATAAAACAGGAATGTGCCTGGCATGTTGAAGGAAGATAGAGGCCAATGTAGCATGGGAGGGAGTCATAGGTGATGAGATCAGAGAGGTGACACAGCAGATGGTGAGATGGTATGGCACCTTAGGGTCAGAGATGTGACACGATCTGACTTACCCTTTAATGGGCTCACATATGGTTATAACTGTGTGTTGCATCCATGGCTGAAGGGAGATGGATAGAAGAACTCAGACTATATTAAGGACACTAGATAATCACAGGAAGCATTGAGATAGGTACCAAATTGTGTACATACTAATCACTGTGCTTATAATTAAATCTTTCATTTGCTCTTTAGGTATATTTTAATCTGTAACGTTAATGCATAGCTAATTTTTAAAAGATGAAATTGAAAATTTTATTTTCAAAAAAAGACTACTAGGTGGCAAAGCATGAATTTGCTGACCTCAGCTGACCACATTAGTGACTGTCTGGGTTGCTTAGACCATAATCATGGCATACCCCTCACCTGGTGTCATAGACAAGGAGACCCATTGGCTAGATTTCCCTTCTAAGAAGGACTTGCTATTTAGTCAGGGGAAATATGGTCAGCAGACAGCCTTCACTCCTTCAGGGTTTGTTCCAGCTGCAGAAAACAGGCTATCTTGTGGCTGGTTGTAAGACAGAGAAACTCAATTGAGTTAGCTTAAGAGATAGGAAATGCATTTATAAAGGATTAAGAGTATCTCACAGAACCCAACTGTCATAACTCATGAAGAACTGCAAATGGAAGAAGATGGCTCCCTGTTTCTGTATCTCTCAGTCATCATCATCATCATCATCAGGTGTTCTGTCTATACTTCTCATGGTAGATCAACTCTCAACTCTCACAGCTCATGAGATGACATGACCCAAAACAGAAGTCCCAAAATGTCACCCTCAGTTGCCCTTATTCTCTGCCACCTTGGTCCAATGCTTGTAGCCAACTAATCCTGTCTCTCTAGATTCCCAGGAGAGATGGTCTGACTGGGCTCTATCCTTGGTCAGATGTCCACTCCTAGCCAATCAACTATAGCTGGACACTGGGCCATTTTGAATGGAAAACTGCCCTTCTCCCAAAGCTGTGGACGAAATTTATTTTCTAAGAAGAGATGTGATGTTGGGAAGGATATGTAGTGCATCTCCAGCACAAAAATCCTCACAGCTGTGATATTGCAGAAAAAATGTTCAAGAAGCCACATAATCAGTTTTGAGTTATTGTTCTGCCATGTATTAATTGTATGAACTCAAATGGGATCAATTAAACTTTTAAGCCTCTGTTTCAATTGAAAAATTTTACATTTTTTTGATGGGCACTAGGCTATGTAATAGAAATATAGAAATAAAAGATACAGTCTCTGCTTGTAGACAGATGCTTGCAGTCTAGTGAAGCAGGCAGGTAGGAAAGCCAATAACTACAGTTGTAGGTGATATGGTACCACTGAGGGTACCACCTAGTGATGGAGAGAGCACACCTGGGGGAGGTGCCTTCCTTGCCTTTTGCAGTGTGTGGGTGTGTGGGAGTGCATGGTGTGGACAGAAGAGAAGAGGAAGGGAGAAGAATGGGGAAAGCTTCCTAGAGGAGGTCAACCTGGGGTGGGAACTTGATAGGCAGGCAGGAGATAAATGTGGGGAGGGGGAAGCATACCCATGCAAGGACAGCACCACATGCTGAATCACAAATATTTGAAAGAGGTTAGTAATCTCAGACACATGCAAATGGGAGGGCAGGGCCAAAGTAAAGAACAGCATCTGGCATGGAGCCAGGCAGCTGTGGTGGGGTGGCAAGAGATGAAGCTCCTCTGATTGAAAAGGAAGACATGTGGGCAAGTGCTCTGAAAACAAAAGGTACTACAGACACAACAGTGTTGAACATGGAGTGTTGATTATGTGAAACCAGGAGCTACATTGTGTCATGAACGTGTCTCTGTGAGGCAGGTAATACCATCTTCATTTTAAAGGGTTTTATTTGAGTCATAGTCCCAAGGTCACATGGTGTCTTGGATTGGGTTCTCTCAGAAGTGGACCCTGAGAAAAGGATTCAAGCAAAGGTAGTTTTTTGTGGGGGTGATCCTAGGAAACCCCAGTCAGAAAGCAGGGAAGCAAGGTGCAGAAGAAGAGAAGGAGCTGATAAGGTGTGTGCTATCAAGGATGTTACCACTGAGGGCACCTGGAGCTCAATCCCACTGGAAAATGTGGGAAGACAGTGAGGAGTATGCCTCCAAAGTATTTCTACTAAGAGGCAAGGAAGCTGGGGTGTTTCTCTCCAAATCTCCATCTGTCACTGTTTGAGGACTATTTCTCAGATGTTAACTCTGGAATTCCCAGCTTCTCTTGCATAGGGGCCCAGCATGCTCTTCAGGTAGTGAGTCACAAGTGTTTGCAGTAAGTGGACTTCAGAGTGCA
Source organism: Saimiri boliviensis (assembly GCF_048565385.1). Taxonomy (NCBI): domain Eukaryota; kingdom Metazoa; phylum Chordata; class Mammalia; order Primates; family Cebidae; genus Saimiri; species Saimiri boliviensis. The sequence goes on along the minus strand of NC_133454.1, from coordinate 15,362,885 downwards.
CAGAGGATCGCTGAGAGATTAAGGGCAGACCACTGACAGCATGTGCTATGCACAAGCAGTAAGGAGGGTAGCAAGAGATTGGTCCCAAGGAGCCTGGCTTGGGTTTTAACAGTATCACACTATTTCCCAAATGTAGAGTGTTATTAATAAACATATTTATACTGATATAGTAATTTTCAGAAACCACAGTATTGAGCCTAGAATAGAGGGAGTCAGTTGTCCTCAATGATTGACACATAATGGATACTTAATGAATATTTTTGGATGAATGTTTTAAAAAGTCAAAACACAACTAATTCAGTGTTATTTAGCTATAAAGAGTCTTTCACTAGAAATCAGAAGATTTGGATTGTAGTTTGAGTTCTGCCACCAGTTTTGGGACCTTAGGGAAGCCATGTAGATTAACTGAGCTTCACTTTTCTCATTTCAAAACCTCATTTTATTACCCACCCCACTTGCCTACTGTTAGATCTGTTGTGATAATGAAATGTGATAATGAATGTGAAAAGTCAGAAGTGTGGCAAACTAAGAAGTAATCCTGTATCTCTGCATTGAGTTTGGATCTGGAAGAATTTGGGCCTTTGGTGTCCCAGGACTGAGAACCATGTACTGTGAGGCCACCAAGTCCATCAGTCAGGGCTCTTGGTTGTAACAGGCTCTAACTCTGACTATCTTAGTAAAAAAAAAAAAAAAAAAAAGAGTTTATGACAGAGATAGTAGGAAGATCACAGAATTGACAAGAAGGCTGGAGAAACAAGTTTGGAAAATGGACAGGAACTGAAAGAGAACCACAGGGAAGACCACACCCCAGAAATATCCTAGTTAAAATGCTGCTTCCTCTCCCACTGAGCAGTGGACACCAGTGCTGCCACCAGCATAAACTAAACTGTCCCAGTTTCTTGGGTCATTCGCTTCAAACTTAGAGTCTCAGGCAATAATATCAGGGGGGCCAAGATTAGGTCATATGCTTGTACACCAGCTGCCAGGGACCCAGGAGGGCAACTGTCTGGCCTCTTTTCCAGCTTCCATGAGGGGAAGACACATTCTACCTCCCAGCATGTCTCATGCAATGGCAGTTTCCCCAGACACAGAAAAGGGGCTCAGATGCCGGGCAGCCAAGAAGAATATAAGTTCCATCCAAGTCAGAACATAGGGAAAGTGGGGATACCCGTTGAAAATTGAAAAACCAAGATAAAGAGAAGGTCGTGATTTACTGAGTAGCAACATTGACTTGAGAGTTTATTAACCAAGAACTGTTCAAGGTGCTTGGTACAAAGAGGACTAAGACACAGGAACCGGCCTCAAGGTGCTCTAACCAGTTAGGAAACATATATTAAAACAAAATGTGATAGGAATGGCTATAACTGAGATGTAACAAAATTTAACGGGGCCAAAAAATAAAGGATTGATGCTGGGGATCACGTGGGTGGTCAGGAAAGCTTTCACAGAGATGGGTCTTGAAGGATGGAAAGAGAAAGAATCCAAAGAGCATTAGAAGCAGAGCTACCTCTGGTATCTGTTAATCTTTCTAACTAGCCAGAATCTGGGTCCTGGTATTTCCTGCTCAATTCTTTCCTACTGCCACCAACCACAACACATATGCTACTACAATTAAGGTCTAAAATTAGTATGATTAAGGTCTAAGCAATGTGAGGGTATTGTTCAAGCCAGGATTTTCTCCTTTGGCTCTCCCCAAACTCTCTAGTGCAGAGTGATATTGGCAAAAGTTATTGCTGCTTTTGTTGTTTTTAGCTATTTTAGATGAAAGCATATACTCAGACCTGAGCTGGTTTGTTTGCTTATTTTTAGACATGGTATTCTCACTCTGTCACCCAGGCTGGAGTACAGTGGCACAATCAGAGCTCACTGTAACCTTAAACTCCTGGGCTCAACCAATCCTCACACATCAGCCTCCAGAGAAGCTAGGACGACAGGCACATGTCACCATACCTGCTACTTTTATTTTTATTTTTTTGTAGACACAGTGTTGTTATACTTCTCAGGCTGGTCTCAAACTCCTGGGCTCAAATGATCCTCCTCCCTTGACCTCCCAATGTTGGAATTACAGGAATGAGCCACCACGCCCAGCTAGACCTGAGTTTAAATAATGGCTCAACCACTGACTAAAATCTCTCTGAGCCTTGATTTTCTCAAAGATAAAATGGGAATCAAAAATACTTGCCTTCCAAGTATTCCAAGGACTTTTGAAGATTAACTGAGTTAGTGTTTGCAAAGTGCCAGTGATCGGCAGTTACCGCTGCTGGTCTGAAGCAGTTCTCTGAAAATCTGCTGAAGCGGAGACCTTACTGTTCTTTCCCTTTGACCTCAGGGGTTTCATACAGTGGGTGAGGAGATTCTAAGAAGGTAATGTGTTCCAAGAGAGAAGGGACCCAGAGGTTCCACCAAAAATGTAAGAATATATGGAGGAAGCACATACGAGCTGCTTTCAAAGCCTGACACTGTGGGGGGACTGAGAACCTGGCTCCTGAGTCCAGAGAGGCTTTCCAATCCCACAAGAACGATTTCAAAAACAGCCCTCTTGGCACTCGTGACGTTTGCCTCTGCCCATTTCAAGGAGGAAACAATTCACCCAGATGCAGGCCGGCTCAGGCTGCCTTCTCTAGCAAGATCAAGCCAAGAACTCCAAAGGGTGGAGGACAGCACATTCGTGAAGCAGCCGTTTTCACATACTGTTCCCACACAGCCTTTGAAAATGTGTGCCGTGTAACAGGTTGAATAACGCTGGTGGAGTCACACTGTGTCCATTCAGAATAACAAGTATGATATTTGAGAGGAATTAGCTATGGGCTGGATAAATCTTTAACAAACAGGGCAGATACAGATGTGAAAATGCTGTGTGGCTTGGAACAGACACCAAATTATGTGCAGTATGAATTTAAATCCCCTTTCCGAAATTCCTGTCATATAATTTAGTAGTCTCTTCTTACTAATAAACAATGGTGTTCTATTCCAACCTTGGACTTCTAGGTAAATTCTGACCATTCATTCATTAAACAGCTATATGTTGAAGACTTACCACATGCCAGGCATTGCAATGGGTATAGAGGTTCCGGATTCTGATTCTGCAGAAAGGAGAGGAGATTGTTTGGTAGACATTCAGGGCTTCTTCCTTCAAACATTATTTGTGGGAAAGCATGAACATCTCCCCTGTCTGCATATGCAGAAAATAATTTCATGTGGAATGGAGTAGTTCTGGTGTTCACTGGGCTCATCATCCCATCTGGGGGTAGGCCCAGGATTGGGAAGGCTAGAGCAGCCAAGCATGTTGCTATGGTAACTTGGCATTAACACACCTTAGCTCTTTTGTGTTGCCCCCAAATTACCTTTAAAACTAGTGTACATTTTCAGAATGTGGAAAGCTTTTCTTAATTTTCACACGGCCGGTTATAAAGGCATTTTTCAAGGCACTGAGGCAAAAGGAAGGTCCCTTTTTTTTGAGGCTGAGGCTATGCTGATGCTGTTTTCTAGGCCAGAAGCATAATCAGGATCCAGACTATCTTACTCTTTCATGGGAGATTTCACTTTCAAATCTCTTTCACATATGTTATTGCACTTTTATTGCTACCTTGTTTTAAACTCCTGCTTAAGCAATCCTAAAGGGCAAGAAAATGAACCCACTAAACATTTATGCCTCAAAATGAGCATGTGAGGTTGGAACTCATACTTCTATTTTACAAATGAAAGAACTAAGGCTTGAACAAGGTCACACGGTTAGTAAATAAAGGATGAGGACGGGAACCAGGCCTTTAGGTTGCAGATCTGGGGTCTTTCTGTTATACCTTCACAGACTCCCAGTATCTTCCAGCCTTTGTTACTTTATAAAAGTATAGATGCATACAAAGCAGTGACTAGTTTGTGCTTTTCTTTAAGAAAAAAAAGCTTTATTGAAGTTTTCGTATGTATATTATATATTTTTTCATAAAATTTACCTACTGCAAACATACCATTTAATAATTTTTTAAAAATTGATAACAGCTTTTTAAGGATGTTATTCACATACCATACAATCTGCCTACTTAAAGTGTGCATCCTGTGGTTTCTGGTATATTCAGAGAGTTGCATAACCACAATCAATTTGAGGACATTTTTATTATTTCAAAAATAAACCATGTACCTTATACTATCACATCTGAATCCTCCCATCCACCCTACCACTCCCAAGCCTAAGCAACTCCTAATCTACTTTCTACCTCTATATATTTGCCTAATCTGAACATTTCATATAAATGGTTTCATATAACACGTGGTCTTTTGTCACTGCCTTCTTTCACTTAGCATAATGTTTTTCGAGATTCGTCCTTGCTGAAGCATGTAACCACTTTATCCTTTTTATGGCCAAGTAATACTCCATGGTGTGAATATAGCACCTTTTATCATTTTAGCAGCCAATGGACATTTGAGTCGTTTCTACCTTTTGACTATTATGAGTAATGCTGCTATGAATATTTGTGTACAGGTTTTTGTGTGGACATATGTTTTCATTTTTCTTGGGTATATACTTAGGAGTGGCATTGTCAAATGATAACTCTACGTTTTTTTTTTTGAGGAACTTCCAGATTGTGTTTTCCAAAGTGGCTGCACCATTTTATATTCCCTTTATATTGAGGGCTCCCACTTTTCTATGCCCTCACTGACACAGTCTGCTTTGCCGTTTTCATTTAACATTATTTCATAGATACATTTCCATGTTCACATGGTTGTCATTTTTAATGGTTACACAGCATTCCAAATCAGTTAGTCAGACATTATTTTAAAATTACTTTAAAGCTGAGGACTTGGGTTGTTTTCAGTTTTGTGCCATTAGAAATAGTGGGACCAGAGTCTGTACCACTTACTACATTCTTCCTTTAGCTATGTCGTTGAGATATGTTCCAAAGTGGAACAAAGGACACTCACAGATCATGTACTGCTTCCCTGGTTACTCTGCAGAAAAGTTGGCTATACCTAAAACGCTATCAGCAACAAAACGCTTATCTCCCAATATAAGGTTTTGTTGCTTTATTCATATATATTAATGATATGGATAGTGTATTAGTCTGTTCTCACACTGCTAATAAAAACATACTCACGACTAGATAATCTTTAAAGGAAAGAGGTTTAATGGACTCACAGCTCCATATGGCTGGGGAGGCCTCACAATCATGGCAGAAGGCAAAGGAGAAGCAAAGCTGTGTGTTTCATGGCAGCAGGCAAGAAAGCTTGTAGAGAGAAACTCCCATTTATAAAACCATCAGATCTCATGAGACTTATTCACTACCACGAGAACAGTACGGAGAAACCGTCTCCATGATTCAATTATCTCCACCTGGCCTGGCCCTTGACACATGGGGATTATTACAATTCAAGATGAGATTCAGGTGGAGACACAGCCAAACCACATCAGGTACATAATATAACCTTATTTTTTATTTTCTTATTTTATCTTGAGACAGAATCTCACTCTGTTGCCCAGGCTGGAGTGCTGTGGTACGATCTTGGCTCACTGCAACCTCTCCCTCCCAGGTTCAAGTGATTCTCCTGCCTCAGCCTCTTTAGCAGCTGGAAATTACAGGCATACACTACCACACTCAGCTAATTTTTCTATTTTTTAGTAGAAACAAGGTTTCGGCATATTGGCTGGGCTGGTCTCAAACTCCTGGCCTCAGCTGATCCGCCTGCCTCTGCCTCCCAACTTGCTAGAATTACAGGCGTGAGCTACAGCACCTGGCCTGAATCTTAACAATCTTAGGTTGTTTCAATTTGCATTTCTTTTATTGCTGGTGAACTCAGAATATTTTAACAGCCATCAGGTGTTACTCTAAGCTATCCATCCAAAAAAGCCAAGAAGTGCAGGAGAATCTAGGGTCATAGCAAAGGGCAGAAGACGGAGCTTAAAAAAATTCCCTGGGTGCTTACTTCGGCAGCACATATACTAAAATTGGAACAATGTAGAGAATATTAGCATGGCCCCTAGGAAGGATGACATGCAAATTCGTGAATCGTTCCAAAAATAAATAAATAAAATAAAAATAAAAAATAAAAAATAAATCCCTGGGTTTGGGCTAGGCATAGTAGCTCATACCTGTAGTCCCAATACTTTCCGAGACTGAGGAGGGCAGATCACCCGAGGTCAGAAGCTCAAGACCAGCCCAACATGGCAAAACCTCATCTCTAGTAAAAATATAAAAATTAGTCTGGGCATGGTGGAAGGTGTCTATAATCCCAGCTACTCAGGAGGCTGAGGCACGAGAATCACTTGAACCCAGGAGGCGGAGGCTGCGGTGAGCTAAGATTGCACCACTGCACTCCAGCCTAGGTGACAGAACAAGACTCCATCTTAAAAAAGAAAGAAAGAAATTCCCTGGGCTTGGGGAGCATGAGCTCAGGAGGTTTGTTTGATAGGGTGACTTGGTTCCAACAATGCTCAGCTCTGCTCTCTTGGATCAAGATTCCAAATTTCTGGGGAAATCTTGTGGGGAAGCAACACCGATTAAGAAAGTGAGGAAGATTGAGTCATGTGATGGGGACACAGCTCTGGAGGACGACCTCTATGTATTAGAGGCAGATATCAAAGAAAAAAGAGATGGCAAGAGCTGGACAGTCTTTGCAGAAGTTATTTATGACATTCCCACAGTTTCTGAACTGGTCTTCTTGTCTCTAGTCTTACATTTCACAAACTCACATTCTGCCAGAATGATCTTCCAAAATACAAGTCTGAGAGAAAAAAAAGACAAATATAGGCATGAAATCCTTCTTCAACTCCTACTAAGTCTGGGACTTTGAGCAATAGCAACTACCATCTGAGTCCCTGAGATCTGCCGGCACTGTGTCAGTACTTTACATGTGTTACTTCTACTGCCCATGACCATTCTGCAAGGTAGATATTATAATTACTGTGCAAAAGAAGAAAGTGAGACTCAGAAGGAATTAGTAAACTTGTCCTAGGGGCCCTGACTGGCAAGTAGCAGAATTTACCTGTTGACTCAAGGCATTTATTACTGGATTATACTCCCTCTCTGAGATTTTCAGTGTCTTCGTTTATAAAGTGAGTATAACTTTTTTGTTTTTCAGGATTGATGTTAGAATTAGGCAATACTGGCTACATAATTTGTGGGGCTCATTGCAAAATGAAAATGCAGGATAGCCCCTTGTAATGAAATTATTAAGAATTTTAAGAGAGTAACAGCAGGGCATTCAACTAAGTGTGAGGCTCTTTTTTTGATAAGCACCAAACACCCAAACATATCAGGATGTGAACATCTTTGGGGGACCATTATTCAGCCTACCACAATAATAATATTCTGTTTCTTATTATTTTGTTTTCCTTATTTCATGCTTCAGTGGTTTCAGAATAAAATTCAAACTCTTTTTCAGGACATGGCTAGCCCATTGTGATCTGACCCATGCCCCTCATTCTAATTTCAATTCTTTCTACTCCCCCACATGCATTGAACAAGATGTGATTTTTCTGTTGCAATCTGCTGTCACTTGCTGACCAGGCTCTTTCATACTGTTATTTCTGCACAGAATATCCTCCCCCATTTCCCCTTTTCACCATCCTTCTCTTTCAGTTTTGTCTGATTTGTTGTTGTTGTTGTTGTTGTTAACACTTAGCCCAGGTTTTCTCTTGGAAAAAAAATCACTCCACCGCTTATGATCCTGGAAAAGTTTCTTTGTTTCTCTATTTTCAAATCTAAAAAATGAAAATCATAGAATAGCACCTGCATTATTGTGAGGCTCAAATGACATAATCCACATAAAGCCTTTGGCAGACTGCCTGTCAGATGGTGAGTGCCCACAAAAAATTATCTATAATTATCATAAATACTCTTTGAACTTCCCCCATGGTGATATAAGAGCTTTCCCCCTCTGTCCTCTACTAGCAACCAGTGCATGGAAGGTGGCAGGCTTTCCTGTAATTTACTGCTCATGTGTAAGTCTTTTCTGCTGTACTGACCATTCTTTGAGATCAAGAGCTCAATTGTTCATTTCCATATCTTTAGTGCCTAGCACAGGGTTTGGACATATGGCAAGTTAATATTTATTGAAGCAAAATAGGGAAATAACTCTTAGAAGGACACATGCTAATTCTGTTCTCAGAATATTTTTTTAAACATTCATTCCATTCTTATGTTCCTGCAGTACAAGTCTAAAAATATTTCATTTGTCTACCTTCTATTTAAATAAAAGTGCAGCATTAACAAAACCTACCCTGTTGTGCCAAATTTCCTTTTGTCTTCCTTGCTCTAGCTACTTCCTCTTTTTTTTCTTTGTACTTCCTCCTGGTAAAGGTCATTTCATTCTGTGTCATAATCCTACCTTTTATATATATATAAAAAAATAGTGTCAATGTTTTTCCCAAAATATGCATTATTGCAAGCTTCCCAAAAAGCTGTGTAGTCGTTACCCGTAACAAGGGAAGCCCCACCCTTCCTTTCCCGCCCGGTGCTGCAGCCCTTGAAGTCTCCAGGGTATCTGTAACTTTAGCACGGAGTCAGTATGAGCTCCCTCTCCTGGCAGGTTACAGTCATGCTAAAACTAGACACAGGGCTAGAGTATCCCAGTCACACATCCAGAAATGATTATAAAGCATGAGATAACTCAGGTCTGTCTGTTCCCTGAGCTCAGATTTCAGGAAAGTATGAAGCTATCTGATTTATTTACAAAATCGTTTGCTTGAAAGGCATCATAGAGATCTGAATCTCATCCTACCACTTGGAGAAAAGAAGCTGCACCGTTTAGTGAAAAGAATAAGAACTTGGATTTATGCCATGTTCTACCACTTACCTAGCTGGCTGCTCTTCTGGCAAATTACTAATATCTGTAAGCCTCTGTATCTTCAACTTCAGGGCCACATAAGACCTATTCTACCTACCTTATAGGGTAGATGCAAATTTTAAAACAATATAAAAACAGTGCTACTTATTGGGTACTAGCTATGCTTCAGGCACTGATAGGTGCATTATCCTTATTTTGCATAAGAGGAAGCCACAGTTCAAGGAGTTGTCATATAATAGGGAAAGTTAACACATGGAGAGTCAGGATTCAAACCCAGGTCTTTCTGACTCAAAAGCCTTTTTTGATGTTGTTTTCCGTTTAATTATACTAGACTGATGTTCACGAATCATGCATCTGAAAACATTTTGTGTGGAGAGTAAAATTCTATACTACAAAGGTTAATTTTTATTCTATAGATGATAAAGTTGAGGCCCAGAGAAGTGCAGTATATTTCCCTCAGAGTTGGTGGCAAGTCCAACTCAATTTGATTGATTAAGGACTCAGTTGTAGGTACTCAACAGCGCTGTCAGGTGTGCAGGCTACTCGGGTGTTGAAGTGTAGCTGCACCTGGTGAAAGGGAAATCCAACAAAGGTGTCAGGTACTTTGGATTTTTTTCCACATGCTTTCCACTTTGTGGTCGCACTAGACAACTTAGGTGACACAATCTCAGTGATACTGTTCAGGTCACAAAAGCTTCCTGAGTCCTTGTAGTGAAACACAGGAGGCCCTCTGCGTGACTTGGTCCCAGCATCAGTCTCCAGCTTCATCTCTCATTAGGTCTACAGGGTCATCATCTAGCTCCAAACCTCCTCCTCAGTATTGCTGAACTGCTTACAGCTTCTGGAATGTACCACATGGATTTGTGCCTCAAAATCTCCATTCCTTTACTTAGAATACATTTCATGCACTGAGCATCTACTCATTTTGCAAGACTCTACTTAAATGTCACGTTTTGGATACAGTCTTATTTTATCTCCTACCACCTCTCCCCACTTAAGATAGAATTCACCATTCTCTCCTTTGGGCCTCTAATATCTCCTCTACATATTTTTGCATTGGGACATATAACATATAACATTTTTATTGCACCAGTAAAAGTGTTTTTTTTGCATGTATGTCTGTTAACACCTTAAGGATAAGGACTACCTTATTTGCCTTTGCATCTTGAGTTTTTCGTATTCTGAGCACTTGGGGGCAGAGTATGATGGCCAGCTAACCCAACAACTCCACCCGACTTATCTTTTGCCTGCTTCCTCTATAAAAGCCAGAAGAAATGAACCACTTTTCCCAACCTCCCTTGCAACAATTAGACACTACACCCAAAAAAGTTCTGCCCAATAAGATATGAGCAAAGATCTTAGGGAGCAGCAGACTGCTTCTAGGAGCACTTTTGTGATTCTGATAAAAGGGCCAGAGTGACTAATGAAAACTGTCTCCCTTTCATTCTGTCTTGAATACAAACATAATACTTGAGTTGAGGTGGCATCATCTTGTAACCATTAAGGAAAAGCCCAAAAGGCCACTGAATCACTGAACAAATGCAGCTGCTGGATTTATGTTACATGAGAAAATTGTACCCTCACTGATTCAGTCTGCTGTGGTTGGGTCATCTGTTACTTGTACCTGAGACCATTCCTAAGTAATCTATTAATTAATATTTTTTTGTCACTTAAAAACAGATAATTTTTTATTTCAAAGGCTTTCAAATGTTTAGTTCCAGAAACTTCTCCCCAAGAGGAATTTTAAACTAAGCCCAATAAGTAACGTTGATGAAAGGAGAGGGGCTCTGACTGAAGAGGATAGGAGATTGCTATGTGGACTACCTTTTCTGACCCTTTCTATTCCCCAGTAGCCCCTAAGACACCTATTTGGAACTCCTACAGCTTCTCTGAATACTCTCTAACACTTGATGGGAGTGTAAATTTGAACAGCCTCTTTTGTGCACAGTTTGGCAGTTTGAGGACAATTCCTATCGTGTTGTTACATTATGTAATCTTTGACTCAGCAATTCCGTTTCTAAGCATGTATCCACAGAAATACTGGCATTGTTGTACAGAGATGTGTATATATGTAAAAGGTGGTTCATTACTGAATTGCCTAAAGGTTAAAAAAAAAGAAAGAAAAAATTTAAAAGCAACATAAATGTCCATTAGGGAACTGATTAGTTACTTTATAGCACATTTACCCTCTGGCATATTCCGCACCCATTACTGATATTGAAAGGTCTCCAAGATATATTAAAAGTAATATACCTTTAACATATATTTTTAAAGTAACTCATAAAATAGTATTATAGAAAAGCCATATGACTGCATAAAATATACAATGTAGGTAGGTAAATGCATAGAAAAAATATCTTGAATGAAGATAATGTTAACAGTGATTACTTTTGGGTAGTGAGATTGAGAGAGAGAGCTTCAACATTTTACTTTGTAAACCAGTACATTGTTTGAAAAATCATCATGTATTTATTTTTCATATGTAAAAAATAGAAAATAGTACCTTGCCAAAGAAGATAAACTGGGCCAGGCGCGGTGGCTCACACCTGTAATCTCAGCACTTTAGGAGGCTGAGGCAGGCAGATCACCTGAGGTTGGAAGTTCAAGACCAGCCTGACCAACATCGAGAAACCCCAACTCTACTAAAAATACAAAATTAGAATGGCATGGTGGTGCATACCTGTAATCCCGGCTGCTCAGGAGGCTGAGGCAGGAGAATTGCTTGAACCTGGGAGGCGGAGGTTGCAGTGAGCTGAGACTGGGCCATTGCACTCCAGCCTGGGTAACAAGAATGAAACCCCACCTCAAAAAAAAAAAAAAAAAAAACAAACAAAAAAAACCAAACAAAACCAGATAAACAAATTATAAATAAGCACATAAAAAGATGTTCAACATCATATATCATCAGGGTACTACAAATTTAAAAAACAATGAGATACCACCACCTATTAGAATGGCAAAAATCCAAGATACTGATAGCACCAAATGCTGGTGAGGATATGGGGAAATGAGAAAGCTCATTAATTGCTAGTGGGAATGCAAAATGGCAAAGCCACCTCGGAAAATAGCTTGGCAGTATCTCATAAAACCAAACATCTTTTTACTATAAGATCCAAATTACGGTTTTTGGTATTTAACCAAATAAGTTGAAAACTCATGTCTATACAAAACCCTGCACACAAATGTTTATAGCAGCTTTATTCATAATTGACAAAACTTAGAAGCAACCAAGATGTTCTTCAGTAGATGAACTGGTGAATAAACCATCGTACATTCAGAAGATGGAATGTTTTTAGCACTAATAAGGAATGAGCTATTAAGCATGAAAAGAATGGCATTGTCTCTGTTCTCTATGAAAGACATAAAGGAAACTTAAATGCATATAATTATACCAACTAATAGAAGACAACTTGAAATGGCTCCATACTTCATGACTCCAACTATATGACATTCTGGAAAAGACTAAACTACAGAGACAGTACAAAACATCACTGGTTGCCAGGGGTTCCCAGGAATGGAGGGATGAATAGACAGAACAAAGAGAATCATTAGAGTAATGAAACTACTTTGTATGACACTGTGGTGGATACTTGTCATTACATATTTGTCAAAACCCATCCATATACATAAAGCACCAAGAGTAAAGCCTAATGTAAACTATGGACTTTGGGTGGTAAAAATGTGTCAATGTAGGTTCATTCATTGGAATAAATGTACCACTCCAGGACAGGATGTTGACAGTGGGAGAGACCATGTGTGCATAGGGGCAGAGGATACACAGGAACTCTTAATTTTGCTGTGAACCTAAAACTGCCCTAAAAAATAGTTTGTTTAAAAAATAGAAAAAATAAACAAGACTTAGCCCGACATGCTTTATTAATTTTTTTTCATTTTTGTGACAGGGTCTTGCTCTGTTACCTAGGCTGGAGTGCAATGGTGTGATCACAGCTCACTGTAAACTTGAACTCGTAGGCTCAAGCAATCCTTCCGCCTTAGCCTCCCAAATATCTGGCACTACAGGTATATGCCACCACACCCAGCTAGCTTTTTTAGTTTTATTTTTTGTGGAGACAGGCTCTTGCTATGTTGCCCAGGCTGATGTGAAACTCCTGGCCTCAAGTGAGCCCCCTGCCTCAGCCTCCCACAGCTCTGGGATCACAAATGGAAACCACCATGCCTAGCCTAGCCCAATGTGTTTATTCAACAGGATGGACTAGGTGCTGTGAGGGTACAATGAAATTTAAGACATAGTTCCTGTTCTCAAAGTGCTTGAATATAATAATACAGTGAAGTTATAAAACTATACTATTCTATAAAGCAGATTTTTAAAAAAGTGCTATAAGAAAAATACAAGTAATTGATTATGAGAGTCTGGAGAAAAGAATGACTTCCTCTCTTCTGATTGGGTGGAATATACGAATACTTCACTACAGCAGAAGCATATGAGTTGGATCTCAAAACATAAATACATTCTTGTCAGATAGAGTGGCAAGGGAACAGGAAGAGCACTCTAGGCAGAGGGAACAGCAAAAAGAGGCCTGAAAATGTGTATTATATGTGAGGAATGGTGGCTGCCTGGGTGGCTATCATGTAAGATAAGTAAAGGGATACCTTGGGAAATAAAACTGGAAAGGAAGGGTGAGGTAAAAGCATGCCAAATCTTGTAAACCCCATGCTGAGCTGTTTATATATATATATATATATATATATATATATATATATATATATATATATGACCCTTTATATATATAGAGGGTTAACACAGGTAGGCCAAGTCAATCACTGGTGGACTAGATCCATTGTCTTGCAGCCGGGACAGGAGTTAAGAGGCATTGGTGTCTGTCCAGGGGCCTGGGCCAGGGTTCAAGAAGGGTAGGTTCTGATGAGCCCACACTCTGAAGTCTGCATTGGGAGCACCAAATGTTTGAACTCCTGGGCTCAAACAATCCTTCTGCCTCAGGAAGACTGTGGGGTTGTGCCAACAGCTCACTAAGGGCATCTACTGCCTTTTGCATCTGAGCAACTCTGGCCTCCTTGCTCAGCACCTCTCTGGCTGGCAAGACCTTCTGTAATTAGAAATCATGCTTTCTCATGCTTGGTGTCCCTTTTTAGAGTCATCCTCTCTAGCTAGACAGAGAAGCCTGGTGGAGATACTGGTAAGGATCTGTTTTCTTCTTCCTATCCCTACTGTTCTAGGAGTTGGGTAGGAACATGTCACTATTGACCTGCCTCTCTCTAACCATCTAGAATTCAACCAAGGAGTTTGTATTTTGGAATCTGCCTCATTTCTCTTGATTCTGGCTTTCTAAGCTCCTGACATTAAATTACTCTCTTATTTTTCCTCCATGGTTTGATTTGTGTTCCTGGCTCTGATTCCCAATTGTTCCAAAATATTTTAGTTTAATGGTTTGGCCCTACATTCAACCTTACTGTGAGTGTCAGCCTTAAATGCCCCCAGAAAAAAGGCTTTTTACCTAATATGGACCCTGCATCACATCATTGCTCCTAAGCTGCCTGTAATCTAATCAGGGAGATGATTTTTAAACACTAAACAAAATATACGGTTGAATAGTATGAAACTGTAAAACATCTTGTAGTTAATAAATAAAAGGCAGTAAAATGTAGTGAGAAAGGAACTGCATTCAAGACACCTGGATTCTAGTTTTAGTTGTCACTAACTGGTTGCAGGACTGACCAAATTTCTCAACTATAAAATTGAAGGATTGTTCCATATGACTTCTCAGGGAACTTTAAACTGTGACTAAGCACTAAGTGGGTGAAGAAAAGGAGAGATCTGTTTGGGTGGGATTTGTTGAATAAGTCTTCCAGGAGAAGAAAAAAAGGAATGTAAGGTGAGCTTTAAAAATGTGTGGGATTTTTTTGTTGGGAAGATGAAAGTGAGAGCACTTGCAGAGTTGGGTGTAAAAGTATTGGTAAAATAAGGACAGAGGAATGAGCAGAGTGGTTCACAGCATAGCAAACACACCAGCCTGAGCACAGGGGCTAGGAAGCAGTGGGAGAGGCCTGGAGGGGCAGGCTGTGGTGAATGTTGTTGGACAAGAGGCTGAGAGGTTTCAGAGGACCACTGTGGAGGGAAGATTAGTCTGGGAACAGTGGGCAGGATGGAGGGGTGGGAAAATATATCGGAGAGGAGGAGAGGAGTTTGTGACAGTGGTCCAGGTATGAGTTGAATACATTTGGACTAGGATGGCTGAGATGTGAATCGAAAAGTGGTAAATCTGAGAGGCATTTTGAAACAGAGATTAAATAAGGAGGAATAAGAAGAGGAAGTGATCCAAGTTAACTAGTAAGGCTTTAGTGGAGATTTTGTTAACAGAAAGGGGAAAGGAATTTTTTGGGGGTGAGGTTTGGTCTTCTGGGGAGTTTGTTTCATTTTTAGACATGAATATGTGTGAACAGTTGTACTGGGAGGTTTTTTGTCTTTTTTTTTTTTTTTTGAGACAGAGTTTCCCTCTTGTTGCCCAGGCTGGAGTGCAATGGTGCATTCTCAACTCACTGTAACCTTCGCCTCCCGGGTTCAAGAGATTCTCCTGCCTCAGCCTCCTGAGTAGCTGGGGTTATAGGCCTGCACCACCACACACGGCTAATTTTATACTTTTAGTAGAGACAGGTTTCGTAGAGCCGTGTTGGTCAGGCAGGCCTAGAACTCCCAACCTCAGGTGATCTGCCCCCCTCAGCCTCCCAAAATGCTAGGATTATGGACAGCCCTAGGAGTCTTTTAAAATGGGTATATTTGTGTAGGCAGTTAGAAATGTGAATATTATTGTCAAAATCAGATAGATGAGTTTTTGTTCACACTGAGGCAGTAGCTGAAACTGTAAAAGCAGATGCTGTGTATGAAGAAGAATATTACAAAGAGAAAAACGTACAAATAAATTATTAGAAGAAAGAAATCATTACACATTCTACGATTCCTAACTATCTAGCGTTACATTTTATTTCTAACCTAAAGTCAACCCTTATAGTACTCTTTTGACCTGTCCCACAAATTTCTCTCTCAATCTTTTCTTTGTATAAATATTAGCAAGCTTTTCCTTTTCTTTCTGGGTAACTGTATTAGTAAAGATAGGTTAGCTTATACTAACACTCCAAATCTCAGTGGCTGAAAGGTATTTCTCATATACTCTACATGCCTGTCACTTCCCCTCACATTTCATTGGCCAATGCAAGCCACACAGCCACATCGATCCTCAAAGGAGGTGGAAGTTGGATCCCCCAGTGTACATTAATGGAAAGAGTGGGACTATTTGTGAAAAGTTCGAAAGATCACCATAGTAACACACTTTTTTCCTTAGACCATTATGTACAACCATGCCTCCTCTACCTTTTTATTTTTCCGTTATGAACATTTTTTTATTTTTATTTTTTGGAACTTTTTTTATAAGCAGCAGTACAATGGCATAATTCCAAGTTATTTTTGCTTCTTTGCTCTTGTTTTCTCATTTTGATGCTGTCTGCCTTTGGTTTCATGATAGAGTCTCTTCTTTTCTTCCTTTCCCTATTCTTAGACCTGAAGAGACTCAAGGAAATGCTACAATGGAATCAAAACGGTCTTTACTCCATCTCTCCTCCCTGTGGTCCCACTTCTCTTCCTTCTTTAACAAGAGTAAATTCTTCCCCTTTGAGTCCTACTGCACTTCCTTCTTCTTTCTCACTTCCATGTCACTCAGAGGTTAAAGCGGTTGTGGAGCAAAACAACCAGCTGACAAGCAATAGACGTTATTCAATCCACCGTTTATTCTGTGCAACAATAATTAGCTGGTTGCCCTAATTTTCACAGCCTGTGCCCACCCCATACATTGTCGACTTGATTACTTCTAATCAGAATTAATCTTTTATTCCATTTGAATCCCACAGAATGTGATTTGAGTCTCTAATTTGATTATCACATTCTGCCCTCCCTCAGGGTTATTTTTGTATATGCTCCCTCACTAAATCGTGACATCCTTATAGAATAAACAGTGATGTGCACATAATAGATACTCAATAATTGTTAATTCACTGATGAGTCCTCTATTTGGCTAAATTGGCCATTGGCTTTGGTAACATTTAGGTAAATCTTGATTCAGCAATTATCTAGAAAAAAGGAGCATACATAAATAGAGAAAATATTATCTATTGAAGACCTTTCTATTTCTCACCCTCCATACTAAGATTGTAGTACTATTGTTTGTTTACAATTCATACCACACCTACTTTCTAATAAGCTTTAAGTGGCTGCATTAGGCAATAAATTCACTTATTCATTCATTCATTCATTCATTCATTCATTCACTGATTTGCTCAATAGTTACTTAATGAATCCCTATCATAGGCTAGGGATAGGATAGAAAGTCTAATGAAGGGTTGAGCATGGTGGCTCATGCCTGTAGTCCCAGCACTTTGGAGGCTGAGACTGGCAGAATGCCTGAGTTTAGGAATGCTAGACCAGCCTGGGCAACATGGCTAAACCCTATCTCTACTGAAAATACAAAAATTAGCTGAGCATGGAGGCACCCACCTGTAATTCCAGCTACTTGGGAGGCTGAGGCACAAGAATCACTTGAAGCTGAGAGGCAGAGGTTACAGTGAGATGAGATGGCACCACTGCACTCCAGCCTGGGTGACAGAGTGAGACTCTATCTCAAAAAAAAAAAAAGTCTAATAAAACATGGTAACCTCTTTCAAAATCTGGGACCAGGTGGGCGTCACATAAATAAAGCAATTGCTACAGTGCCCTAAACACTGTGGCTTAGCGGAGAAGCATCTAAGTGAGACTGAAAGTTCTTAGAAGATGGGACCCCTGAAACTAGCTTTGAGGTTAAGGAGAGGAGATAGCTGGAGAATTGAGGATGACGGAACAAGTGTTTTTATGAGACAGAAATGTGCCATGTGCAAAGACTGAGATGGAAAATAAATTTCTTTCTCCAGAAACTGCTCAAGAAATTCCGTAGGACTGATCCATAACATACTAGTTGAGGAACAACAAGAGATGAGCTAGTGAAATGAACATATGTCAGATCTAAAAGCATCTTTTGTCTTAAATTAAGGAACAGTAACATCAAAGCTACAGAACACGTCCAAACTCCTCGGCCAGGCAAGTGAGGTCTTGGATGCCATTCTGGGATTATACTTCCAGAAGCTGGGTCTGTTTATGGGTAGCGTAAGACTTTTCCCGTAATATGCATGGAATAGAACTGAGAGGATCTGAAAGTGAGGGCCCAGGAGACAAAGCTAGAATTAATTCAAAGATGACAGGAAACCAGAAATAATTAATATGGAGCATGATCAGAAAGTACTAAAACAGAGCAAAGAGGAAAAAAAGGGAGGGTGAGAGGCACAGCTTAGTATGTTTTTGTTGTTGTTGTTGTTCAGACAGAGTCTTGGTCTGTTGTCCAGACTAAAGTGCAGTGGTGCAATCTCAGCTCACTGCAACCTTCATCTTTTGAGTTCAAGAAATTCTCATGCCTCAGCCTCCTGAGTAGCTGGGATTATAGATGTGCACTACCACATCCAGCTAATATTTTGTATTTTTAGTAGAGACAGGGCTTCACCATGTTGGTCAGGCTGGTCCTGAACTCCTGGCCTCAGGTGATCAGCCTGCCTCAGCCTCTCAAAATACTGGGATGATAGGCAGGACCCACTGTACCTGACCACACACAGCTCAGTATCTTAAAGCCACCTTTGCCCTTTTGGGGCTCCTTTAGCCTGTGTCTGCATGGGAGAGGAATATTTTGAACTGGTTTGGACTGAAGGCTATCCAAGTATTTTAAGCAGAAGAGTGATAGGGCCTGTTGTTGCTCTCTTAATTCTAGGCACACAGCATATGTGTCTGGCCCAGAGTAAGTCCTAAATAAATATTTAGTGAATGGCATGGACTTCCTGCTAATTGTTAAGCACAGGAATGTGTTTGTTTAGTCTATTCACATATTATGTGAGTATAATGCTCCAAGAAAACTAATTTCATAGAAACCCACAAAAATGTACTCTTCTCTTTTATTTTAATAAATAAAATTGTGTTATGTCCACTAAAATTATGTTATTTACCAGCCATTCAAATGTAAAATTAATCTTTTTTCAACAGTGTCTCAGACATACACATTAAGGAATAAGACAATAGAAAAGATACCCAGAGAAGTAGAACCAACTAAAATATAAAAACAAAATAACCAACAGTTTACCAATAAAGTGGTATACATTTGCGTAACAATATAGAAACAGTCGCTAAGACTATCGAAAAAGATAGAGTTAAACAATACAAAGCTGCTTACAAGACTTGTATGTGTAAATTGTTGACCTAATTGAAGTAATGGTGGTGATAATAACGTTAGAATTTCCTGCAGAGGTCAGGTATGGTGCCTCACATCTGTAATCCCAGGACTTTGGGAGCCTGAAGCAGGAAGATCACTTGAGCCCAGGAATTCTAGGCTGCAGTGAGCTCTGATTGTGCCACTGCATTCCAGCTCGGGCAACAGAGAGAGAGACACTGTCTCTCAATAATAAATACATACATAAAATATTAAAAAGAAAAAGAATTTCCTGTGGGAAAGCTACATCATTTGCCTGCCATTCTAAAGGTGGGGTGGGGGGCCGAATAGGTAAGCTTTGGGTCCAGTTTATCATGAGAGAAGGCTTTAAGCAAACAACAGTTGAACAGAGTGTGGCCAGCCTGTACCTACGTCACAATGGTGCCATCATGAGACAAGTCCACATAATATAAAAAAGTGAGGAAGAAAATACAAACTCCAAGTGAAGACCAAATTACTGAGGGCTGCAGAGCCTCCTAGACTACTCTTCATTCACAGCATAGGCTTCAAATGTGCCTTGTGAACGTGCCTATGTAACATCTGAATGGATGTGCATTCTACGTTAAAGTCAACACACATTTAAACCTGTACTTTTTCAGTTATTGATATGAACTTTCTGTCTCATATTTTAGAATGATTTCTTCATGTTTAACAATATCACCAGATAACAAGCAGCAGCATGTAAAGATACTTGTTATGGTATTATAAGAAGTAAACATTTGATCTTTGTCCCAGATTCCTAGTACACAGCTCCTGAAACTTTTTGGAATTTTGGGAATGATAAGGGTAAGAGTATATTTTGCATGCTAATTAGATGTCTGGTGGCTGAGGGCCCCTATGTAGCTTCAGTATAGGGGCTGGAAGCCCAAAAAAGTCAAGTCTTGATTAGAAACTTGGAACTTTCATCCCCATTCTTCAACCTCTGGGGAGGGGAGAGGGGGTAGAGATTGAGTTCAATCACCAATGGCCAATGATTTAATGAATCCTGTATACTTAATGAAACTTCCATAAAAACCCATAAGCAATTGAATTCAGAGAGCTTCACAGTTGGTTAACACATCCGCATGCTGGGAGGGTGGCACACCCCAGCTCCATGGTACAGAAGCTGTTATGCTTCGGACTCTCCTGGGCCTTGCTCCTGTACCTCTCATCTGACTGTTCATTTGTATCCTTTAAAATAAACTGACAAATATAAGTAAAGGGCCTTTCTAAGTTCTATTGGCCAGTCTAGGAAATGATTGAAACTTAGGAGGGGGTTATGGGATTATCTTTAGGGCTGGTCACATAGAAGTACAGGTGATCTCAAATAGCATGGTACTGGCATAAAAACAGACATATACACCAATAGAACAGAAAACAGAGTCCAGAAATAAATCTACATGTTCATGGTTAATTGATCTTTAACAAAGGTGCCAAGAGCACACAATGAGGAAAAGGCAGTCTCTTCAATAAATGGCATTGGGACAATTGGATATCCACGTGCAAACAAATAAAACTGGACCCTTATCTCACAACATAAAAAAAATCAACTCAAAATGGATCAAAGACTTAAACATAAGACCTGAAACTGTGAAACTGCTAGAAGAAAATACAGGAAAAAAGCTTCTTGACATTGTCCTTAGCAGTGATTTTTTTGGTTATGACCCCCAAAGCACAGGCAGCAAAAGCAAGAATAGGCAAATGAGAGTGCATCAAAAAAGCTTTTCTATAGAAAAAGAAACAATCTGTGTAATGCAACCTGCAGACAGAAGAAAAGAGACAAGAAACAACCTATGGAATGAAAGGAAATATTTGCAAACCATATATCTAATAATAGGTTAGTATTCAAACTATACAAGGAATTCAAACAACTCAGTAACAAGAAAACACATAACCAGATTTAAAAATGGGCAAAAGACCTGAATAGACATTTCTCAAAAGAAGACATATGAATGTCCAACAGGTATATGAAAAAATGGTCAATATCACTAATTATTAGGAAAATGTAAATTAAACCACAGTGAGATATCACCTCACACATGTTAGAATAGCTATCAAAAAAACAAATAATAAAACACATTGGTGCAGATGTGGAGAAAGGGGAACTCTTGTACAATGTGGGTCAGAATGTAAATTGGTATAGCCACTGTGGAAGATCATATAGACTTTCCTCAGAAATTAAAAATAGAACTACCTTACGACCCAGCAATTCCACTTCTGAATATATACACAAAAGAAAGGAAATCAATATATTGAAGAGGTATCTGCACTCCCACAATCATTGCAGCATTATTCACAACAGCCAAGAGAGAAAATCAACCTGAGTGTCCATCAATGGATGAATGGATAAAAGAAAATGTTTTACACACACACACACACACACACACACACACACACACACACACAATGTAATGTTGTTCAGTTTTTCAAAGCAAGGAAGTTCTGTCACTTGTGACAATCTGGATAAACCTACAGGACATTATACTAAGTGAGATAAGCCAGGCACTAAAAGACTACAGATACTACAGATCTCACTTATATGTAGAACTCTTAGAAACAGAAAGTAAAATTGTGGTTAATAGGGCCTGGGGGTAAGGAGAAAGGAATGGGAAGATACTGGTCAAAGGGTACACAGTTTCTAACTGTTATGATGAACAAACTCTGGAGAGCTATTGTACATCAAGGCAATGTAGTTAATAATACTGTATTGTGTTCTTGAAAATTGCTAAGACAGTAGATTTTAAATGTTCTCACCACAAAACTTTTTTTTACAAAAGAAGTTGTATGTGCAGTGACAGATATGTTAATGACTTTGATTATTTAACCACATATACATATATCAAAACCTCACATTGTACACTGTAAATATATACCATTTTTATTTTTCAACTATAGCTTAATAAAGGGAGGGGAGGGTGGAGAAGTACGCGTGATCTGACATTGCACCTGGCATCTGAAGTGAGGGCAGCCTTGTGACTCTGAGCCCTTAAACCTGAAGAGTCAGAGGCCAACTCGGAGTAGTTAGTGTCTATTGAATTGGATTGTTGGACACCCAGTCAATTTCCAGAGAGATGAAGAATTGGTTGGTGTGAGAAAACAACCCAAATAGTTGGTGTCAGAAGTGTTGTGAGGAAAAAAAAAGCTTACTTCTGGCAAAATGTATCTTACTAATTTTACTATTCTATTTATCTGGAAAAAAGTATATATAGTAGAATCTCACAGGTTCTGAGGGGTGTGTGTGTGTGTGTGTCTGTGTGTGTGTGTGTGTGTGTGCACGCGCATTCATAAGAAGTTTAGTTTGGTGGATGCAGAGGTTTGGCTTTAGTAGGTGTATAAGTAAGTCTAGGGTTTTTTCCCTGAAACATTCCAGGTCTAGGTTTACTTGTTGCTTTGTTCTTTCTCCTTCATATTCCACATTCCTTACTTCCTTCAGGTAAACTTTAAGTAAACTCACTGCTATTGGACAACAACATCGACCTCACTCATCTCAGTTATCCCTACTTGGTTCTGCCAGATACTCCTGTGTTTAACACATTCCTTAAGGCAGTGGAGAGCTGTGGAAAGGTTTTAGGCCTTGAGCACATGATAAAATTTACCATATGACTTTAGGTAATCACTTGAACCAGAGATGTACACAAGAGACTCAGGGATGGAGGCTATCTGGCGTAGTGCACAAAAAACACAAGTCCTGGAGTCAGCCAAACCTGGGTCCACATCTGGTTTTCAACACTTATTGTGTGTGTAACCTTGAACAAGTTACTCATTCTCTCCAAGCCTACATTTCTTCAAGGGCAATAGAAATCATTTTCAATTACGTCACGTTTGTAAAGTGGTTAATGAAAACGTTGGCATGTAGAAAGCACTCAGCAAATAGTAAGAGTAAGTTAATTGCTGTGTTGTTCTATGAATGTTTTCCTTGTTGTTTCATGAGTCTTAACTGGATTTTAAACTCCTTCTGGTCAGTATCTGTCTCTTTTACTTCCCACTAAGGGAACCTGACACATTGTTGGACTAGATTCCATCCTAGATTCAGTTCTTCTAGTCTGTGGCTGACCTGTTACAGCCTTGACTAGAACGTTACTCAAATGTCATCCCATTCCAACTCTGGGGCAACCTTATGCCAAAGGAAGATAGACCAGGCCAAGGTGGTCTTTGACATCCAGTTCTTTCTCTTTCATGTCCGTGAAACCTTAAACTAGGATCACTTCAGGCTTCCCCTTTTGGACTCATACCTCACTCAATGCCATGCACCCACACCACTCTTCTGTCCACCTAGAATGAGTCCCTCGTTAAAAATGACTCTGGCCGGGTACGGGGGCTCACGCATGTAATCCCAACACTTTGGGAGGCCAAGGAGGGCGGATCACCTAAGGTCAGGAGTTTGAGATCAGCCTGGCCAACATGGTGAAACTCCATCTCTACTAAAAATACAAAAATTAGCCAAGCATGGTGGCACAGGCCAGGAGTCCCAGCTACTGGGGAGGCTGAGGCATGAGAATTGCTTGAACCCAGGAGGCAGAGGTTGCAATGAGCCCAGATCGTGCCATTGCACTCCAGCCTGAGTGACAAAAGCAAAATTTCATTTAAAAAAAAAAAAGCCGGGCACGGTGGCCCAAGCCTGTAATCTCAGCACTTTGGGAGGCCGAGGCGGGTGGATCACAAGGTCAAGAGATCGAGACCATCCTGGTCAACATGGTGAAACCCCGTCTCTACTAAAAATACAAAAAATTAGCTGGGCATGGTGGTGCGTGCCTGTAATCCCAGCTACTCAGGAGGCTTAGGCAGGAGAATTGCCTGAACCCAGGAGGCAGAGGTTACGGTGAGCCGAGATCGTGCCATTGCACTCCAGCCTGGGTAAGAAGAGCGAAACTCCATCTCAAAAAAAAAAAAAAAAATTGACTCTGCCTTTCGAGCCCTATCTGCTCATTGACTATATTCAACAAACTTTTACTGAGTGATTACAGCATTCTACAAACTGGGAAAATAAAACGAAAGAGCTACAATCTTTACACTCCAGTAACACATGTTTTGCTTATGCTATAATAAAATTAGTGCTGGGATTAGTGAATTCATCCCCAGAATTAGAACCACCTGTGAAGCTTTTAAAACTGCAAATGCTTACATCCTAGCTAATTTAGTAAATCTAGGTCAGACTCAGATACATAAAATCTCTGAACATTCCTCAGGGATTTTACTGAACACCCAGGGTTAAGAACTACAGATGTGAGTAGAAAGAGGATAGGCATCAGGAGGTGTTGGATGAGTTTCATGTGGGAGCACTGAATTGCATGCTGAAGGAAGTGTGGTTTTCCAGAGAGAGAACAGCATTCTAGGAAAAGGAGAACCATAAAGCCAAAACCTAAGGCCTTTGAATTTATCAGTATAATTTTTACTAATATACGAGTTGAAGAGCGTTAGTAGACCCATTGTTGAATAACATTTATGCACACTAACTAAAAACTTCTGAGCAAAATGCCCTTATTTTTATCCGTCAATGCAGTTAACACACACTATAGCAACCATTTGTTTTCATGTTTAGTGTGTTCTATATATTAAGACCTTCTCAAAGGGAGCACATGTGACATCATTTGTAACGCCACAACTGATACACAGTAGGTTTTTAAATCCATGTGTGTAAAATGAATGATGGTCACTATGTCATGTTCTTAATAATGGGAATTTCAAGTCAAGTGAAAGAGGAGATATTTGGAAGCGAGCTTTCAATTACACTTGCAAAGCATGTTAAGTGACCACCTCTTTTTTGTCTCTGTTGTGACCCTGTTTTGAAATACTCAAAAAGGCTGGGCGTGTTGACTCATGCCAGTAATCTCAGCACTTTGGGAGGCCGATGCGGACGGATTGCTTGAACCCAGAAGTTTGAGGCTACAGTGAACTATAATCATGCCACAGTAGTGAAGGCTGGGTGACAGAGCAAGACCCTGTCTCTAAAAAAGAAAAAAAGAAAAGAAATACTCAAAATGTATCCATTTATTTGACAGGAATTTACTGAGTTTCTCTTATATACCTGCCTTTCTATCTATTTGTTCTCAAAGTGACGTGAAATAATTTTAAAAAAATTATTTATAAGTTAATATTAGAGAAGGGACGTTTGTACTTATTCTTTGTTTGTTTGTTTGTTTGTTTTGAGACAGAGTCTCGTTCTGTCGCCCAGGCTAAGTGCAGTGGCGTGATCTTGGCTCACTGTAGCCCCCACCTCCCAGGTTCACATGATTCTCATGCCTCAGCCTCTGTACTTACTCTGACTACCAACCATGTGTCTGGTACTTTATATAGCACCATGTCTGATCTATAAAATATCATTTAATTTTTAGTCTTCACATCGATCTTGAAAATAATCTTCCCTCTCCCACCACCATTTTTGCAGATAAGGAAACCAACACGCAGAAGGTGCAAAGTCCGAGATCACATGATGCGGAAGCACAAAGGTTTGGACCTAGCTTTGTCTTCCTTCAAAGCCCAAGTCCTTTTCCTCATACTATGCCATCTCTTGGGTTTAAATCTGTGAGCAAGGCCAGGTCTGAATGATTAAAAAGTCACTATTCATCAAAATAAGCCCACACATCTCACGGCATCAAAATGCTCACTTTAAACTAGCAAATTATCCCACAGATAATTGCCACAACCTGATCAGCTTCTCACCACGAATTCAGCAGTCCTGGAAATACAACTTATGATGGAATCTATGAGCATGAAGTGAAAGGTAGGTTTGTCAGTTTTTTTTATTTTTTATTTTTATTTTTTATTTTTTATTTTTTTTTTAGACGGAGTTTCGCTCTTGTTACCCAGGCTGGAGTGCAATGGTGCGATCTCGGCTCACCGCAACCTCCGCCTCCTGGGCTCAGGCAATTCTCCTGCCTCAGCCTCCTGAGTAGCTGGGATTACAGGCACGCGCCACCATGCCCAGCTAGTTTTTTGTATTTTTAGTAGAGACGGGGTTTCACCATGCTGACCAGGATGGTCTCGATCTCTTAACCTCGTGATCCACCCGCCTCGGCCTCCCAAAGTGCTGGGATTACAGGCTTGAGCCACCGCGCCCGGCCTGGTTTGTCGGTTTTTAAATAAAACTGGATAACTCGGGGCCGGGCGCGTGGCTCACGCCTATAATCCCAGCACTTTGGGAGGCCGAGGCGGGTGGATCACGAGGTCAAGAGATCGAGACCATCCTGGTCAACATGGTAAAACCCCGTCTCTACTAAAAATACAAAAAACTAGCTGGGCATGGTGGCGCGTGCCTGTAATCCCAGCTACTCAGGAGGCTGAGGCAGGAGAATCGTCTGAACCCAGGAGGCGGAGGTTGCGGTGAGCCGAGATCGCGCCATTGCACTCCAGCCTGGGTAATGAGCGAAACTCCGCCTCAAAAAAAAAAATTTTAAAAAAACTGGATAACTCTTTCTGACTTTTTTTTTAAACTAGTTTTGCTTGTTTTTTGGGACATTTCCTACAACTCCTGTTACTTCTAAACAACATAACCTAGAGTGTTAGCAATTATCTGGTTAATTTGACCAGTGTGAACATCCAGCAAGGATAAAAATACTGAATTGACAACCAGAAAGTAAGCTAGTGTGAAATCAACCAGAAAATAATCTTCCCCCTTTCACCACCATTTTTATAGATAAGAAAACTGACACTCAGAAGGTGCAAGTTCCAAGATCATATGACGTATGGGCAAAAGCTTCAGAAAGTAAACTAGGGTGAAATTCAAAATTAGATTTCAAATTATTAGGTCATACCATCCCTAGGCCAAAAGTCTTGAAGAAATTTGTCCAAGTAGTTCACAATCATGGGTCGATATGGGGGCAGAAGAAGATGGGATAGAGAACTAGTTAGGGTACCCTTGTCAGGAATGAGAGGATCCTATGATACACACCCTATTCTGTACAGGGTATGCAGAACACTTCCATGCTGTGGCACTGGCTGAGCCATACTACCAGACTCCAAACGACTCAACACTCCAGACTCTATGGGGAATTTTTATGGGCTCTTCTTCCTCAGGCCTTACTCTTTTTTTTTTTTTTTTGAGACGAAGTTTTGCTCTTGTTACCCAGGCTGGAGTGCAATGGCGCGATCTCGGCTCACCGCAACCTCCACCTCCTGGGTTCAGGCAATTCTCCTGCCTCAGCCTCCTGAGTAGCTGGGATTACAGGCACGTGCCACCATGCCCAGCTAATTTTTTTTTTTTTTTTTTTTTTTTTTTTTTTTTTTTTTTAGTAGAGACGGGGTTTCACTATGTTGACCAGGATGGTCTTGATCTCTTCACCTCGTGATCCACCCTCCTTGGCCTCCCGAAGTGCTGGGATTACAGGCTTGAGCCACCGCACCCGGCGGCCTTACTCTTTAATCCTTTCTCTTGGATCTATTTGCTACGTAGTGCCAGGGTTTTATGTGCATGAAATCTCGACTGTCCCTCTTGGGGAGTCTGTGACGAGATATGCTGGAAGAACCAGAAAGTCCAGAGCAGTAACTCTTCCTCTAACCTCTAGGTAACCATCCAGGCAGAAGGAGTCTCCTCAAGATAGGAAAGATGTCAGATGTTCTAGCTCAGTCCTGGGACAGTAATCTCAGCACTCTGGGAGGCTGAGGCGGGTGGATTTTTTCCAGGAAATGAAACCAACTTCTGGGTTGGTGCCTTTGGAAGATCCTTAAACATATTCATGTGAATGGACAGGAATTCTCTGTAGTCTTTAGTCAGTCACTGAGTAGAACAACCCACATGTTCTCTAACTTGAGCTGTAGGGGAGTTCCTCCAAGTCCTTGACAAAGTTCTTCAGGAAACTGAGGAAATGGGTCTAATAAAAATTTAACTGTTGGTAGACTCTGAGAACCCAAGCGCATGATTAGTGCACTGGGGAGAATATTTAGTTCTAACTCTGCCTGCCAAGTACTCCCCACCCTTTCAGGGTGCATAGCCTCAGCAAGCAGGGCAATGTAGTCACAGAAAAGAAGCCAGAGGTCAATGGGACAGTGTTGAATCCCAAGGCCAGAGACTAGCACTGGGAGCAACAGTAGGAAAACAGAGCAGAGCCTTTGAGGCAGAAATTGAGAGACAGGCACTCCCAGCTTCTGGCACTTCATGTACACCTAGGATATGTGCAGCCACCCTAGAACCTGCCTAGAAAGGAGGCACTTGAGGGACTAATGTTCCTGCTCAAAATGGCCTGGGTACCATTTTGCTTCTTTAAAGTGACTTGCCATTGATTCGTTCTCATTCGTTAGGTACTGGGTTGTTATTGCTGTTGCTGTTTTATCAAATCTGAAGTTCTCTTAGTGTCTGTGTTCTACCCACATTTACTCTTATTTAGTGAGATTGAAAATAAATAACAGACATTTAACAAGGCAATAGAGTAAAAATGATTAACAGTTTGGACTCTGGGGCAGGAAGACTTCCCATTCTGACTCTGCCATTTCCTATCTATATATACATGGATACATTTCTTAACCTTAATTTCGCTATGACTCAATTTTCCCATCACTAAAATTAGAATAATAAATGTCACAAAATTGCCGGGCGCGGTGGCTCAAGCCTGTAATCCCAGCACTTTGGGAGGCCGAGGCGGGTGGATCACGAGGTCGAGAGATCGAGACCATCCTGGTCAACGTGGTGAAACCCCGTCTCTACTAAAAATACAAAAAATTAGCTGGGCATAGTGGCGCGTGCCTGTAATCCCAGCTACTCAGGAGGCTGAGGCAGGAGAATTGCTTGAACCCAGGAGGCGGAGGTTGCGGTGAGCCGAGATCGTGCCATTGCACTCCAGCCTGGGTAACAAGAGCGAAACTCCGTCTCAAAAAAAAAAAAAAAAAAAAAAAAAAAAAAAAAAAAAAAAATAAATGTCACAAAATTATCATGAGGATTAAATAAGATGGATATATGTGAAGTGCTTAGATCTGTGACTATAGTAACTCTTGATAAATGCTATTCTTTATGATGATGATGATTATTATTAGGGCTTTAAAGTTCACAAAGCACTGTCACACGCATTTTCTCATTGGAATTATTTAGTGTTGACATACAATGCAAGTTAGGGGTGAGAAAGTAGAAGGATACGGAAAGAGACAGGTGAATGAGAGGTCCCGACTTCCTCCCTGCCCTGGCATCTAATGTTAGATCAAGTTTCCAAGCTGCCCCCAAAATCTCATGTGCTCTCCTTTTTCCTCCCACTGGCTTTCGTCTCCCCTCCTCTTAACTCTGTGGCTGGAATGTCCAGACATGAGGCCCATCACTGCTCTAGCACAACCCCCACCCCTTCACTTCATCATCCAACCTTTCTCCATCTCAATCAGAAAATAGCTAAACCCCATCAAGGGCAGCAGGTGCACAGCCCACAGTGCTCACACTCTCTGAGCAGGGCCTCGCTGGAGGAAATACCCAGAGCAGTGGGAGGAGGTGGAGAAAGCCTCAGTGTTACCCACATGTTTCCCTCTTTCCTCTTCCTTGGGACTCCCCTTGTGGTGTGGCTGGGGAAATCCAGCCCAGTCATCTCCGAAGACCTTTGAACTAAGAGCTGGATCTTCTACTCTGGTTGCTTTGGGTGGGTAGTGCGGGCTGAAGTGACTGTTCCCACCCACAACTATCATTTCATGCTCATCTACTCAAACCCTCCAAAATGTTCTGTCCTCTTGGAGGACCACGCCTACAATCTCCCAAATTAGCCAGAATGACAGACTCACCCATGGAGCAGTTATGTGTCTCATACTTTTTCCACAAGGTCCTCTAGTCACTATTAATGATCACCCCTACTGGTTTCCCCTCCACTTTCCTGTGAATCGCTGAGGGAGGTGATTGTGGCTCAACCCCATACTACGCCACTTAAAACAAGGTTATTTGGCTGGGTGCAGTAGCTCACGCTTGTAATCCCAGCACTTTGGGAGGCTAAGGTGAGTGGAATCACCCGAGGTCAGGAGTTGGCGCTCAACCTGGCCAACATGGTGAAACCCCATCTCTATAAAATCTACAAAAATTAGACGGGCATGGTGGCAGGTGCCTATAATCCCAGCTACTCAAGAGGCAGAAGCAGGAGAATTGCTTGAACCTGGGAGGTGGAGGTTGCAGTGAGCTGAGACTGCACCATTGCATTCCGGCCTAGGTAACAGAGCAAGACTCCATCTCAACAACAACAACAAAAAAAGGTTATTAAAAAGCTTATTAAAGAGGGTAATTGGTCTTTCTTAGCATACTGGAGTGGATAAAAAGAAAAAAAAGAGGTTAATTGGTAGAATACAATCAATAACACATTAAATCAGCAGATGAACCATGAAAACTGAAAATTCCCTGTGCCACTAAAGTCCCTTTCCTTTGAATGCCCTTCATTACCTTGCTTATGACTGATGATGAGGTTGGGTGTCTTTCTGCTGAGGCTTCTGTCTACGGCGTCCACCAGGCCCCTCTGATCCATTTGTGCCTCTGGTGCCTGACTTGGACCTCAGCTGTGAATTCTAGTTCCACTTGTGCCATCTCAGACATTCTCAATTGAGTTTTCAGCTACTTAAAAAGTTTGAAACTCACAGCTTACATGCAGAACATTCAAAATCTTAACCTACAGGAAGTCCAAAATCTGCACATCAGTTCCCTCGGTAGAGTTGCCCTTTTCATCTTCTGATCCAATATATTAACCCTAGCTATGAAGTATTTTTCCAGGAAATGAAACCAACTTCCAGGTTGGTACCTTTGGAAGGTCCTTAAACGTTATCACGTTTGCAAAGATCTTTTTTCCAAATCAGGCAACACCCGCAACCTCTAAGGATATCTTTGAGTGGCCATCACTCAGGTGACTACACCTGCTATCATTGGCTAAGCTGGAGGATCTGTGGATTAATAGTAAGCAGGGATGGAGGGAAATTTTCCAAGAAATAGACTAAAATATTGAAAGCAGTTAATCTCTGGATGAATTATTTCTTTCTGTACAATTTCCCTCCATTTTCTAAGCTCACTGCAATGCACAGCTAATACATTCAATAAAAGGTATTATAAGGGGAAAAATTGTGATGTAGACCATTTATTGACAGCGGAATAGTTCCATAATCATTAAACTTAAAAAAAAAAAGCTACAAAACAATGTAAATTTTGATGATTTTTGTTTTAAAACACACACACATACAGTAAAAAATAGTGAAAGTACATATATCAAAATATTAATAGTAGCCTGGCATGGTGGCTTACACCTGTAATCCAAGCACTCTGGGAGGCTGAGGCAGGAGGACTGCTTGAGCCCAGGTATTCAAGACCAGCCAGGGCAATACAGGGAGACCTTACCTCTACAAAAAGTTTAAAAATTTAGCCAGGAATGGTGGTGTGTGCCTGTAGTCTCAGCTACTCGGGAAGCTGAGGTGGAAGGAATGTTTGATCCTGGGAGGTGGACACTGCAGTGAGCCATGATTACGCCACGGTACTGCAGCGTGGGCAACAGAGCCAGACCCTATCTCATAAAAAAAAAAAAAAGACTTTGGGAGGCCGAGGCGGGTGGATCACGAGGTCGAGAGATCGAGACCATCCTGGTCAACATGGTGAAACCCCGTCTCTACTAAAAATACAAAAAATTAGCTGGGCATGGTGGCGCGTGCCTGTAATCCCAGCTACTCAGGAGGCTGAGGCAGGAGAATTGCCTGAGCCCGGGAGGCGGAGGTTGCGGTGAGCCGAGATCGCGCCATTGCACTCCAGCCTGGGCAACAAGAGCGAAACTCCGTCTCAAAAAAAAAAAAAAGAAAAAAAAAGTTAATAGTGCTTACCT
Source organism: Saimiri boliviensis (assembly GCF_048565385.1). Lineage (NCBI taxonomy): Eukaryota > Metazoa > Chordata > Mammalia > Primates > Cebidae > Saimiri > Saimiri boliviensis. The sequence goes on along the minus strand of NC_133454.1, from coordinate 15,331,078 downwards.
CTGAGTTGGTAGAATTACGGCTGATTTTTGTTTTACATTGTATTTTTGGTGTTTTCAAATTTTCCGCATTTATTACTCATGAATTTTATAATGAGATAAAAAGATAAGTATTATTTTTTAAAAATAAGAGAGACCAGGCATAGTGGCTCATGCCTGTACTCCTAGCACTTTGGCAAGCCGAGGCAGGAGGACCACTTGAGCCCAGAAGTCTGAGACCAGCCCGGACAACATAGTGAGACTCCATCTCTACAAAATCATTATTAAAAAAAAAAAATTAGCTGGGCATGTGGCATGTGTCCATAGTCCCAGCTATTTGGAAGGCTAAAGTGGAAAGATCACTTGGGACTGGGAGGTCGAGGCTGCAGTGAACCATTATCATAGCTACTGCACTCCAGCCTGTGTAACAGAGCAAGACCCTGCCTCAAAATAAATAAATAGAATAAAATAAAAAAGAAATCAGAAGCATGTAAATGACAGGATAAGAAATTATTGTGTTAGAATTCATAGGCCTTGATATTAAAATATTTTAATATCAGATGGCATGCTAGAATAATAATGTGACTCCTATAACTGGAACACAGAAGAAAATTTTTTAAAAGCTCTCTGAATGTATAAAGAAAAAATAAGATTTAATTGTGACATTTTAACATCCACAAGCTAGGGTAAGTTCAACACCTGTGCAGGTTGCCTTCGCTCCCAGAAAATTGTGTCTGAACAGCACTGTGTACTAACAAAACTAAGCATTTACAATATTGACACCCTTCTTCCCTATGTCATTCACAGGTCTGCTTCATTCCTACGGAATAAACACCTCTCCAGGATCCTAGATTCATACCATTGCTCCTAGCATTTCCAGCTTCTCACTCCTAAACTAAGTGAGGGCTGGCTCTGTCCAAGAACACAATCTTTATTTTGTAGAGAAGGTATCTGCTTCACATTTGGCTTTGCAGTTCTCCAAATTCCAGACTTTTGCTCGCAGAATTGTTCTAGTCCCAAAAGTGAATCCTGGCAAGGCCAGAAATTCTGTTTCCCCCATAAGGGATGGAGCCTCACAAAGGTGCAGCTAGCTGCCTTTGTAGTCTCGGCCTCTCAAGGGTACATTTTCTGGTGCTAGAAATAGGTCTCCATCTCTGCCTGTTGGTAATCACTAACTAAAGGTTTGGGTAAGATTTCCTCGCAGCAAGAATCCTGCTATGAATTTCCTGCCTCCTAAATCCTAGTCCCCCGCGTGACCACACCGGATGCCATTCTTGTGCAATTAAGAGTCAGAAACAATCTGCCAGGATCCTGAATCCTGCACGTGGCTGCACAAGCTTCTCACCTGACCGCGGGACAAACGCCCATCCTTTGCTGCCAGTTCGTGCTGGGCTCCATACCCTGTCAGGTCTCTTGCCTCAGCAGCTGGACTGAACAAAGTGGGCTCCCCGAGGTCACTTTTGCCCTTCTGACTCAGGAACGTCCCAGACAGTAATCACAAGGCAGGGAGGAGATGGAAAGATGAAAGCATTACGAGAGTTAACCAAAGCCGAGTCGCCAGAGGTCACTGACGGGGAAAGTCTTCGCTCAGGCATCTTCTGTTTATAATCACTTTATTCCTTCAACAGAGTTCCCTGCAGAATCATTTCTCTAAAACCTCCATCTAAATCTGAAATCCCCATTTTGTCCTGGAGTCTCTTCCGAGAGCCTTTTTCTTTGGAAGGACGGAAACCTTGAGCGCCCCCTGGAGATAGGAGTGTGCTAGTAAGCGTCTCCGTCCACCGTGGTTCTCCTTGTACCAGTTTGTAGTAGCTTTTCTACCAGTTGGTTGGTAACTTTGTTACCTGGATGGCTGATTTTCGCCCGTTTCCAGTGCTGCCTCTAGTCGACCTGTCTACAACTTTTATGATAGCTGACTGGGGCTTCCACCTTCTTTGTATTCTAGCTTTTATAATGGGAAGGATCCCTCGCCCTGCTGCAGAAGTAACAGCTTGTTTCTCAGCCTTGTCCTCCGTTTTCTCCTCCAAGACAGTTTGTTAGTCATGCAATTCTATTGACATCTCTCCAACTTGCATTGCTCCCTTCTTCTGTATCCTGATTACTGCTCTTCAGTTTGTGTAAAATTATTTTCCTACCTTTTTCTTTTTCTTTTCTTTTTTTTAGACGGAGTTTCGCTCTTGTTACCCAGGCTGGAGTGCAATGGCACGATCTTGGCTCACCGCAACCTCCGCCTCCTGAGTTCAAGCAATTCTCCTGCCTCAGCCTGCTGAGTAGCTGGGATTACAGGCACGCACCACCATGCCCAGCTAATTTTTTGTATTTTTAGTAGAGACGGGGTTTCACCATGTTGACCAGGATGGTCTCGATCTCTCGACCTCGTGATCCACCCGCCTCGGCCTCCCAAAGTGCTGGGATTACAGGCGTGAGCCACCACGCCCGGCTTTCCTACCTTTTTCATTCTTTAAAAGCCCAGTTCACCAGCCACCTTCCCCATACCTGCTTCTGAAATCATGTAGAACTTATTTACAATGCTCTTATTATATGCTGTGTTGTATTTTAGTTATCTCTCTGTATATTATCTTACTGTATCCAGCCAATTACTCAGCACAATGTCTAAGATCCAGTATGCAGTTAATAATCCTTAGATGAAAGTTGAATTAAGTTGTTGAAAGATGTTTTCAAACACCCACTTTTCTAAGAATAGAAAAAATGTTACTGATAAAGGAGAAAAAACAGAGAGAAAAGAGATGGGGCAGGCAGAGACACAGGAAATAATGGTGACTATGACTATATAACTATAGGTTATGACAAATTCTCTCCTGAGAATACCAGTATGTTATCGAAAGAGCACTGAACTAAGTGTCAGAAAACTGAGCTCAACTCCCATTTGGTTTTTAATGAGCTAAATGATCACTAAACTATTCTCTGGGCCTTAGCATTTCCTCTAAAGAAACAAAGCAGTTGGTTATATGACCTCTGACATTTATTACCATGTTGACATTGTGTGACCATCTCTCTATTCAGGCATAGTGGCAATTGATTAAACAAGATAGCATTCAGATTGCACCTGTCACAGAGACTGGCATAATATGTGTGCTAATAAATGCTAGTTCCTCTTTTCTTCACACATAAGGGAAATATTCTGCAACATTCTCAAGTTCAAGAAAGGAAAAAGTTCACCTTTATCCACTGAGGATGTACATATACAGGAATACTTGTCTGATAACATCGTAAAAAAGAATTGTACAACTTGTTTATTCTTATTTTACAAAAGAATTTTTCAGTGGCTAAGTCTTTTTTTCTTCCAGGTCTTCCCATATGCTAGTTCAAGGAGAAGCTTCTATTCTACCTCAAACTACTTTTTGAGTCAAATGAAGAACTGAAAAATAGTTAGGCTTCAACAAATTCTTAGTCAACCACATCATGATCTGGAAAGACACAATAATCATTTGGCAAAGATTGTTCTAAATACTGTGAGAAAGGAGAAAGCTAGCAGGTGATGCCAATCAAAAAAGAAAACCACTTTAAATAAGATATGTTGGGAAAATTAGCAGATTCTGGAGAATTAAACTAAAGTTTTTGGAGCCTATGACAATTGTAGATGTTCACATTAATATGTGTAGGAACAACTTACATATCAATAATTTTAAAGGAACAAGGAGTTCTATTTGTGAAACTTTTTGTGTTTACTATAGTTCTTTATATTTCTAAAAACTGATTGAATTTAACCATTTTATCAAGATGTTTTTCAGACTTATTTAAGAGAAGTCTAAACTACCTTCAATTCCTGTAAAAATATGGTGTTCTTTCACTCCTCTGTGCTTTCGTGGGTCCTGTTTCCTCCTCCTGAAAGTCCTCCCTCCTATTCTACCCTTCAAAACCTATTTTAAATCTCTGTGAAGACATACTATACTCCAGTCAGCAAAGTAAGTTGCTCCACCAGTCTTGGCTCATAGCACTTTTTTTTTTTTTTTGAGACGGAGTCTTGCTCTGTCACCCAGACTGGAGTGCAATGGCGCAATCTGGGCTCACTGCAACCTCTGCCTCCCAAGTTAAAGCAATTATCCTGCCTTAACCTTCCCAGTAGCTGGGATTGCAGGCGCCCACCACTATCCCAATCTAATTTTTGTATTTTTCAGTAAGACGGGGTTTTGCCATGTTGATCAGACTGGTCTTGAACTCCTAGCCTCAGGTGATCCACCCCCCTCAGCCTCTCAAAGTGCTGGGATTACGGGCGTGAGCCACCATGCACAGTACAGTGCTCTTATTTTCACAATCACTGAGGCCCTCACTGGGTGAACACCAGGTGCTCCCAGTTGGGGATCAGTGTAGAATGTGAGGAGGAAGCTGATCAGGACACCAGCACTCAATTATAAGAAGCTAGGAGCCTTTCTTTATTGAGCATCTAATACTATTATCTGTTACAAAAATATGTTTTGTAATGTTTTCCTCTGATGCTGTTCTGCATATATTCTGAGAGGCTCTTAATAGAAGTGAAATTGTATGTTGCTGGGGAGGGGGCAGATCTACAAGAGAAGGATGCTGAGATAGGAGGGCAAAGATAAGAAACTCCAGTCCCAGAAGTCTTTGCAAGATGCAAGATCTAAATTTACCCACTCCCATATTCTCACCAAGTTTACCTTTTATGGTACTTCACATTTCAGCTTCCTCAGGAAAGTGTGTCATGATCTTTCTGTTGAGAACAACCACATCTATACCTCTCATTCATAGTACTTAACATAGTTGTAAATGTATCTGTATATGTAATTCTTTGATGGACATCTGTTTCCACTAGAAGGGTCATGAAAATGGAGACTCATATCTGGTTTTGCTCACCATTATTCTCTAGGATAAAGCCTGGTACATAGTAAGATTTCAATATTAGTAGAGTAAATTAATATTGTTACATAAAAGACAGTAGGGTACACCAAACTGAAACACAGATTTCAAGGAATTGCTTAGTGTCTTATCAGCATTGCTAATCACCAAGACAGATCATGCAGGTTTGAGAATCTGGTGAAAGGGCATGAAAAGTTTTTTCCTCCTGATGCCGAACATATGGTATCTTTTCCAACCTCGCTTCTTCAGCTCTCTGACACCAATTGAATGTCCAACAAGTCAATTAATTTCTGACATTATCTACCTGAAGTTAGCATCAGATCGCACAATTTAAAGGGTTCAGTCCTACAAGACTACCTCCACTTCAGATGCTGTTTGCAAGTCTTGAGCCCCAAGTACTTCTGACCAACTAGCTGTAAATCAGGGTTCCTTTGACCCCGTCCTCACGTTTGATAATTTACTAGAACAGCTCACACAACTTAGAAAGGCACTTTGCTTATGTTTACTGGTTTATTATAAAGGATTCAAATGAACAGCCAGATGGAGAAGTATATAAGGTGAGGTTCAAAGGGTACATGCAGGAGCATCTGTCCTTGTGGAGTTGGGGTGAATCACTCTCCCAGTATGTTGGGTGTTCACCAACCTGGAAGGTCCCTAAACCCCATTATTCAGGGGTTTTTGTGAAGGTTTCATTACATAGATATGGCTGATGAAATCACTGGGAAATGGTAAACACATTTCATCTCCAACCCCTCTCTCCTCCTTGGAGGCTGAGGATTAAGGCTAAAATTCCAAACTTCTAATCAAGGCTTAGACATTCTAGCTATCAGTCCCCATCCTGAAGCAGCTATCTGGGGGCCAAGAGTTGCTTCATTAGAACAAAAGATCCTCGCACCATCCTTATTAGCCCAGGAAATTCCAAGGGTTTTAGGAGCTCTGTGCCAGCAACAAGGACAATGACCAAATATATTTCTGTGATATCACAGGGTGGCAGTGAATTTAAGAGTGTACATTTAAGGGTATATGCCATTAATAAGTAGTTTGTAATGATGATGCCAACAATGTTGCTAATAAAGCTTTCAAAATAATGGTAAATCATTAGGTTGCTCTTGCATTTCTTTTTTTTTTTTTTTAGACGGAGTTTCGCTCTTGTTACCCAGGCTGGAGTGCAATGGCGCGATCTCGGCTCACCGCAACCTCCGCCTCCTGGGCTCAGGCAATTCTCCTGCCTCAGCCTCCTAAGTAGCTGGGATTACAGGCACGTGCCACCATGCCCAGCTAGTTTTTTGTATTTTTAGTAGAGACGGGGTTTCACTATGTTGACCAGGATGGTCTCGATGTCTCGACCTCGTGATCCACCCGCCTCGGCCTCCCAAAGTGCTGGGATTACAGGCTTGAGCCACCGCGCCCGGCGCTCTTGCATTTCATTGTAATTTATTAATACTCACTAACTTCTGAATACACAAATTAATGACATTAGCACTCAGTAATTCCAACCCTCCCCTTCCCGCTTCATCTAGCCCCAACACCATCTACTCTGAGTCATTTATTTGATAATTAGATGTTGCAGACAACCATGAGAATATGCAGCTAAATAAAAATTCTGATGCTGTGTTCCTGATAGCTTTTCTAAGGAGGCAGAAAGATGCCTTTTAACAACCATGGCCCCTTCACAAGACTTACAAGTTTAGATCTCAACTTTCTTTGCTTTTTTTTATTCTCCAACACTTAACATAGCGAAACATACTTTCTGGTACAAACTATAAATAAGTTGATAATTTAAAGCAATAAGTCAGACTTTATCAACCTATACACTGCTACTCAAAACCAATGACAGAGTAATACAAAGCAAATCATATGCAATCTATAGATTGAGACATTCAGTCGTTAATTTCCTAAATAAATATTTGTTGAATGCCTCCTGTATACCTGACTCTAGACATATAGACCTATAGGAACTGTGTAGGATATGAAGTGAATTCAACATGTAATCTGCTCTCATGAAACTCCCAATCTTTTTGGGGAGAGAAAAAAGTCCATTATGAAAACTAAGATAAAAGAAGGGTTCTCTCCAGCCTGGGCAACAGAGTGAGACTCTGTCTCAAAACAAAAACAAAAACAAAAACCCAGAAGTGTTCTACTAAAGTGTAGTAAAAAGGTCACCAAATCAGATTAGGTGGTTAGCAGAGATTTCCTGGCAAGCTACATTTTGAAGGATAAGCTAAATGAAAAGAGTGAGGCAGGAATGAGAGGGCAAAAGGAAAGGAAACATATATTATGGAGATCACAACTTAACCAGTAAGTGATGAATTACTATAGGTCTCCTTAAAAACTTTCAACCTGTGAGCATTCAGAAATGCAAAGCTCTGCTCTGGAGCAAAGGTACATCAACTATTTCAGACATGCCAGGAGTTAGTGGTCAGGTGAGGTCATTTTAGTCCTAACCACGTGACCATTGGGTTATTCCTCGGTCTGTGGCAGGGTGGCAAGCTCAAATGCCTACCATGAGTGAAGTCGGCAGAGCAAGGACTTGAAGTCAGCTGGAAGTAAGCTGGAGAGTGAGGTGTGAAGTGAACTGTATGTGCCTCTTGTAAGGGTGAGCAGCCACAGTGCCAGCTCATGTTACCTTGTCAGAATGTAGCCTCAGTGTTGCCATGACTTCCTTTTTCTTTCAGCTTGCAAATGCTGATAACTAATACAAAATTTTAAACTGTTGTCTGGAAACATAGTCCTGGTCCAAAATCTCCTTCAGCTGATAAGCAACTTCAGCAAAGCCTCAGGAAATAAAATCAATGTGCAAAAATACCTAGCATCCTTGTACACCAACAACAGTAAAGGTGAGAGCCAAATCAGGAATGCAATCCCATTCACAATTCACACACACACACACACACACACACACACACACACACACCTAGAAATACAGCAGCTGAGGGAGGTAAAAGATCTCTACAAGGAGAACTGCAAAACACTGCTCAAAGAAATCGGAGATGACACAAACAAAAAAAATTCCATGCTCATGAATAGGAAGAATCAATATCATTAAAATGATCATACTGCCCAAAGCAATTTATAGATCCAATGCTATTCTTATTAATCTACCAATGATATTCTTCACAGAACTAGAAAAAACTATTTTAAAGTTCATATGGAAACAAAAAAGAGCCCAAATAGGCAAGGCAATTCTAAGCAAAAAAAAAAAAAAAAAAGAAAGCTGGAAATGTCACTCTGCCTGACTTCAAATTATACTAGGGGGCTACCGTAACCAAAACAGCATGGTACTGGTACAAAAACAGACACATAGACCATTGGAACAGAATAGTGAACCCAGAAATAAGGCTACACACCTACAACTATCTAGTCTTTGACAAAGCTGACAAAAACAATGCAGAAAGGACTCCTTTTCAATAAATGGTGCAGGAATTACTGGCTAGCCATATGCAGAAGATTGAAACTGGACCCCCTTCCTTACACCATGTACAAAAATCAACTGAAGGTGGATTAAAGACAGGTTTCATGATGAAGACACCAAAAGCAATTGGTAAAGAAGCAAAAATTGACAAATGGAATCTAATTAACGAAAGAGCCTCTGCACAGGAAACTATCAACAGAGTAAACAGACAACCTACAGAATTTAAGAAAATTTTTGCAAACTATGCACCTGACAAAGATCTAATAATATCCAGCATCTATAAGGACCTTAAACAAATTTACAAGAAAAAAAAACCATTAAGAAAGTGAACAAAATCATGAACAGGCACTTTTCAAAAGAAGGCATCCATATGGCCAACAATCATATGAAAAAAGCTCAATGTCACAGATCATTAGAGAAATGCAAATCAAAACCACAATGAGATACCATCTCACACAAGTCAGTCAATAATATAATTCTTCTTATTATTATGTTTTTAAGACAGTCTCACTCTGTCATCCAGGCTAGAGTGCAATGCTGCAATCTCAGCTCACTGCAACCTCTGCCTCCCACATTCAAGCAATTCTCCTGCCTCAGCTTCCTTAAAAGCTGAGATTACAGGTGCATGCCACTACACCCAGGTAATTTTTATATTTTTAGTAGAAATGGAGTTTCACTATGTTAGCCAGGCTAACCTTGAACTCTTGACTTAAAAGGATCCACCCTCCTTAGCCTCCCAAAGTGCACAGATTACAGGCATGAGCCATGACACTTGGCCCAGAATGACTATTATTAAAAATTCAAAAAATAACAGATGCTAATGAGGTTGTGGAGAAAAAGGAACGCTTCTACACTGCTGGTGGGAGGATAAATTAGTTCAGCCCTTGTGGAAGACAGTGTGGCAATTCCTCAAAGACCTCAAAACAGAAATACCATTCAAACGAGCAATCCCATCACAGTATATACTCAAAGAAATATAAATTATTCTATCATAAAGACACATGCACATGTATGTTCACTGCAGCACTGTTCAAAATAGCAAAGGCATGGAATCAACATAAATGCCCATCAGGGGTAGACTGAATAAAGAAAATGTGGTACATATACACCACAGAATACTATGCAGCCATAAAAAAGAACAAGATCATGTCCTTTGAGGGAACATGGATGGAGCTAGAGGCCATTCTCCTTAGCAAACTAATGCAGGAACAGGAAATCAAATACCACATATTACTTACACGTGGGAGCTAAGTGATGAGAATATATGGTTATGTAGAAAGAAAAACTACACACTGGGGGCTATTGGAGAGTGGAGGTTAGGAGAAGGGGGGATCAGGAAAAATAACTAATGGGTACTAGGCCTCATATTTGTGTGATGAACTAATTTGTACAACAAACCCCTATGACACAAGTTCATTTATGTAACTAACCTGCAAGTATTCCTGAACTTAAAAGTTAAATTTAAAAAGCAAAATAACAAAATAAATAGATAAATCAAACAAAAAATGTTATGTGGGTGGAACAAAAAAACTATGCAGACTGAAGCCTGCAGAGCACAACTTTATGGTCTTTGAGCTTTATATAATTGATGTGTTTGCCCTTAATTTTCAATGTTTTGCAAAAATTACAAATGTTATTATTAACCTTTTATGTTCAGTAAGATCGAATGCATCTAGAATATTAACAATGTTCGTAGGAAGACACATGGAGTTGATTTAAAAACAAAAATAGATGTGGTAAAAATTAAAAATTATAAATGTATGTACTGATGGGATAAATTGGTCAGGAATTATGACAATTCAGAACAAAGGTCTGATACTGCAATCACTCATATCTATGCTATCAACAACAATAAGCAAGAAGAATAAAAAGTAATTGTCTGAAGGAAAGGCTTTATGGGTGTACAGCTAGAGAAGGGAGATTAATGTCAGATGCTGGAATCAAGTTAATTCTGGATAAAAACATCATTCATCTAGGAACTTGAGGACTGAACATGGTAAAAATGCGCCTGCTGGAACTTTTTACGTAGCCACAGTTAAGTTCCGTAGTTTAAGGACATTATAGCTGCCAAGAAGATTTCTACACTTGCAGTCATCACCAAGGAGGGAGATTTCCTTCCTAAACATATGTTCAACATAGTGGAAACTAGTATATGCGAAAAGATAGCTGAGAGATTATAAAGAAAGTAGGAGAACAGAGCATGTCTAGTCTGTGATGCCGAAGGCCAACTAATTTTTAAAGCAATAATTACAAATGTTTACAATTCAAATAGTATAAACAGACACACAGTAAAAACCAAGTTTTCCTTCTATCTTATGCCCCCAGTTTCCCTGGCTAAAGGTGACCATTATTAGGAATTTAAATATTTCTTCTTCCATACAAATAAGTACACATTATACACACCGTTCTGTAATTTTTTCCCATTTAATATGTTTTGGAGATTGTTCTATATCAATTCATACAGGTATACCTTATTTATTTTAAAAACTACATTTTATATATATATACTATAACTTATATAATCAATACCCCATTGATGGATCTATATTGTAAACAATAAGTGTGCTGGTTTTCTTCAGAGAACCTATTTGGTGGAATTCCAACCAGGGCCCGCAAACATAAACGTCTCTTAGTTCTTTTGGTCTTGAGAACAAACAAACTTAGAAACAGCCATTTGGAAATGAATTTGTTCATTACTAGAGAAGAGCAGTGTGGAGAGAGGGTAATGTGTCAGAAGGCCCAGTAGGAAAACTAAATAAAAAATTAGGCTGGGATTGCTCCTCAGCCTTTTAGCTAAGATCAAATACAAAAATTAGGCTGGGCACAGTGGCTCATGCCTGTAATCCCAGCACTTTAGGAGGCTGAGGCTGGTGTATCACTTAAGGCCAGGAGTTCAAGGTTATAGTGAGCTATGATTGTGCCACTGCACTCCAGCCTGAATGACAGAATGAGACTCTGTCTCTAATAATAATAATAATTTAAAAATAATTAGCAAGGTCATTAAGGGCTTCATCTAATAACCTAAAGAATTTGACCTTATCCTAAAAGATATACAGAGTCAGATTGGTGTTAAGCAGAAAGAGGAGTATATGGAAAGTTTACTACAACTACAACGAGAATAGATTAGAGGGGAGCCAGGAAAGAGAGAGAGTGGCCAGAAGAAGGGCTATGCAAGCCATCCAAGAAATAATTTATGAGGATTTTAACTCATAAATTATAAAGTGATGGCAATGGAAATGCAGAGGAGGGGATATGCTATTAGAAAACCACGAAGGGATAACATCCGCAGACCTTTGGCTGATCTGACAGGCGTCTGATTGGATGGGCAAAATCTAGGATGAAGACCGGGTTTCTGGATTGACCCATTGAGTATTAGTCACCACATCAGGAAGGAAAAGTATAGGGAGAAAGATGATAAGTTGTGTTTTTGAAGTTTGACCTTGACCTTCTGGGGCCTACAGGTGGTTACATCCAATAGGTGGTAGAATATATAGGTCCTAAGCTCAGTGAGAGCACTACATATCAAAACAGACATCTGCGTATTTACATGATGGGTGAAACTGAGGAAGGAACAGATCACCTGAGGATTACATAGCCTTGATAGGACAAAAGGAAGAGCAGGGAGAAGTCTGGAAAAGAAGACATTTAGGTGGGAGGCAAAAGAAAAGGAGCTAAGGAAGGAAAACAAGGCCTTGGATGAACATTCAAAAATTCAATAAAACTTACATTGGCATAATAAAGGTTTCAAAGGCAGATATTCTTTTTTTTTTTTTTTTTTTTTGAGACAGAGTTTCGCTCTTGTTACCCAGGCTGGAGTGCAATGGCGCCATCTCGGCTCACCGCAACCTCCGCCTCCTGGGTTCAGGCAATTCTCCTGCCTCAGCCTCCTGAGTAGCTGGGATTACAGGCACCCGCCACCATGCCCAGCTAATTTTTTGTATTTTTAGTAGAGACGGGGTTTTACCATGTTGACCAGGATGGTCTCGATCTCTCGACCTCGTGATCCACCCGCCTCAGCCTCTCAAAGTGCTGGGATTACAGGCTTGAGCCACCGCGCCCGGCCTCAAAGGCAGATATTCTTATCAGAGTCTCATGTGATAGGCGACTTAAGCTCTTAGTTGACTAGCCCAGGATAGCTCAGCTTTTAAAATCCCCAAGCCTTTCCCAAATTCTAGAGATGACTGTTCCACCTTACTGGCTCCAAATTCCTTATTATTCATAGGAATTTGAAAAATAAGCTTATAAACTAGAAAACCATGAATTTAAATGACAACGTCACCGACTAGGAAAACCAGGAAAGCAGAGATGGGAAAGAGATGACACCAGTACTGTACCAACCTCATCAATAACTCCGATTCCCAGGTTTTTGCACATTAAGAAATAACATCTGCCGGGCACGGTGGCTCAAGCCTGTAATCCCAGCACTTTGGGAGGCTGAGGCGGGTGGATCACGAGGTCAAGAGATCGAGACCATCCTGGTCAACATGGTGAAACTCCGTCTCTACTAAAAATACAAAAAATTAGCTGGGCATGGTGGCACGTGCCTGTGGTCCCAGCTGCTCGGGAGGCTGAGGCAGGAGAATTGCCTGAGCCCAGGAGGCGGAGGTTGCGGTGAGCCGAGATCGCGCCATTGCACTCCAGCCTGGGTAACAAGAGCGAAACTCCGTCTCAAAAAAAAAAAAAAAAGAAATAACATCTCAGAAAAGTTAACAAAACAACAGCAACAAAAACCCTGCCGTAAAATCCTAAAACTCTAATTTTCCTCCTTTAGCACTCACACACAAAGAACTCTGGATAAGGATAGGGATCGGTATCTGTGTGCTTGGGATTGTAATAATAAAGCCATCAGAAACTAAATAGTATCTTTTTCTGTTACCACGATCATTAGAGGGAGAACCATGAGGCTACTTAAGCCTTGTTCTGCCTCACAAAATGTTCTTTGTTTTATGCAAATGTACGGGCTGTGAAAGACATTAGATGTCATTTTCTCGAGTATGACACGAATAAGTGTTAGAGGTAAGTTGACAATCTCCTTATAAAGATATTAGCAAAACAGTAACATTATGGCCATGCAACACCTTAGAAATATTTTCACTATACTCCACATTGTGATAATTATACCTGTTTTACTGGAATTTGACCTGAAAGAAGAGAATTTGGTCATCAAGTTTCCAAACAATCTTGTTGAAAGGGTACATTTTTCTAGCTGACGCGAAAAAAATTTTTTTTTTTTGAGACTGAGTTTTGCTCTTGTTGCCCAGGCTGGAGCGCAATGGCGCAATCTCAGCTCACCGCAACTTCTGCTCTCCTGGTTCAAGCGATTCTCCTGCCTCAGCCTCCCCAGCAGCTGGGATTACAAGCATGGGCCACCACCCTCGGCTAATTTTGCACTTTTAGTAGAAACAGGGTTTCTCCATGTTGGTCAGGCTGGTCTCGCTCAAACTCCCAACCTCAGGTGATCTGCCCGCCTCGGCCTCCCAAAGTGCTGGGATGACAGGCACGAGCCACTGTGCCTGTGCTCTGACAGGCACAGTGGCTCGTGCCTGTCAACCCAGCACTTTGGGAAGCCAAGGTGGAAGAATCACTTGAGCCCAGGAGTTTGATACCAGCCTGGGCAACATGGCAAAACCCCATCTCTACGAGAGAGAGAAAAAAAATTAGCCAGACATGGTGCTGTGTGCCTATGGTCCCAGCTACTTGGGAGGCTGAGATGGGAGGATCACCTGAGCCTAGGAGGTCAAGGCTGCAATGAGCCATGCTCATGTCACTGAACTCCGGCCTAGATGACAGAAAAAGACCCTGTCTCAAAAAACAAAACAAAACAAAACAAACAAAAGAAAGTAAACAAATGAAAGAAAAAATTTAAAAAAAAATAATATGTGTAGTATAAAGCTGAGTTATACACCAGTGTGCAGCAATTGGTAGATTCCAAATGCAGATTTGAACAAGATTATTTCAAGGTCGTTTTCCTTAGGTGGATTAGTAAGCCTATGGAAGAGGTCTCTGCCCAGAAGCTCCAACCTATGAAAGTGGTTTCAGGCCAGGCGCGGTGGCTCACGCCTATAATCCCAGCACTTTGGCGAATCACTTAATTAAGGTTGGGAGTTCGACACTAGCCTGACCAACATGGAGAAAGCCATCTCTACTAAAAATAAGCCAGGTGTGGTGGCACATGCCTGTAATCCCAGCTACCTGGGAGGCTGAGGCAGGAAAATCACTTGAACCCGGGAGGCAGAGGTTGCAGTGCACAGAGACTGTGCCATTGTACTCCAGCCTGGCTGATGGAGTGAGACCGTCTCAAAAAAAAAAAAAAAAGTGGTTTCAGCTGGACTAATTGTGTTCTCACAGTTGGAAAAAGGCTTTCAGTCCTTACAGTAGCAAATTCAAAGAGCTGACGTCTTTTAAATCCTCTAAAGAAGTCAATATAAATTAGAGTAGTAAGCAGAAAGATAAAATTGATTTCATTCATTCAGAAAATGTTTGTTGAGGCTGGATACAGTGGCTCATTCCTGTAATCCCAACACTTTGGGAGGCCAAGGCAAGAGGATTGCTTGAGGTCAGGAGTTCGAGACCAGCCTAGCCAACATGGCAAAACCCCGTCTCTACTAAAAATACAAAAGTTAGCCGGGTATGGTGACACACGCCCATGATCCCAAGTATACAGGGGGGCTGAGGCACGAGAATAGCTTGAACCCAGGAGGAGCTTGAAGTGAGCTGAGATCGTGCTACTGCACTCCAGACTGGGCAAAACAGCGAGATTCTGTCTCAAAGGAAAAGAAGAAAAAGAACATTCATCGAATGTGAAGTCACTGCAGATATCACAATGAAATGGATTCTGCCCACAAATAACTTAGCCTGAGGTGGAGCAGCTGATTAGCTGGGTTAAGGCTGACATTTCTGTTAGGAGCTGGAAATACAGGTATTTTGTGTTGTTAATTCACAGTCTTGGCAGTATAGACCAATAAACATGGCATGTGGCAAAGCTGAATGAATGTTGAAAAGCTCGGTTGGTATTTTCTCACTGTTGCCTGGAGCCACTTGCTCTTCCTGCTCCCAGTGGAAGGATCCTTCCCTGCAATTCCAGCAACACTTTCAGGATGGGGATCCTGAAAGTTTACATATTTTTTTTTTTTTTTTTGAGACGGAGTTTCGCTCTTGTTGCCCAGGCTGGAGTGCAATGGCGCGATCTCGGCTCACCGCAACCTCCGCCTCCCAGGCTCAGGCAATTCTCCTGCCTCAGCCTCCTAAGTAGCTGGGATTACAGGCACGCGCCACCACGCCAAGCTAGTTTTTTGTATTTTTAGTAGAGACGGGGTTTCACCATGTTGACCAGGATGGTCTCAATCTCTTGACCTCGTGATCCACCCTCCTCGGCCTCCCAAAGTGCTGGGAAGTTTACATATCTTTTAGTCATCAAAGGGCAACCTGGCTCCACATTTACCAGAGTGTGGTGTAACTTCCAACTAGTGATTTGGCTTCCCTCTCTTTTCCCTCTCCTAAGGAAATAATCAGAGCTCATATAAACATGCATATGCAAGTATGTAAATATACATGGAAAGATCGGAAACCATTTAAATGACAAACAGCAGGAGTGTGATTAAATTGTGGCTACCTTTACAATGTAGAACTATGCAACCATTAAAATGATATTACAGGGAAACAAAGGAATACAGCCATCATATACTGTTATAAAAATTTCTTACAAAATTACAACATGGTATGAATTATATTTTCCAAATATGTGTGTATTCATGTTTGTGTGTGCACAGAAAAAGATGAAAAGAATAGAAGACTCCAATATTAATAGTGGCTGTCTCTGTATCGAAATTATATTGAGTTTTCTTCTTTGTTCTTTTCTCATGTTTTCCTGATTATCCAAAATGTACATGTGTTACTTTCATTTTTGGAAACAAATTATGTTTTTAAGAAGAAAAAAAAGTGGCCTAGTTCTAGCTACAAAAGTGGTCTCTTTTGTAGCTCTCTTTGACAAAGAAGTTTCACCAAATTCCCCAGGGGCTAGAACAGAAAGCTATTTTAGTGATGCCAACTGTGCCAACTCAAAGCATTACTCAGAGAACTTATATCTGAAGGCAAAGGAAAGAGTTACTTCCCATGCTGTCTTGGGGGGAACACTCACCAGGAGCTGCAGGAAATCTTCAAAGAAGTTGTTGTTCAAGGATTTTAAATTCTGTTATCCTGGGGCCTCACAAGCAATACCAAAATCTTTGCCATATCTCCCAGTATACCAAGTGGCCATGTGTAAGTAGGTTTATTGGTGACCTTGAGCAATATCCCAGAGTTTCTGAGAGAGACTGGCAAAATGGGCTCTATTTGCAGTTAGAACAGCATAATTTAAGAACACAGAATCCGGAGGCAAACAGATTTTAGTTAAAATCCAAACTCCGAGATTTACTAATTATATGGCCTTGGATACATTACTTAATCTTTGTGTCCCAGTTTCCTCTTCTGTCAATTAGAACATAATAATATCTACTTATAATGTTTCTATGATGGATAAAAGTGATAATGCATGTTAAGTAAGTATTTAGCAAACTGTATTTCTCATAGTAAGCAACAATAAATGAGAGCTATTATATTGCTACAATAAGTAACATAAAAGAGAGAAAAATAAGTGTCGTGGGAGATCAAGAAAAGGCACAATTAATCCTGGTTGCAAAGATGGCAGAAGGCTTTGTGGAAGGAGAGAATTTAGATATTCTATTTTCCCTTTCTTTATTTTAAATTTCATTAGAGATGAAGTCTCACTATGTTGCCCAGGCTGAATTACTGAAGCAATCCTCTCACCTCAGCCTCCTGAGTTGCTGGGACTACAGGTGTGTGCCATCACACCAAGCTTAGGACATTTAGATATAGCTGTGCTTTTACTGTAATACCGAAAATTACATATATATGTTAACCAAAACCCTGGTAATTTAATGACTAAAATCTTTACCCAGCTTTGTATATTACAGCTTTTCATATCACTCAAAGTTTACATTTTAAACTTTATTTTAGGCAATGTAATTATAGATTCACTTCTTATTACAAAATAGTCTGGTACAAATAATTACCCTGCTAAATCAGATAAAAAAGAGAGAAAGTAATAGTCTACATAGAAGATATAGTAACTTGACCTTATTAAATCTGTTTCCTTCTCCAAAAGTGGGGTAACAGAGTAGTTCTTTTGACTTTTCTTTCTTTTTTTTTTTTTTTAACTATTCTGCACTTATTGGTAAGATATTTAAGGGGGTAGTTCTTAAGGAAGAGTGTTACCTCCATCCCCCGACCCCAGGGTGTTCGGAAATCTGTGCATGGTTTTGTTCAGCTGTCACAATGATTGGAAATGCTATTAGCATTTATGGATTGGGGCCAGAGATGCTAAATGTCCTGCCATGCTCAGGACAATCCCCCTCATCCAAAAGCTGTTCTGCCCTAAATGCTAATAGCACCTCTTTTGAGAAATACCATTAGAAATACCATTAGAAGGTCTCCAATGGCCTTTCCAGCTCTACAAGTTTGTTAGTGAATTCTATTCATCCCTTTGAACTAGCAGTGCTTTAGTATTCTAAATGTCAAATTTAATTAACAGGCAAACAATATGAACCAACTAAGCATCTGTAAGGGTTAATTTTACGTGTCAGCTTGGCTGGGCCACTGTGTTCAGCTATTTTGTCAAACATTATTCTGAACGTTTCTATGAGGGTGTTTGGATGAGATTAACATTTAAAGCAATGGACAATGAATAAAGCAGATCACCTTCCATAACGTGGGTGGGCCTTATTCAATCTGTTGAAGGTCTGACTAGAACAAAAGACTGACCTTTTGAGCAAGAAGGAATTCTGCCAGTGCATGACCTCCAGATTAGAATAGTAGATTTTGTGCCTTCCAGCCTCCATAATGGCATGAGCCAGTTCCTTAAAATAAATCTCTCTCCATATGTATGTACACATACACTACTTGTTCTTTTCCTCTGGGGAATACTAATACAGCATCCTTATTCCTGGGTTTAAGATTTATAAATATGAGAAGGAAAAATGAAGTTAATGCAAACTAGCTCCACTATTTACCCTGGATATATACAACCTGGTCTCATTTTGTGCACACCTCAAATGCTGAAATGCAACATTTCAAGTATTTGGGTTTCAGAATGCCTCTGAGCATTTTACTGAGCATGTTTTCCTCTGCACTTTTAAACTCATGTGTACTTTGAGGAGCACAACCCAGGTTTCTGATTTATTTACACTTAACTCATCAGAGTCTCAATCACAATTATTTGACACTTTGCACCTTATTAATGCTTGAACTCCCTCTATCAAGTCTTTGTGCTAAGTCACTTTTTGGTCCCTCAAAGAAAGGAAATAAAGAACTCCTGTTAGAGTAAATTCAAGATACATACTTTCTAATTTACCCCCTTTTTAAAGAAAAAATATTTTTGCTAATATCTTCATTAAAAAAAACTTATTGTTTTAACCCTATTTAAGATTTTCTCCAGACATGTTTTTAAATATACACATATCAGCCTGTGCGGTGGCTCAAGCCTGTAATCCCAGCACTTTGGGAGGCCGAGGCGGGTGGATCACGAGGTCAAGAGATCAAGACCATCCTGGTCAACATGGTGAAACCCCATCTCTACTAAAAATACAAAAAAAAAAATTAGCTGGGCATGGTGGCACGTGCCTGTAATCCCAGCTACTCAGGAGGCTGAGGCAGGAGAATTGCCTGAACCCAGGAGGCGGAGGTTGCGGTGAGCCGAGATCGCGCCATTGCACTCCAGCCTGGGTAACAAGAGCGAAACTCCATCTCAAAAAAAAAAAAAAAAAAAAAAATATATATATATATATATATATATATATACACACACACATATCTTCAAATTGAAAACCACAAGTAATTTTTACGTAAAACTTATTAAGTATATTTATTTTCTTTCTTTGTTTATATGTACTAATGGTAGATTAGTGTCAAGGTCAGTTACATCACATGCAACCTATTTAAGAAGTTGTTTATTTCATTTTTTTCTTTTAGTGCTCATATTGTTTTGCAAAGTCTGTCTAATTTAATCTGCGTAATTACTCATTCAACACAAAAACTTCCCTCATGTTGGCTTATTTAAACACAAACACCTTTATATCTGATCCAACAGGCTAATTCTCCTGAGACATCATATAATAACAAACCAATATGAATGTTAAAAAACATATATTTACAAAGAAACTGGGAATACAGTTTTGCACTTCTAAGGGGCTAGCCTCACAGTGCTAAGTTAAATTTCAAATCTCAACTTCTCTTCATAGTCCACAGGAAAAAAAAAGTAAAATAAATTTCAGATTTCAGAACTCTTTTGGCACTGATTTTAACTTATAGATAGGAGTGAATTTTTTATGGCTGATTAATAAACTTTCAGACAATATAAAGATTACAAATGGGAGGCTAAAGCAGGAGAATCGCTTGAACCTGGGAGGCAGAGGTTGCAGTGAGCCAAGATTGGGCACTGCACTCTTGTCTGGGTGACGGAGCAAGACTCCATCTCAAAATAAATAAATAAATAAAAGATTAAAATGTTAAAACAACAAAAAAAATCTCCCATTTATCTGGCTTTAATTCCCAAAGTTTTATTTCAGAATCAGGCATTTACATGTAATAATCCAGACTCTAAGATAATAACAGTTAATTAGCCTGGTAGTAATTGTAACCTATTTTTCAGAGAATTATGTACAACATGTACCATGCACCAGGCAAGACTTTGCCTTCAAACTGCAATGCACTCAATGCTTAAAGGTACAGAGGTGACCTTTTCAGGAAATCAATGAGAAGGAATATTTAAAATAAATTCATTGATCTGATTGATTTTAAAAATTCAAATAAGCCTTTTTCTTAATACAAAAGTAATACATGCTTATTACCTAAATTATAAAGAGGATGAAGGAAGAGAGATGGGGAGAAAATAGGAAGAGAGAGAAAGGAGGGAGAAAAAAAGAAAGAACAAATGGAAGAAAGAAAGAACAATGAAAGAAAGAAGTGAAGAAAGAAAAAGAAAGAAAGAAAGAGAAAGAAAGAAAGAAGAAAGAGAAAGAAAGAAAAAGAAAGAAAGGAAGGAAGGGTGGGTGAGGGAGGAAGGGTAATTCCAACACTCTGAGAGGCCAAGGTGGGAGGATTGTTTGAGCCCAGGAGTTTGAGACCACTCTGGGCAACACATACCCTGTTTTGAAAGAAAAAAAAGAAAGAAGGAAAGGAAGACAGAGAAGAAAGGAAAAATGGAAGGGAGGAAAAAGAAAGAGAGAGAAAGAGAAGAAAAGTCAAGAGACAACATACAAGATATTAAAATTACATCCATTTTTTTCAGCCAATTATTTCTTTTAATTAGTGATAGAGCATTGTTGTTTGCATTTGCCCTTTAAGACTATATTTGGATTTAGGCAGAAGTTAAATTACATTATGCCTATCTTCTCAACACTAAAAGTTAAAAATTCCACCCACTTCTCCTATTTTCTCTATCTTAGAGATACTGCAATCCAGGAAATCTGCTAAACTATAAACTTGAGTCATCCTAAGCCCCTCACATTCCATGAATTATTGAGTTCTGTTGATAGTATTTTTTTTAAGTACAATCTGAGAACTAACCCCTGGCTTTTCAACCTCATTGGCACTGCTTTGGTTTAGGTCTGCAATACTAGAATAGCTGAGATGGCCCCTGAGCCCACCTCCCGACCACTGCCAAAGAGAAAGCCCTCCTTTGGCTACCCATTACTTTACAGACCAATGGCATAGGCTTTTCATGACATGGCCCCTCCCAAACTAACAAGACACATATTTATGAGCCATTTGCCAAAGCATGCAAGTCATGCTGTGGATACTTAGGAGGCTGAGGTAGGAGGATTGTTTGAGTCTGGGAAGTCGAGGCTGCAGTGAACTGTGATCGAGACCCTGCACTCCAGCCTGGACAACACAGCAACAACTTGTCTCAAAAATAAATAAGTAAATAGAAGATACGCTGTGGAGTATACCTCTCCAGTGACTGAAATACAAAATCTTTTTTTTTTTTGAGACGTAGTCTTGCTCTGTTGCCCAGGCTGCAGTGCAGTGGAGTGATCTTGGCTTACTGCAACCTCCGGCTCCCGAGTTCAGGTGATTCTCCTTCCTCAGCCTCCCAAGTAGTGAGGATTACAGGCGCCTGCCACCGTGCTCAGCTAATTTTTGTATTTTTAGCACAGATGGTGTTTCGCCATGTTGGACAGGTAGGTTTCAAACTCCTGACCTCAGGTGATCAGCCTGGCTGACCCTCCCAAAGTGCTGAGATTACAGGCATGAGCCACTGCATCTGGCCCAAAATGTCCATTCTTTAGGGCACTTTCTATTATCGAGGAAATCAGAAAGCTAAATTAGCAATCATAAGATAGCAGCTCTCTCTCTCGCTTTTTTTTTCCTTAGAGACAGGGTCTTGCTCTGTCTCCAAAGCTGAAGCCTTGAGTGCCCAGGCTCAAGTGATCCTCTTGACTCAGCCTCCTGACTGAGATTGCAGGCACACAGCACCATATCTGGTTAATTTTTTAATTTAATCTAATTTTTTAAAGAGATGAGGTACGGTGGCCCAGGCTGGTCTCAAACTCCAGGCCTCAAGTGATCCTCCCATCCCAGCCTCCCAAGTAGCTGAATCATGCATCTCTTTAACAACAAGAAATGCTTTATGCATTGCATTACATTGCGCTACCATGCCGTTACTGCTATGACATCAGTAGGCGATAGGAAAATTTCAACTCCATTATAATGTTATGGGACCACTGTGCAGGTAGTCTGTCATCGCCAGAAATGTCATCAGGGAGCATGTGACTGTATGTGGTAAACAAAGGCACTGTATAATTACAAGGGAGATTTCACTCAAGCTATAAGTGATCCTAACAAACTTTTCTTTAGTCACAAGAGAGGGTTCTTTGCTCATGTTCAGAATGTAGTATTTTCATCCAATGTACTGTCTTTGTCTCTCAGACTTTTGTCGGGGTAACACTGACAAAAATTCACTTTCCAAGCTAATTCTCACCTCTTCATGACGGCTTCTCATATTTCCACTAGTTCTACTAGTTACTCCCCTACCTGTTCTGTCACAGTAATGTTTTCTCTGTTGAATATTTCTATTATAGCACTCGGTAGCACTAAAATTATTTATGAAGGTTGCTTTCTTACAGAGAGATTTATTAGTGTTTAAAAGGATCAGCACTTGGGTCAGTGAGATCTGAGTTTGAATTCGGATTCTCCCACTTACTTGTTAAATGGCCTTTGTCTAACCCCTTAACCTCTTTAGGGCACTTTCTATTACTGAGGAAACCAAAAAGCTGAATTAGCAATTGAAAGATAGCATCTCTCACTCTCTCTCTTTCTCTCTCTCTCTCTCTCTCTCTCTCTCTCTCTCTCTCTCCATCTCTCTCTTCCATTACAGTTCCTCTGTAAGATGTGGATAATATTATAGTTCATCTGTAAGACGTAGATAATATAGTAACAGCTTTAGGGTGATATTGAGAGGATTAAATGGCATGCTATGTGGAAAGCATTTTGCACAGTACCAAATACACGGAAAACACTCAGTAAAGTAGGTCTTACTGATTGTCTTTGCAGTTAGCTTAACAGTGAGGAATCCCGTGTCTAGGACATGCATTATACAGCGTTGCTTTCACTGTTAGTGGTTTCTTTACGTTGGTTTTTATTGTCGTTTGCTTTTTTTATTTGGTTGGGTTTTGTTTTTTGTTTTTTGTTTTTTTGAGACAAGTTCTCACTCTGTCACCCAGGCTGGAGTACAGTGGCATGATCACTGCAGCCTCGACCTCCCAAGTTCAGGTGATCATCTCAACTCAGCCTCCCAAGTAGTTGGGACTACAGGTGCATGCCACCATGTCCAGCTAATTTTTTCTACTTTTTTTTTTTTTTTTTTTTTTTTTTAATGGAGGCAAGTTCTCCTTACGTTGCCCAGGCTGGTCTCAAAATCCTGGGTTCAACCCATCCTCCTGCCTCTGTTGGGATTACAGACATGAGCCATCGTGCCTGGTAGTTTACTTTGGAAGCAAAAGCACTTTCTCTCTTTTAAGATTTTTTCCACTAGTTAGTGAACAGATTTTCTAAGACAACTAGTGATACTTATTTGGTTTACCTCTGTCTTCTCTCACTAGACTAGTTGCTAGAGGAGAAGCGTGATGTTTTAGTTATTTTTGAATCCTACCATCTAGAAAGTGCCTAGCACATAGCAGGTACTTTAAGAAAGTGTTTATTAAATGAATAGATTCCTTGAAATTGGTTATAAGACATTTCAGATTTTGTCATCTAGATTGGTGGTTCTCAAAGCGTGCATGATCTTTGAATCAGCAGTACTGGCATCACCTGAGAGTTTGTTAGAAATGCACATTGAGGCCGGGCGCGGTGGCTCAAGCCTGTAATCCCAGCACTTTGGGAGGCCGAGGTGGGTGGATCACGAAGTCAAGAGATCAAGACCATCCTGGTCAACAAGGTGAAACCCCGTCTCTACTAAATATACAAAAAATTAGCTGGGCATGGTGGTGCGTGCCTGTAATCCCAGCTACTCAGGAGGCTGAGACAGAATTGCCTGAACCCAGGAAGTGGAGGTTGCGGTGAGCCGAGATCACGCCATTGCACGCCAGCCTGGGTAACAAGAGCGAAACTCCGTATCAAAAAAAAAAAAAAAAAAAAAAAGAAATGCACATTGAGAGGCTGGATCCCAACCCAGTGTCTCTGGAGATGGGGCTCAGGCAACTGTGACTTAACAAGGTATCCAGATGATTCTAAATTCTGTTACAATTTGAGAACCATTGATCTAGGCAGTATTTTTCTTTAAAATACAGTATTTAAAAGCTAATGACAGCTTTTGTTTTTGTTTGAGATGGAGTCTCACTTTGTTGCACAGGCTGGAGTGCAGTGGTGCGATTTTGGCTCACTGCAACATCCGCCTCTTAAGTTCAAGTATTTTTCTTTAAAATACAGTAGTTTTCTTTAAAAGCTAATGACAGCTTTTGTTTTTGTTTTTGAGATGGAGTCTCGCTTTGTTGCCCAGACAAGCCCTAACATTTCCTTTTTCCTTTTCGTTTTTTTTTTTTTTGAGACAGAGTCTCAATTTTTCACCCAGGCTGGAGTGTAGAGGCGTGATCTCAGCTCACTGCAACCTCCACCTCCTGGGTTCAAGTGGTTCTCCTGCCTCAGCCTCCTGAGTAGCTGGGATTTCAGGGACTCACTACCATGCCTGGCTAATTTTTCTATTTTTAACACAAGACAGGATTTCACCATATTGGCCAGGCTGGTCTCAAACTCCTGACCACAAATGATCCATCCACCTCAGCCTCCCTAAATGCTGGGATTATAGGCATGAGCCACTGTGCCAGGCCATAAAAGCTAATGACAATATTTAAAAGCTAAAGATAGTATTTAAGAGCTAAAGACAGTCTTTTTCTTTAAAAGCTAATGTCATTTTATCAATCTAAAAAACATGCTGAGCAAAAGAAGCTAGACATAAAAGAGCACATATTGAATTATTCTATTTATATAAAGTCCTACAATAGGCAAAACTAATAGGCTAATATAGGCAAAACAGAATAGTGGCTGCCTGGGGAGAAAGAGAGGAGAGGTTTGACTGGGAAGAGGCATGAGGGAAAATCTGAAGTGTTGGAAAGCTCCATCTGTATCTTGATGGTGTGTGGATTATATGAGTGTATGCCTGTGTCAAAACATATGGAACTATATAATTAAGATCTGTGCATTTCACTATATATAAGTGAAACAAATACAAACAAAAAGTTAAAATGAAATAATGCTATTCTAATTCCTTCTGTATAAGTCTTATGAACAGGAGATACAGTTTAACAGAGTCATCTTAAGAAGGTCTACAAGGTCCTCCATGATCTAGCCCCTTATCTCCTTTTCTGACTTTCTCTGTTACTACACTTCTGTCACCCTCTCTTTTCAGTCCTTCACCAGCACTGACTTTTCAGTGTATCAATACCGTTTGTACCCTCCTCATATTCCTGCCCTAGGACCTTTGCACATGCGGTTATCATTCCCTAGAATGTTTCTCCATCTCTTCCTTTTTTTTTTGAGACGGAGTTTCGCTCTTGTTACCCAGGCTGGAGTGCAATGGCGCGATCTCGGCTCACCGCAACCTCCGCCTCCTGGGCTCAGGCAATTCTCCTGCCTCAGCCTCCTGAGTAGCTGGGATTACAGGCACGCGCCACCATGCCCAGCTAATTTTTTTGTATTTTTAGTAGAGACGGGGTTTCACCATGTTGACCAGGATGGTCTCGATCTCTTGACCTCGTGATCCACCCGCCTCGGCCTCCCAAAGTGCTGGGATTACAGGCTTGAGCCACCGCGCCCGGCTCTCCATCTCTTCTTAATAGGAGACTGGTTAACTCCCATTCTTCTTTTACTTCCACTCTTCTGCTTCTCAGGGAAACTCTCCCATGTCTCATTTTACTGTACATGTCCATGGAAACTTTGTCTAGCTTCTCTGTGTATGCCTGTGTAGCTTGTTCATCTACACAAGGGTTCCAGCTGAGGTAATGACTACAACTAAAATCAAGTTTGTGCTCTGTTCACAAAGCCTTGCATGTGGAGCAGGGTTGTATCAATTTGGAAAAAGGGGTATCTTTTTCTAATTTACCAAAGTCATTGTTTGCTTGCCACGTTTTACCTACCCTGGACTGTTTCTGCTATGGCAGTGCCTTTTAAAAAATAGCGCAAAGATACCACATGGGCTAGCAACAGCCCTGACCTTGTATTTCCCCTTCATAACACTTACCATAGTAATTTCACATTTCTTTGGTTAATGCTTGTTTCTCCAATATGTCAATCAGCATGATGTCTGGTTTTGCTTATAGTTAAGTTTCCTCAGCACCTGGAACAATGTTGGGCACATAGCAGGTATTCAGCAAATACATATTAAGTCCATTTGTTCTTTTTTTTTTTTTTTTTTGAGGCAGAGTTTCACTTTTGTCACCCAGGCTGGAGTGCAATGGCATGATCTAAGCTCACTGCAACCTCTGCCTCCTTTGTTCAAGCAAATTTTCCCACCTCAGCCTCCTGAGTAGTGGGGATTACAGGTGCTGGCCACCATGACAGGCTCATTTTTGTATTTTTAGTAGAGAAGGGTTTTTACCATGTTAGCCAGGCTGGTCTCAAACTCTTGACCTCAGGTGATCTGCCTGCCTCGGCCTCCTAAAGTGCTCAGATTACAGGCATGAGTCACTGCACCTGGCCCCATTCATTATTTCTTTTTTCTTTTTTTCTTTTTTTTTGAGACTGAGTTACACTCTGTTGCCCAGGCTGGAGTGCAGTGGCATGATCTTGGCTCACTGCAACCTCCACCTCCCAAGTTCAAGTGATTCTCCTGCCTCAGCCTCCTAAGCAGCTGGGACTACAGACTCCTGCCACCATACCCAGCTAATTTGTGTATTTTTAGTAGAGATGGGGTCTCACCATATTGGCCAGGCTAGTCTTGAACTCCTGACCTTGTGATCTGCCCACCTCAACCCCCCAAAGCACTGGGATTACAGGCGTGAGCCACCGCACCCTGCCTCCATTATTTCTTAATGCTGGATGATTATTAGGCTGTTTAAAGGTAGAGACTGTGTCTTATTTTCTTTTTTATTGTCACCGCCTCCCAACTGCCCATGGAATTACCATGCTGCTTTGCATATAAATGGCATTCAGTAGATTCTTCCTGATTGATTTGAAAATGTTCAAAGAAGTCATATGATGTTCTGTTCATAGAAAACCAGATCTGTAAGCATATGACTATACATTGCATGAATGATGATGAACAGCTGCTATTTATGAAGCAGAAGAGACAAAAATGTTCAATGAATGAGAAATAGACTCCAGTTGAAATGGGAAGGATTTAATTTAGCTTTTGAAACTCATTTCCGGATATGAAGCTTATAAGATACTAGAAGACAATGCCAAGGAAGGCTATGAATTTTCTTTTTCTGTTTAACTAAATGATCTTGGAAAGTTCCAAGATGGATCAACTACTTATTTGAAGGCTAAGGGGTATTTCTTACTGAATTCTCAACAGTGAAATATGACATAGATATTTTTAAGTAAGTTTTTTATTTTAGAATACTTTCATAGAATATTTACAAAGAACAAAGATAGCATAGAGAGTTCCTATAGTCCTCTTATCCAGGTTCCCTCATTATTAAAATCTTATATTACCATGGTACATTACTCAAAATTAAGTAAAGACTGAAATCCATACATTACTATAAACTATGCTACAGATTCTTTGTTTCCCCAGTTTTATCTTCTTTCTGTCCCAAGTAAGAGAGCTTTTTAAGGTTCTTGGATACTTGATAAATGACTGTGTGGTCTAAAGACCAAGCTCTGGGCATAGAGTTACATAAGTCTAGAACTGCTTGGGTCCCTCATCTTGAAGTAAAAGTGCTTTGGCTTTCCAGTCAATTGAACAAAATCTCTAGTTCTGCCATTTGAAGAGCTGTGTGTATTTGGGCATAGTGTTTACTTATATCCTAAGTCTTAGTTTCCTCATTTGTAAAATGTGGGTGGTAAGACCTCTCCAGCTGTGATAGTTCTTGAGATGTTTCTCAGTAGGAGAATGCAATGCTGAAAAACTTATGATTTTTTCTTTTTTAGAGAAGTAGGTCTCCCTATGCAGCCCAGTCTGGCTTTGATATCCTGGGCTCAAGCAATCTTCCTGCCTTAGCCTCTTGTGTAGCTGGAACTACAGGTGTACATCAACGCACTCAGCAAAACTTAAGATTTCTAATAGGTAATTCAACTTTTATAGTTATTAAATTAATACCATAAAAGTAGTACTTTGCATAGAATACCTGTGATATTTTACATATCTTAAATTAGTAACGAAGACTCTCTCTGAGCCCTCTTCTCCATCTTCCTGTCTAGCTTGCCTGGCTCAGCTGTAACAAGAATTCTGTGTCAGTTTAGAGAGAAACCCACACTCTTGATATCTGATCACCTTGGCCTTTTTTTCAGCACAAATTCTGTTAAGTTGGTTTAGCAAAAATTTCCCCACCCTTGATGTCTCTTCTTAGTAATTTTCCAACCACCAACCCCTCCAACTCTGCTCCTTGCCTATAAATCCCCACTCCTTGTTGCAATTTGGAGTTGAGCCTAATCTCTCTCCTATTCTGAATGTCTTGACATCTATCACAATAGTCCTGAATGAAGTGCTCCTTACTATTTTAACAAGTGTCAGAATATTTTTTCTTTAACGTAGTAATAATAATGTAGTAATAGAAGCTAATTTCCATTTGTCACCTCCGATTCATCAGAAACATTTTTAAAATAATCCCTCCAAGTTTTAATAAGCCTCTTTAAATTATTTTTGCTTTGTTACAGATATGAATGCATTTTTCTACCATATGTGTCCTTTATCCAAATGTTCAGCACTTTTCTAATTTTACGACTAGACATTGACTCCCACTTCCCAGCACCCACTGATCTCTCACACACAGAATAATTTTAACTTGAAATGCTTTCGTTGATTAGCCTTTACTTGTAGAACTATATTTCAGAAACATCTTTCCATTTATTGGAAAAGATGTTCTCAACAAAGGGAAGGATGTTTCTGTCTGCTGATGAAAATGTCACACCAAAGCATGTCTTACTTTCTCAGGCGCTTACTCTACTCCAGTCTCATCTCTTCCTCACCAACTGAGGAGCGCTTAGTAGTGCCTGGGAAGTGGAAGTGCTGAACAATTGACTGCAGTCATTGAGACCTCAACGTTAATTTTTTTCAGCTTCTTTATTTCAAAGTCTTCATTGCCAAAACCTCCTATTCTGACCTGCTTTTACTTTACTTCCTTTTCTCATTCTCAACCGAGTTCTCTCTTTAT
Source organism: Saimiri boliviensis (assembly GCF_048565385.1). Taxonomy (NCBI): domain Eukaryota; kingdom Metazoa; phylum Chordata; class Mammalia; order Primates; family Cebidae; genus Saimiri; species Saimiri boliviensis. Next base: position 15,301,987 of record NC_133454.1, on the reverse strand, counting down.
CTACAAAAGAAAGAGCGACTTGCAATCTGCAGATAAGGCAACTGATGACCTTGTTATAAAGTTATCATGCAGAAGTAATTCAAGTATACTAGAATTTTACGGATGGTGCACTCTAGGTGGGGGGATGGTGCACTCTAGGTGGGTAACGAGGTCTAAAAGAGAAAAGATATACATCAAGTAGGTACCCAAGAAATAGTAGGCCCCTTCCTACTTCCTCATTTTTACAAGGAGGACATTTTTACAGAAGCCCAGAAAGGTAAGTAGTCAGAATCATGTTCTTAAAAAAAAAAAAAAAAAAAAAAAAGGAGGGGGTGGGGGGGGGCTGTATTTTATTATTCATCGTCATTCTCCTTTTCCTGCTGCTGCTCATTCAGTTATGGTTTAATGGCCCACATAGTAATTCCACAAAGCTCAACAATGTTATCTGGCACCTGGCAGAGAACAGATATGGTAACAGAGATAATTATTTTGGTGAAGTATAACAGTTGTGTTGCCTTCTAAAATTTCATTGTATCTAATGTGCAAAAACAAAACATTGTCAGTTACGTCTCACAGTCTCTTAATAGTTGGAGATGAACACTGATTTACAGGCCTTGGCACAGTTCAGGGCCTATCTTTCAGTAGCTAAAAAGAGCACATCGGCTGTACCTCATTGGAGTTTAGACTCTTAATTTTTAGGGTATTTCTGTTTAAGTCTTAACCACTATAGGTATCAACTGGTAAGGATAATTCATTACAACAAATTATCAACAGAATAAATACCCGACAAGAATTTATGCGTGTAAGTCGGTAGCGCTTTGAAATCCACCCAGGGATTCGGAAACGGGGTAGAAAACTACCTGGTTCAGCAAACGAAAATTCAAACAGAGGAGGGGCTTGAAGGAGGCGGGTCTCCACGAACTCAGCGCGAGAGTACGCCACGGCGCCTGCGCATCCCCTGACGGGTACTTTCCATTCTTCAGATGGGGGAAGCCAGTGGGAAGCAGGCTATCGTTTTTGCATTTCTAGCTTCAAGGAAGAATTAGATTTTGAATAGTTTCGTAAACAGTCAGGAAACTTTATCCTCCAAGTTCAAGATTAAGGAAACCTGGCATGCACAGCTAAAGCAAGAGGTGAAGTCTTGAATCTTCCCCCGTTTCCCGGGAGATTGGTGGTGTAGCCCATTCCACAGACTTTCGCTCCCTAGCAGCGAGTCGGCGATCGAAGGAACGGGCCAATTGCGGCTGAAACGTCTTTGGAAGGAGGAAGGGGGTGAGGGAGCATCCCTTTGAGTTTCGCCTCTTCTCGAGGCGGTAGTGGGGAAGGGAGACATACTTAATACTGCTCTCTTAATCCAACGGGTCATACATCGTGTAGACTGCCCGGAGGGCGGCGGGAAAAGGGCAAGACGGGATTTGGGGAAGGGAAGGAGCCAGGAAGCCGCGCGGGAGGGCGCGCGCGCGCGCCCCTTTTTCAGCAGTGTGGCGGGGTCGCACGCACGCCCGCCTCGGCGGCTGGGCGCAATTTGCGACAGTGGGGGGGGCGGTGGAGGTGGCGGCGGCAGCGGCAACTTTGCGGCAAGCTCGGGCCGGGCTTGCTTGACGGCGGTGTGGCGGAGGCCCCGCCCCAGGCGGCAGGAACCTGGAGGGAGGCGGAGGAATATGTCCGAGAGGGAAGTGTCGACTGCGCCGGCGGGAACAGACATGCCTGCGGCCAAGAAGCAGAAGCTGAGCAGTGACGAGAACAGTAATCCAGACCTTTCTGGAGACGAGAATGTGAGTGCAGCTTCTGGCAGTTACGAGACTCCGGAGTGAAAGTTTTAAATTCTTTGAAAACTGTGGGCGCGGGGGCTAGCGGGCTGCTGTGGGGGGAGGGAGAGGTGTCACTCTACTCAGGAAAACGCGGGCGTGCGGGAGAAAAATCGAAATTGTCTACTGGGATTTTTAGGTGGGGCCGACAGCAAGCAGGAACTAACTAGTCGAAAGAGAGTGGTTCTAGTGATTGTGTGGGTCTGAGAGGTCTGCCCTGAAATCAGTTTGTATGTGATGGGCGAGTGTTTGGGCCTTTGGGGAGATTTAAGGAGAGAGTGCGGGTCTGAGATTCTAGTAGTTTAAAAGGCATGTTAGAGACTTTCCTAAGAAAGTTGGAAGGACGGGGCAGAGTTAGGGACCCTGCTAAAGGAGCGTAAGAGTTGTCACTCTAAGACCCTTTTGGAATTTTTACAATGGAAAGCGTAGTAGATCTTCGATTTGCGGAGCTTGGGAGACTTTATTAAAGGGGGTTTTGTGTCCGCCTCCGTCCTGTCCTCGGAGACGGGTTGCACCTGAAGGTCGCCTTTCTGCAGGAGGAGCCGAATTGAGAGGATCGATTTTTGATTTGGGGCCGGGGAGTGACTACCTTTGAGGAAGGAATAAGAGTGGGCGATTTCTTCTTTGAACGTGTTTATTTAAAGGAGGGGGCGACTTGGAAGATTTTAGGCAACAGTGGTATAAGCGGATGTCTTTAAGTGTGGGCTCCTGGCTTCGACAAGTGCGAGGTGTTTTGCTGTCAAAATTTTTTTTTAAAGCTCTGAAACGGATATTGTAATCATTTGGTACCAACATTTAATCCAAGTGAGTTGTAATTGACCCGCCAGTAAGAGCCGAATTGACACAAATAAGTTTTCAGTTTCATGTTTTAGGTTGCTATCCAGTAAGGTCAACGAAATATCTTGACAGTTTATTCAAATATGTTACTCCAAAATGTGATTCTCCTTCTCATGATATGGGACAGCTTGTGAATATCTTTTAAAAATCTTTAAAATGTTTTAGAAGAGTGATGTGAGTTCTTAATATTCTCAGTTTGGCTAGTTTTAGGAATAAATGTTAAATCTTCCATGCACAGTTTCTAAATTCTGTCATAAATTCTAGCTGAAACATATAATGGTGTCATTATTAAGATTTTCACTGAAAAGACGGGTAAGGATTCTTTTTGCGGAGACAAGATAGATATTCTTGGGATTGTCAGTGGGATCTTAGACTTGAAATTTCAGGAAATCTTGGGTGTTAAGTGTTACTTTTGTATTTTTTCCCCTTTTGTGTGCCCGAATCTCACTGTACATTGGGATGGAACATTTTTTACTCTCTTCATTTTATTATTTGGAGACTGTTCATTTCTGCATTTTGTTAAATTTTCCTAGGCAGATTAGAGTATCAAGAGCACAGATGCTGGATTCAAGTGATAGGTTAAAATTTCTGCTCTATTAACTTGACCTTAAGCAAGAGACTTACATAATTGCCTTAGTTTGTTAAAAATGGGGATAGTGGAATGTGGTATTTACCTCACAGAGTATTCGTAAGGATTAAATAATATAGCTAAAGTACTAAGAAGAGTGTCTGCCCCATAATAAGTACTGTAGCCGTGTTAATTATTTATAATAATTACTATTACTTATTTTATGATTACATAGAATAATGTTTTTGGCCCTTCCACATACTTAGTAATCAGGCAAAATATAATGAAACTTTCAGACCTGTTCAGAATGAAGAAACTTGCAGAGGACAAAATAAATTAAAGCTTATTTTCTTCTTGAAGACCCTTAAAGGAAAATATATTCTTTGGTGCAATTTTAAAGCTATTCAGGACCAAATGATTGGATTAGCTTTTGTTTTGGTTCCTCTATTTGGATAGACTTAAGAGAGAGGGAGAGCTTGCGCAATCTTGTGGAGCCTTCTCAAAATAACATTTTTTAGATGTATGAAATACAGGGTATGAGGTTGCAAACAAATTCAATTACAGAATTGCACACCATGTTATAAAATATTTCTAAAACAAATTTTGGATGTAGTACTATATGTACTTTATTATTATTAGCACATTAAATAACAAGATCTAGCAGCAGCTCTGATAGTGATGGGCACAAACAGTTTTTCGAAATTATGATATAAAAATACTTGATTTTCATTGGTGACAGAATCACAATTGCAGTAACCTTAAGCATGTATATTAACTAGATAATAATAGAAGGAAGTGCTAAACTTTAGTTAAAGGCGGCAAAAATTAAGATGCAATTTTTTCCCCGCATTTGAGTTCACAAGCCTTTTAAATTTCGTCCCTGTACCCCTGACTTAGGAGAGGCAGTAAGGGTAAGGGAGTAGAGAACATTGTATAAAAATGAGTTCAGAAAAAACAAGGGCAATAGTTTACACTTGAGGGAGCCAAATAATGGCAAAAGGCCAAAGTAGATGGGAGAAGAATATGTTTTTGAGTTAGAGTTAAGGTAACCTGAGCAGTTGCTACTGTTAATGTAATAGGCACATACTTTAAATTTATTGTATGTGTTACCTGCCGTTTTATTGAACTTTTTGAGATTATATGACTGCAGAGTAGTTGGCTTCTGGAAGAGTAATAACGGATGCCTTGGTAGTAAGATCAGAGGGCTGAATCTGGAGACTTGTCTTTTTGCTTAAGCAAAAGCAGAGATGCAGGGCATCCCTGTGGCAAGATGCAGAGACAAATTACTGACCTCTGTCTGTTTCCTTCTTGGGCAAATGAAGATGGTAATACGATGTCTGTTGCACAGTATTATTCTTTACTTTGAGAAGGGAATAGGATGGAAGTCAGCCTGTACATATTTTAGACACTCAGAAGTCTTGATTTTAGTTTAAAGATAAAATGGAAGCATGGTGGCTATATGACATTTTCATTTGATTCCATCCTGATTTGCCTTTGGCAGAGATGGGTAAATTAAGTGGTCAGAAGTAAAATAAGCATTGTGCCCTATTGTTGAGTGTTTTGGGTGGACTCTCTATTGGCAGCTCATTGTTTAGCCAGAATGTAAAGAAGCTGGTGTATTAAAATGTGAAGAGTTTTAAAATTTCATTTCTCTAGTGTTAAAAGGTATTTTTACAGAAAAAATGGTAAGTGGAAAAAAAAGTGTTAAAACTTGTATTTTACTCAGAGGGAACCAGGCAAATGTTGTACAGTAATGGTTAACCGAAAAAATTAAAACAGTACAAATTTATTAATATATGGAGTAAAGGAATGGAGAGATGAATTCTAAATGGAGCCAAAATTTTTTTTTCCCTTGAGTAGAAGGGAAGACATTTTGAACCTCTAGTGTAGAGACAAAATTTACATGTCTGTCAGCTATTCATAATGAAAAAAGAGTTGTGGCTGGGCACAGTGGCTCCTGTCCATAATCCCAGCACTTCAGGAGTCTGAGGCTGGAGGATCCTTTGAGTCCAGGAGTTTGAGACCAAAAAATTAGCTGGGTGTGGTGGCCTGCTCCCGTGGTCCCAGCAACTCTGGAGGCTGAGGTTGGGGGAAGACCCGCTTCAGCCTGGGAGGTGGAGGTTGCATTGAACCAAGACAGAGTGGGTGATAGAGGGAGAGCCTGTCTCAAAAAGAGTTGTAAAATAGCTGAAAGACATAATGGAGTGCTATAATCCACTAACTTGGAACGATGTGATATAGTTTTCCACTGAGACACAGCATGGTTCTTTAATTTGATTTTAATTATGTGAATACAACTGAAAAGGTGGAGAGAGAGAGAGATTAAAATACTGTATTTTCTGTTTCTGTAAACTGATGAAATTTACATTAAATTACAATTCAAATATTTTTGAGTATCTACTGCTTGCTACCTACCTATTTCATTTATGATTTTTTTAATCTTCTATATAAAACCAATTTTAGGAAACAGTAATTTAGAAATATCCCCTAAAGCAATGTTTCCTAGACTGTTTAATAGGCATTTCATGGAAAAAAAAGGCTTCGTCTGGAATGCATTTTAGAACTGCTGCCCTAAGGTCATAGATTTAAATAAATCTTTTTTTTCCAAAGGAAACATTGGAATCTGTAATGAGGAGGTAGTGAAATCCTCTTCGGAGATTAGAGAGCTGAGATTAGAGGGCTACTCGTGTGTGAGATAAGGTATGAATTAGGAGCATTTTCAAGGTTTCCTGTAGTCACTTCTTTTTTTGGAAGGATTTTACTTTAATTATGATAGAGAGTCTCTGGAGTTCTGATGTATGAGTGTTATTATTACTTTAGAACAATGAGACAGTTTTAACTTGTAAATAGCATAGAATATATGTAGGAGTTTAAAAAAATTCTAACTGGTTTATATTATAAATAGAATTTGAATAACAAGATTTTTATAAGTGACATCTTTTTTTTTTTTTTTGAGACGGAGTTTCGCCCTTGTTGCCCAGGCTGGAGTGCAATGGCGCGATCTCGGCTCACCGCAACCTCCGCCTCCCGGGTTCAGGCAATTCTCCTGCCTCAGCCTCCTGAGTAGCTGGGATTACAGGCACGCACCACCATGCCCAGCTAATTTTTTTTGTATTTTTAGTAGAGACGGGGTTTCACCATGTTGACCAGGATGGTCTCGATCTCTTGACCTTGTGATCCACCCGCCTCGGCCTCCCTAAGTGCTGGGATTACAGGCTTGAGCCACCGCGCCCAGCTACCTATAAGTGACATCTAACGTAGAAGCCATTAACACTCCTGCTTCAAACGACTACCCACCCCCATGCTCCAGACTGAGCAGCAGTCAAATGAATTATGAAGACATATACATCACCCAGATTTAAGAGGTACAGCTTTGGAGTGGAATTCTAGCAGACCTTAACCAGCAAGAGACCAGTTAGGCTTTTTCAGCACTTCGGTATCTTTTGTAAAGAGCTGAAAGATTAAATGATAGAGTGTATTAAAGTGACTGGCACAGACCAGTGCCTTATTAAAGACAGTATTACTCTTCCATTATTCTCAGTATTTCATTTCCATTTTTGTTGAAATATAAAATATCTACATTCTAACATGTAGCTGGATTATGTTTATATGGAGGCAAGAATATGTTTTTTTCTTCTTGTAGAAATTTTTTTTTTTTTTTTTTTTTTTGAGACGGAGTTTCGCTCTTGTTACCCAGGCTGGAGTGCAATGGCGCGATCTTGGCTCACCGCAACCTCCGCCTCCTGGGCTCAGGCAATTCTCCTGCCTCAGCCTCCTAAGTAGCTGGGATTACAGGCACGCACCACCATGCCCAGCTCGTTTTTTGTATTTTTAGTAGAGACGGGGTTTCACCATGTTGATCAGGATGGTCTCGATCTTTCGACCTCATGATCCACCCGCCTCAGCCTCCCAAAGTGCTGGGATTACAGGCTTGAGCCACCGTGCCCGGCAGAAATTATTTATCTTAGGTCATTCAGCATCTTCCCAGTAGAGTTATTTACTGCTAAAAACCGTAGTGCCGTTTCATGGAATTTTTTCTCATTTACTGCTTACAGGATGACGCTGTCAGTATAGAAAGCGGTACAAACACTGAACGCCCTGATACACCTACAAACACGCCAAATGCACCTGGAAGGAAAAGTTGGGGAAAGGGAAAATGGAAGTCAAAGAAATGCAAATACTCTTTCAAATGTGTAAATAGTCTCAAGGTATGTGCAAAAAGACATCTTTTGGGCTGAATGCTAGGCTTCAGAATTATTTCTCTGTGTACACATTTTGTACTCAAGATACTCTGTCAAGTTGTAAATATTTTCAAGTTACATGTTTTGAAGCTTTTTTTTGTACCTCAGACTGCGTATCTATTATAGTCCATCCTACATTTAGTTTTTTGGTTTTTTTGTTGTTTTAATTTAAATGTGTGACACTGAGTGTTGCAGGGTGTTTTGGTTTATTATTTGTATTCAAATTAAAGATTTTGGGAACTATTACTCTTCATATTTTGGTAAAACTTGAAAAACATAAGCCAATTCTGGTACCCATTTTTGAAAAGAACTGAATGCAACCCATTAGCTTTGAGTCAGTATAAATTGAAGCAGATGTTTTACATTGTATGGTTTTTAAACTTCTATCTTTTTTGTATTTATAACAAAGAAAAAGGTATAAAAATTTTAAAAGAAAAGTTTTCAAAGAAAAAGGTAGAAAAATTTTAAAACTTTTTAATATTAAATATTTGGGGAAAAGGGGGTTTGGGTTATTTAAATTAATGTTTCCCCAATAGTATTTTTATTTACTTTATAAAAAGGGTTACTGGTGTTTAAGACATGTTTTTAAATATATGTCCACTTTGTTTTTTAAATATGTGGTTATTTTTTTTCTATACTGAGGAAAACCATGTATTATACACATGTAAGTTAAAACCTTTTCTAAATATCCCAATATATTTTTAAGTAAAGTCTTGGGAAAGCATAAGAAGCTATGACTGGGACTTTTTTTTTTGTCAGTGTAGCCAAAATTCAGTGTTCAATGTGTCAAATTTTACTCCTATAAAAGGAGAGAAATTAATCCCAGCATATTTTTTTAAAGTGAATTATAGTTTTATGCTCATATTTATTTACATTAACGTACTACTTTTAGGTACTGTACCTAGAAGATGTTTTTAGCTGCCTTTTGTACTTAAGGAAGTATTTCAAAAGCCTAAGGCTGTGGCTTTTCAAATGATGAAAAAATGAAAGTTGTTGTACTTTAAAAGTGAAAACAGTGCCTTAAACTGAACATGAAAGTTAGTGTTAATGCCAGAAGATGGCCAGTAAAATCCTAAAGCTGAAAAATAACTTTGTGAACAAAAGTTTATAAGTTCTTCTTTGTACATTTCCTTTATAGCCTCCTGGTAACTGTGAAGTTATAGTCCATTTCTTCTCCTAGTCCCTGATGTTCAAATATTCTTGTTCTGACTAACAGAAAATAGTGATTTGAATGAAGTCTGCTTTAGACTTACAAAATGTACTGAATGCCAAAGAAGCTATTAAGGCCATTTGTTAATTTCCTATTTCAGAAAAATAAATTGTGTCCTTTGTGTCTACCAAATTTATCCAGTTTATTGTGATTTAGAATATGATTGGCTTAAGAAAATAAAAGGCAAATGTTGTGTTTTCATAGATAAGTGATTGTTACCTAACTTGTGACCTAAGCTTTTGGTTGTGATAAAGCTTTATCATGAACAGTATTTTAAAATGTGAAAACTAGGCTAGTAGACATCTTTTAATTTTAGTGTCAAAAGTCAGCTTATGTATGATACACAAAATAATGGATTGCATTTTGGACAAAAGTGAGACGGGAAAAGGTTTGTCTACTGTCATCTTCTTGTTTGTAAGATATATTAATTTTTTCTTATTTCATGATTATTTCATAGGAAGATCATAACCAGCCATTGTTTGGAGTTCAGTTTAACTGGCACAGTAAAGAAGGAGATCCATTAGTGTTTGCAACTGTAGGAAGCAACAGAGTGAGTGTCAAGGGGTCTATTTAGTATTTGGCTTGATTTCCAGATCTGCTATTAATATAATATTGAAATAGAATAATTTCAAAGTAAATTTTGTGATGCTGGTTTAACAACTTTCACGTAAGAGTGAAGCTTTCTAGAAACTATCTAATTAAAACCAGTATGCATGGCTGAAAATACATCTTAATTTAATATATTATCCCTAATTATTGATGAAACAGATTTTAAACTTGTGTTTTTCTTCATAAATATTTGGTTGGAAGATTTGGCTTTCTTTTAAAGTGATTTTGTTATTATTAAATAGCATAAGAAATGGCTGTGATTTTTAAAAATTAAGGTAATTAATGCTGTATAAATGAAAGCATAAGTTCGGTGGATTTAAATAAATTATTGAGATATTTTAATTATTTGCGGTAAACATTTGAGGGTTTTTTTTTTTTTTTTTTTGAGACAGGTGGTGTTTGGTGGTGGTTTTTGTTGTTGTTGTTTTTTTTTTTTTTTTTTTTGAGACGGAGTTTCGCTCTTGTTACCCAGGCTGGAGTGCAATGGCGCGATCTCGGCTCACCACAACCTCCGCCTCCTGGGTTCAGGCAATTCTCCTGCCTCAGCCTCCTGAGTAGCTGGGATTACAGGCACGCGCCACCATGCCCAGCTTATTTTTTGTATTTTTAGTAGAGATGGGGTTTCACCATGTTGACCAGGTTGGTCTCGATCTCTCGACCTTGTGATCCACCCGCCTCGGCCTCCCAAAGTGCTGGGATTACAGGCTTGAGCCACCGCGCCCGGCCTGTTGTTTATTTTTGAGAAAGGTCAAATCTTACTCTGTCCTCCAGGATGGAGTGCAGTGGCTGATCAAGGCTTACTGCAGCCTCAACTTCTGTGGCTCAGGTGATCCTTGCACATCAGCCTTCTGAGTAGCTGGTACTATAAGCATGCACTACCATGCCTGGCTAATTTTTTGTAGAGATGGGGTTTCACCATGTTGCCCATGCTGGTATTGAACAAACCTGGGAGAGAGATCCAAGATGGCTGATCACTAGCAGCTCGGGATTGTAGCTCCCAGTGAAAGTGCAAAGAACGAGAGGACGCCACACCTTCACATGAATTCTTGTTGCTCACACATCAGGAGATTCCCAGTGGAGGAGCCCCACAGGTCGCCAGCGCGACTCTTGTGACCGGCGAGGCAGTTTTGCCGGCGCCTCGGAGCGTCGGTTCTTGGTGCAGAGTCAGAAAAGCACTATCAATCTTAACGCCGCTGATTTAGTCGGCGCAGTGGGTTGCTCAGATTTCAGCGCTGAGAATCAATAAGTTGGACGTCCACTCAGACACCCAATTACAAAGATGGTAAATACAAAGAGCACAGATGGATAAATTTATAACGAAGGGAAGAAAACAGCCAAAAAAGGCTGAGAATACCCAAGATCAGAATGCCTCTCCCTCAGTGGGGGATCACAGTTCCTCATCAGCAACGAAACAAGGCTTGATGGAGAACAAGTGTGTTCCAATTACAGAAGCAGGCTTCAAAATGTGGATAAGGAGAAACTTCTGTGAATTAAAAGAACTTGTTTTAACCCAATCCAAAGAAACAAAGCACTTTGAAAAAGATTTGACGAAATGTTAACAAGAATACGCCGGGCGCGGTGGCTCAAGCCTGTAATCCCAGCACTTTGGGAGGCCGAGGCGGGTGGATCACAAGATCGAGAGATCGAGACCAACCTGGTCAACATGGTGAAACCCCGTCTCTACTAAAAATACAAAACATTAGCTGGGCATGGTGGCGCGTGCCTGTAATCCCAGCTACTCAGGAGGCTGAGGCAGGAGAATTGCCTGAGCCCAGGAGGCAGAGGTTGCGGTGAGCCGAGATCGCGCCATTGCACTCCAGCCTGGGTAACAAGAGCGAAACTCCGTCTCAAAAAAAAATAAAAAATAAAAATAAAAAAATTATTAAAAAAAAAAAAACAAACAAGAATACACAATTTAGAGAGGAATATAAGTGAATTGATGGAGCTGAAAAACAAAATACGAGAACTTCGTGAAGTATGCACAAGTTTTAAACAGCCGAATTGATCAAGCAGAAGAAAGGGTATCAGAGTAGCTGGGACCACAGGCGCGTGTCACCACACCTGGCTAATTTTTATATTTTTAGTAGAGACGGGGTTTCACCATGTTAGCCAGGATGGTCTTGGTCTCTTGACCTCTTGAACCACCTGCCTTGGCCTCCCAAAGTTTTGGGATTACAGGCGTGAGCCACTGCGTCCGGCCCCGGCTAACTTTTTGTGTTTTTAGTAGAGACAGGGTTTCACCACGTTAGCCAGGATGGGCTTGATCTCCTGGTCTCATGATCCGCCTGGTCTGACCTCCCAAAGTGCTGGGATTACACGCCAGAGCCATCGCGCCCAGCCTTTATTTTATTTTATTTTTTTATTTTATTATTTTAGTTTTATTTATTTTATTTTATTTATTTTATTGAGACAGAGCCTCCATCTGTTGCTAGGCTGCAGTGCGGTGGCGCAATCTCAGTTCCCCGCCATCTCCACCTCCCGTGTTAAAGCGATTCTTCTGCTTCAGTCTCCTGAGTAAGCTGGGATTACAGGCGCCCACCACCACACCCAGCTAATTTTTTGTATTTTTAGTAGAGGCGGGATTTCACCATGTTGGCCAGGATGGTCTTGATCTCCTGACCCGCCCACATCAGCCTCCCAAATTTTTATTTTTTAATAGGGATGGGGTTTTGCCATGTTGTCTAGGCTGGTCTCAAACTGCTGGGCTCAAGCGGTCCACCTGCCTCAGCCTCCCAAAGTGCTGACATTAAGTGACCCACTGTGCCTGGCCTCCAAGGCCTTTTTAACTACAATTAAAAGATGATAAGTCACAATTACTTTGAGGTTTTTAACTTTATTCACTTTGAAGAGTTGGTGCAATTAAATGGATGAATATGTTTAAAAGATGGGAAATCAAAACCATTATTACTACAACATTTAATATACTCTGTATTATGTAAAACAGCTTTATAATGGCTTCCTTAAGCTTACAGGAGCTAATTTAAGGCAATAGTTTCTAGATTATATTTAAGATATGATTGCGATTAAAACATGTTTAAAAGTTGTAGAGAGTATGTTTCTGTGCTTGAGATGAAATTTACTATATTTTTGTTTTCATTAGGTTACCTTGTATGAATGTCATTCACAAGGAGAAATCCGGTTGTTGCAATCTTATGTGGATGCTGATGTATCCTTTCCTGGGTTTTTAATATCTTTGGTTAAAGGAATTTATTCTCGATAAGTACACCAAAACTTTTATAAATTAATCAATTCGCTAAAGTTTTTGTTCTTTCTTAACCTGTTTCTTTACTATCACCCAAGAGAATCCTAGTATCTAGTTTTCCTGACCCTTAGAAATCTATTGTGGTATGTGTCAACTCAGCTAGGCAAAAAGAGAAAGAACAAAATCCATTGTGGGATGGGATGTGCTGGTTGGATGCAGATGTCTAGAGTTAGGAGTATTAGAAATCTAGTAATAGAAAATGTTAGCAAAGACTGGTTAAAACCTCCTTTTTCTTCTACCTCACCTAGAATATATCATTTAATTGTAGTTATAATGATGAACTTGGGTTGTGACTGGCAGTCATTCCAAGTATTTGATCAACAAAGCCTAGGAAGAAAAGAAAAGTGTAGTTTAGGAAATAAAATATTGCAAAACAGGGTCATAAAGAAACGGAAAAATTTGAAAAGCCTGAGAGTTAAGAGCAGTAAAAGCTAAGTAATAAGATGTTCTTTCCAGATCCTTTTGAAAAACTTAACGAACAAGACAAGGCAGGGACCTTCAGTCTTCTCTAAAAGATATTGAAATTTGGCCTGTGTTGTATTGAGAATATCTCACAAAGAAAAAAGTGGAAAACTGAATTGTTTTTATTTAGATATTTATAGTATTGGAATAGAGCAGAGGTTAACAAACTGCAGGCTGCAGGCTGGCCACCTGTTTTTAGTAAAGTTTTGTTGGAACACAACCATGCCCATTTATTTGTATATTGTCTGCAATTATTTCGGTAATGCAACTACAGAGTTGAATAGTTGTGCAGACAGTTAAACAGAATTGAATGGAGAGACTGTAACTTTGATCATTTGTTACGGATTTTAGACCTCAAATCCTCATTGTATAAATTTGGTTGTATAAGGAAAATCAGAACTTTTATGTCAAAAACATTAGCAGTTCTGTGTAAGTTTCTGTTATAATTATTGACATCGTTTTCATAAACAAATTATATTTCTTAACTGTGGAATTTCATAGGCTGATGAAAACTTTTACACTTGTGCATGGACCTATGATAGCAATACAAGCCATCCTCTACTGGCTGTAGCTGGATCTAGAGGCATAATTAGGATAATTAATCCTATAACAATGCAGTGTATAAAGGTGGGTTTTTCTGTAAGTTGTAGTTCTGCTTCTTTTGAATGCACACCCGTAAAAAAACTTTTAATGTTAAATTTAAAACTAATCGTATGAATGTAACATTTCTGATTTGATTTGTACTTACTGCTCTCTTTAGATGAGTCTTTTGAGACGTTTGTCACATTCAAGTAATGTAAATTAAGGAATAAGTGGGAAAATGTTAATATTTATGGTGTTTTCTTTTTAAAGAATTTCCCTCCTTCACCCTTTTCATGCTTTGCTTTGAGAGGCTCTAAATGAACAATAAGAGTGAGTCAGTTTTCCAAGACATCCAAACTCCAGGGGCCTTGTCAAAGCGACCTTGTAACAAGACATAAAGGTGAAGTCTTGATAAGAAGACAGATTTTTCAAATCAACTTTAATCAGCTGTTTTTAACCCTGGGGACACATCATAATCATGTGAGGATCTTTTAAACCCTACACATACTGGAGCCTCTGCTAATCCGATTAGAATATCTGTAGGTGGGGTTTTGAGAATTTTTTTTTTTCTGTTTTTTTTTTTTTTTTTTTGAAACAGAGTCTCTCACTCTTTTGCCCAGTTTGGAGTATAGTGGCATGATTGTAACTCACTGCAGCCCATGTCTCCTGGCCTCAAGTGATTCTCCTGCCTCAGCCTCTCAAGTAGCTGGGTCCAATTTTTAATTTTTGTGTGCATATGTGAAGATAGGGTCTTGCTATATTGCCCTGGCTGATCTTGAACTCCTGGCCTCAAGTGATTCTGCCTTAGCTTTCCATAGTGCTTGGATTAAAGACATGAGCCACACACTGCCTGGACTCTTTTTTTTTTTCTCTTTTCAAGTTTTTTGGGTGATTTTAACATGCAGCCAAGGTTCGGAACCACCACTTTAAGTGAAACTATTTTTACATTCTCTGTAGATTTGTGAAAAAGAAATTACTGATTTTGAGATATGAAACTTGAAATGTTTTAAATTTATTGTAGCACTATGTTGGCCATGGAAATGCTATCAATGAGTTGAAATTCCACCCAAGAGATCCAAATCTTCTCCTGTCAGTAAGTAAAGGTAAGGGAAGCAAATATTTCTTTAGTCTGTGTAAGTTGTCAGAATTAGGATGGAGTCACTAATGTCAAGAAAACCCTGACAAATAGGAAAAGCCATGAAAAGAGAGTTCACATGTATGTATGTCTGATAATAGAAACTCACCCAAAAAACACAAGAACCACAACCTTACCTAGGAAATAACTGCCAGTAAGTGCCTATTCATCCTCAGATTGGCATTACCCTTGCTACTGATTTTGAGGCGAATCTTAATTCAAAACAATTACGTAATCCTTCTCATTTTTTTCCTTTAAAAACCTCTATCTTTCCTTTACCTCTCTGAAAACACCCACAGTTTACTTTGGCATGCGCATTCTCATTGAAGTGCTTTATTTCCATATAAACATCTTTTCTTTTAGAGAGCCTTTCTGTTACTTAGGTTAACAAGTCCTGTTTTATTTCAAGTCTAGTATCTATTAGTTATTTTTCCTGATCCTCTTTCTCCTCCCACCCTCCACCCTGCAATAGGCCCCAGTGTGTGGACAAATAGTGTTCTAAGGTGATAAAAAGCCACATGAAAAAATAATTTTATAACAATAAATTTTAGTGTGAAAATCCCAGGCTGTGTTAGCATATCCAGATCATTCTGTCCAATCATGTAATATTAAATACTACATAGAAAAATTCATATTGCTTTTTAATTTTTTTAAAAAGCTATTGTTTTATGAGGGATTCCCTATAGAATTTCTTTAAAATGCTAAGTTCTCCAGGATAAGTTACTTGAAGTATTTCCCATGAAGGGAAAGCACTGCATTGTTCCTTATGCCTTCATAGGCATTATAAATTTAATGTGGGTTTAGACATTATCTAATTTCTGAGCTCTCTCAAATGAATTAGGATGATCTTATTTTTAATATTGTTTTTGAATGCCTTTCTCTTTCCATTTCTACTTACAAGATTGTTATTTTCTTAGGCTTGTCAAACCTGTAATCTCCCCTGCAGTCTACTCACGATGTCCTTAAATTAAAGCTCTTATGTGAAAGTTTGTCATAAAAAAGTTTCATAGTCATTTTTTTATAACTACCAAAGCTTAACTTTGGAAATCACTACCTCTAGGAAGAGCTGATTACTGTTTCTTGTTTCCTGATAACACTAATTGGGTCTCAGATATTTCTGTACAGGTGTATAGGCCATAGTGCCTTACTTGTTCTAAATATCACAAGTGTTTTTTCTTTTTTCTTTTTCTTTTTCTTTTTTTTTTTTTTTTTTTTTTTGAGACAGAGTCTCGCTTTGTCACCTAGGCTGGAGTGCAATGGCTCGATCTCCGCTAACTGCAGCTTCTGCCTCCTGGGTTCAAGTGATTCTCCTGCCTTAGCCTCCTGAGTATCTGGGATTACAGGTGCCCACCACCATGCCCGGCTAATTTTTTCTAGTTTTGATAGAGACGGGATTTTGCCATGTTGTCCAGAGCTGGTCTCAAACTCCTGATCTCAGGTGATCCTGAGTAAGGTAACCTGCCTCAGCCTCCCAAAGTGGGATTATAGGCGTGAGCCAACGTGGCCGTGCCTGGCCACGCCTGGCTAACTTTTTAAAAAATGTTTTTGTAGAGGTGAAGTCTTGCTGTGTTACCCAGACTGGTCTCAAACTCCTGGCCTTAAGCAGTCTTCCTGCCTTGGCCTCCTAAAATGCTGGGATTACAGGCATGGGCCATGATTCCCAGCTAGTAAGAGACTTGTATCAAGAAGTTTTACTGCTCAATGATAGAAAGACAGCCCCATTTAAAAATGGCCAAAAGTTCTGAATGGCATTTCTTCAGAGTATATACACAGATGGCCACTGAGCACATGAAAAGATGTTTAACATATTAATCATTAAGAAAATACAAATCAAAACCACAGTGAGATACCACTTCATACCTACTTAGGGTGGCTATAATAAAAACCTTAGATAATAACAAGTATTGATTGGCACAGGAAGGAATCAGCAGAGCCCTCTTAGACACTGCCGGTGGGAATGTAAAATGTAACTGCTTTGAAAAACAATCTGGCAGTTCCTCAGAATGTTGGAGTCACCAATCCTAGGTGTGTTTACATATCTATCTATCTATGTATCTCCTAGGGGTGTGGGGGTGGGGGTGTACATATGTATTCCAAGAGAAATAACATGTCCATACAAAAGCTTGTATAAAATTGAAATCAAGGAATCATTTTTATAGCACTAATTTTTAAATGTATTTTTACTAATTTTTACATGTACAACACCTCTTGGTGTTATGTGATGTATTAATATTTACAGACAGAATGAACATTGTTATATTTTAAGCTTACATGACATGTCTTTACGTGCTGTTTTTTTTTTAAATACTGTTTTAGAGACAGGATCTCACTCTGTCAACCAGGCTATAGTAGAGTAGTGTAATCACAGCTCATTGCAGCCTTGAATTCCTGGCCTCAAGCAATATTCCCACCTCAGGCTTGTGAGTAGCTGCGACTACATGTGCACATCACCATGCCTGGCTAAATTTTTTTTTTTTTTTTTTTTAAGACACAGGGTTTCACCATGTTGGTCAGACTGGTTTGAACTCCTGACCTTGTGATCTGGCTGTCTCAGCCTCCCGAAATGCTGGGATTACAGGCGTGAGCCACTGCAACCAGCAGCCTGGCTAATATTTTTTTAAAAAAATTGTAGAGATAATGGTTTCATCATGTTGCCTAACCTGGCCTCAAATTCTTGGCCTCAAGTGATCCTCACACCTTGGCCTCCTAGAGTGCTGGGATTACAGGTGTGAGCTACTGCACCTGGTCTGTGGTACATTCTTTATTAATGTTTAACATTGCTCACATTATAGCTGTATAATTTTTGAAGGACTATCATTCTATAAAATTGTGCATGATATATGTAGTTATATTTTGGGCTTACTGTAAAAATCATATAAATCACAGTCCCCTTTAATTTGTTAATGTGAGTGTGGTGAAGGGAAAAGCTAATATCTTGTTCTGTGGCATAAAATTGCTTATTTCAAATCTGTATTTTCTTATCTCAGAAGTGTATTTCCATCCAATTAGGTTATTTAAAGAAAGTTAGAGATAAATATACCCAAAATATTTTTCAGACCGCATAAATATTTCTTGACTTACTGTCTTAGTCCATTTTGTTTTATTTTATGTTTTTGAGATGGAGTCTCACTCTATTGCCCAGGATGGAGTACAGTGACAGGATATTAGCTCACTGCAAGCTTTGACTGCCTAGTTCAAGCAGTTCTCCTGTCTCAGCCTCCTGAGTAGCTGGGACTATAGGCACACACCACCATACCTGGCTGTGTCTTAGTCTACTTTAATCAGGCATTAGAGAGTAAGAACAAGAAATTGAACTTGAAGCCTTTTATAACTAGAATTAATCCATTCATAAGGTTGGCATTCTCATGACCTAAATGCCTCTCCTTAGGTGCCATCCCCCAACACTGCTGAATTGGGGATTACGTTTCCCAGCATGCTTTTTGGGGGCTCATTTAAGCTGGAGCATTCTGCCCCTAGCCCCCAAAATTCAGATCCTCACATATAAAATACATTCATTACATCCAGTAACCCCAAAAGTCATAACTCCTACTGGCAGGGATATGGATGAAACTCAGGCAGGATTCCTCCTGAGGTAAATTCTCCATCTGTGAGTCTGAGAAATCAAGCAACTTACCTACTTCCAAAATATAGCAGTGGGATAAGCATAGATAGACATTACCTTCCAGAAAGGAGAGATAGCCAAGAATAAGGGTAACTGGTCCCAAGTAAGTCCAAAGCCCAACAGAACAAACCAGATTAAATGAAGGCACCAGAATAATCTTCCCTGACTCCATTTTTTGCCTTCTGGGCATGCTGGGTTTGGGCCCCAAAGGCCTTGGGCAGCCCCATCTTTATGGGTTTGCCAATTGCAGCCCACATAGCATCTTACAAGTTGAAGTTGGGTGCCTGCAGCTCTCAAAGGCTGGCAGTGTGCCCTGGTAGCTCAGCAGTTCTGGGATTTGGGGGATGGCTTTTTCCCTATGGCTCCACCAGGTATTGCTATAGTGGGAATTATTTGGTTGCTCTGCCCTTATAAAAAGTTTCTGCCTGGAGCTCCAGGCTCTTTGTGATGTCTTTTGAAATCTAGCTAGAGGAAGCCCTGCCTCCGCAGTTCCTACATTCTGCATCTGCAGACTTAACACCATGTGGACACTGCCAAGATTTGCTGTTTGTACCTTCAGAAGCTATGGCCTGAGCCACACCTGAGACCCCTCAAGCTAACCTGGGGTGACCACAGAGGACTGCCTTGGAATAGGGGGAGAA
This sequence comes from Saimiri boliviensis, assembly GCF_048565385.1. Classification (NCBI taxonomy): domain Eukaryota; kingdom Metazoa; phylum Chordata; class Mammalia; order Primates; family Cebidae; genus Saimiri; species Saimiri boliviensis. The sequence goes on along the minus strand of NC_133454.1, from coordinate 15,283,031 downwards.
AAGTGCTGAGGTAGCCCTGGACAGTGAATGTAGGGGTCCCACAGGTGCAACTCTGGAAACCTTGCCCTCACGGTCCTAGCTATGTTTTGAAGATCTCGGAAATGCCTCTGGGGTCATTATCCCATTGTCTTGGTGAATAGACCCTGGCTTCTATTCCCTATTAATCTCCTTAACAATTAGTCACCTAGCCACATTCTTAATATTCTCTCCCAAACATGCTTTTCTATTTTATGTATTTTTTGAAGAGACAGGGACTTGCTGTGTTGCCCAGGCTGGTCTAGAACTTCTGGGCTCAGATGATCCTCCCACCTCAGCCTTCCAGAGCATTGGGATGACAGGTGTGAGCCACCACACCCAGCCTGCTTTTTTATTCTTTACATGGCCATTCTGAGAGTTTACGAATTTTTCTGTTGTGCTTTCCTTTTTAATTATAAATTTCACCTTTAGATCATTTCTCTCTCATTTTGTGGTAAGCAGCCAGAAGAAGCCATGCATCACTGTGAATGCCTTGATGCTCAGATATTTCTTCTGCCAGCTATTGGATTCCTTGCTGTTAATTTCTGCCTTTCTCAACGTTGTAGGACATGGACACAATCCTGCCAAGTTCTTCACAACTGTATGACAAGGATAGCTTTTATTTATTGCATGGTTTAATTTTTTTGAGGCAAGGTCTCACTCTTGTCACCCAGCCTGGAGTACAGTGGCACAACCTTTGCCTCCTGGGCTTAGGCTATCCTTCCACATCAGCCTCCCAAGTAGCTGGGACTACAGGTGCACACCACCACACCTGGCTAACTAAAGACAGGGTTGGTCTGTGTCACCCAGGCTGGAGTGCACTGTGGCGTGATCATAGTTCACTGCATCCCAAAACTCCTAGGCTCCAGTGATCCTCTTGCCTTAGCTCCCCAAGTAGCTAGGACTACAGGTACATGCCACCACATTGGCTAATTTATTTTTTGCAGGGACGGGGTCTCACTTTGTTGCTCAGGCTGGTCTCGAATTCCTGGCCTCGAGTAGATCCTTCTGCCTAGGCCTCAAAGTGCTGGGATTATAGGCATGAGCCATCATACCCTGCCAACGAGGATACCTTTTACTCCATTTTCCAATAGCTTCTTATTTCTGTCTGAGACCTCACTGAATGGTCTTTCCTATTCATTATTTTGCCAACATTCTGATTACAACCACTTAAGTAATCCCTAAGAAGATGAAGGCTCTCCCTGTAGCTCTTGTCTTCTTTTTAGCCCTCACTGGAATTAGCGTCAGTGCTCCATTCACAATTCAGGGTTTTTCTAGCCTGCTTCTCCAGATTCTTCCAGCCTCTCCTCATTACCCAGTTCCAAAGTCTTTTTCACATTTTCAGGTATTTATAGCATAGTCCCATTTCTCAGTACCACTATTCTGTCTCAGTCTATTTTATGCTGCTATAACAGAATACTACATACTAGGTGACAATGAATTCATTCATTCTTTTCTTTCTTGTTGCTCAGGCTTTACTAATTTTTAAATTTTTTGTTGAGATAGGGTCTTGCTATATTGCTAGGACTAGTCTCAAACTCCTGGGCTTAAGCAGTTTTCCCATCTTGGCCTTCTGAAGTGCTGGGTTTACAAGCGTGAACCACTGTGCCTGGCTGCATGATTTATAATGAACAAAAATGTATTTGGCTCATGATGTGGAGACTGGGAAGTCCAAGAACATGGTGCCGGCATCTGGTGAGGGGGCCTTCATACTGAATCATCTCATCGCAAAAGGGTAGGAGAGGGTGTGAGGAAGCAAGAGATTGAATTTATAGCCTCAGGCCCCTTTATAATTATTATTAATCCATTTCTGAGCATAGAGCCCTCATGATCTAAATACTTCCCATTTGGCCCCAGCTCACACCACTATTGCATTGGGAATCGACTTTCTAACACATGCTCTTGGGGGGACCTATTCAAAGTATAGCTCTTACCTAACTAATTCTATGTGTAATGTAAATATTTTAAGTTGCTATGTAGTATAGATTCCATTTTTAGGCTTTACTGTGCATAGCTTACATCTGGACTTTAGTAGTTTTTCTTTCACAAGATGTTTAAAGTTCATAGTAAATAAAAAACATTCATCTAATTTTTGTATGTTTATACTAGATCATGCCTTACGATTATGGAATATCCAAACGGACACTCTGGTGGCAATATTTGGAGGCGTAGAAGGGCACAGAGATGAAGTTCTAAGTGCTGTAAGTTGAAAACTGCAGGGCAGTGACTTTCAGGTTTACATAGCTGTGAACAGTCTTCATGGGACTCTTTCCTTATAATAAGAAAGCATGCTTGTTTCATATAGCCTGTTAGGCAGACATTCACTTATGTTTGACATATAAGATTTTAATTCTCCAGATGAAGGAATAAAACAAGACTATATTTATTTATCTGTTTTTAAAATTACTTGCACTTTATACCAATCCCTGGATTCTCTTGAGGGTAGTATGATCTTGCTCCTTTCCTCTTAATCTAAAATCACCAAGTTGTTTGTTTTGCTGTTTCTCAGTTATTAAAGAAAAAAAATTAAACTGTATAGTCATTAAAGAGCTTTTCCATCTTTACTTTGAAGTTGAAACATAAGTTTTCTGCTTTTTTGCAGTGTTTTATTATGCTCACACTGTTTTAGGTAACTTGTTTCCACTCTTTGGATGGCATGGTATAATGCAAGACCAATAGTTAATTTTGTTTAAAGATAAACAAATACCACCTTTACATTGATGTATTATAATCCATTGGTCTTTTATACAAGTGTTTTTATTCAGGTTTCAAATTTTAACATTATTTTAGCTTATGTTCCATGTTTAGCTCATTTGATTCCTTAAGTAATTTCACACCTCTTAGGTTTTTTTTCATTAAACTATGTAAAGGGACACCATATTTTATAGCATGTAGCATTTTAAATTGAAGGTACTAAAATATTCCAGTGTTGGAGTTTGGATTCCTTTGTGAGACCCATACCTTCCTTGGAATTCCCTGTTAACTTGGATTTTCTAAAAGTTGCAGTAGCATTCTGCATCTGGCTTTATTAAGTGTATAAAAGCCAAGTTAACTGTCACTAAGAACTCCAAATTAGCGGTATTGTCTCTAAGGATGCCTTCTTGCTGTTGACATTGAGGTAAATAGAAGTAGGACATCCGTCAATTCAATATTAACATCAAGTCTAAAGTTCTTAGGCTCTTCTAAAGTGGTGCTCATAATTCAAAGGTTGGATTAACATATAATATCTAGGTTAGTAAGGAAAATACACTCCAATAGAACTCTCTACTGTCATTTTTTAGAATGAGAACAGCAAACAGTATATACCTCGTCCGTGTAATACAGGGTTCACTAATAGTTGGATAGCTGTGAGATTTTCTTTACTCATTATGTGCCTTTTGCTAAATTAAATAGTATCTCTGGGACTCATTGTCTGCCTGTGAGATGAGGTTGTTATTATAGACAGATGTCTGTTAAAAATTAGCAAACAGCAAATGAGAAAAGTTAAAATCTGTTGTTTTAGTAGACTTTAAAAAATTCACTTAAAAGTAAACTCTAAACGTAATTAACTTTGAAATGTTTTGATTTAAAAGTATAGATAAAGTACAGTGTCAGCTCTTTAAGGATTCATGTATTTTCACATGCAAGTATCAGTTTCATTGGTTGGTCAGGGTTGGACAAGAAAAGTAGTATCACTATTCAGCTCTTTGTGTGATAGAATAATTATTTTACCTTACTGTTCAATTTACCTTCAAAATAAGAAAAATATTTAAGTTTATTTGATTAGATAAAATTAAGTAATTTTTTCTTGATTTACACATTGTAAATGTGCATATATTCCTATGGTGACAAACTAATTAAAGCTGTAAATCTTGAAAGTAGTAAACTCTGATTTATGGTCTATTTAGATGAAACCCAAAATGTAGTTTGTATTTTGATTTGAAATAAAGTTTTCACTATGTTGCACATCAGGTGGAAATTGGAAAAATATAATTTGGAACTGTAATTTATATATAGCTTTTTCATTTTATATACAGGATTATGATCTTTTGGGTGAAAAAATAATGTCCTGTGGTATGGATCACTCTCTTAAACTTTGGAGGATCAATTCAAAGAGAATGATGAATGCAATTAAGGAATCTTATGATTATAACCCAAATAAAACTAACAGGTAACTACTGTGGTATTTAAAACAATTTGCCATGTTGTACTGTTGAATATATATTTTATTTTCCCTCCAAAATTGCCATATAAGCCCCCAACATTGAGTTTAGAAGACCTTCTTTTAACTTTAGGACATAATTTACATACCATAAAATTCCATGAAAACCCTTTAAGAAGTCCTTTATTTGCAGTGTTTGTGGCTTAATTTTCAAAATCTCCCTTAAATTGTGTTGTCATCTTAACTTAGTAGCACATTTTACTTATTTCTATTTTGGTATGCATATGCTTGACCTTTTAAGTTACAAATGTAAAAGTTTCAAATCACTTAAGCTTATTATGGACTAGGGAGAGGAAAGGACACTTGAGAATAATGTTATATTAACTTTTTTTAAACGATACTCGAATTCAAGATGGTAAACCACAGTTTTAAAAAATGGAGTTTTTTAGCTGTAATTCATGATAATGCTTTTCTCTGGATAATCTCACTTCATTAAATGGAGAGAATTCAAATGCAGGAGCCTCGCTTCATGGTACTGTAGGTTGGGGAATTTTGGTAGTTTTCTTAATGTATTTTTGAAATGTCTCAATTCTTAATGCAGTAACTGTCATTAACACTTTCACTATAAACATTGTATGTCTGCATGTTAACTTTGTTGGTACTTTTGTTTTAGCAAAAAGCTAGAGTTCATTTTCTGGTTATCAAGCCAGATTGTTAATAGATTATTAAATTTGTAAGCATCAGTAAATATTTCAGTGCACTAACATTCATCAGACCTAAGTGCCCTTTAAGAATTATTGCAAGTTTTAAGTTTCTCCTTTAAAATGCCAGGAGCTAATAGTACAATGTTAAATTTATATTTTTAGGTTATTTTCTAGATGTCTGGAATAAATTCAAACTATTTCACAGTTTTCAAAAAATAACAGTTATGCTGGTTTTTTCTATGAGAGAGGTTTGGCCATACAATTATAATATGTACTCCGATAAAAAGCAATTAATTATAGCAGAGTTAAGAATTTATATCAGATCACCAATAACATTTTAATGTTTTAACAAATATTCCAAAATTTGAATTGGAAGGATTTTTTTGAGTTGATGCAATCCAGTGTTCTTTTTACATATCTGAGGGAAAAGGTAGAGAGGATGTAAGAATTGCCTAAGACAACTAACTCATGGCATATTATACAGTTATTTCAGATTTAAAACTGAGTGGATTAGGAGTATTAAGTATACTGTTAATTAAATAACTCCAGAATTAATAGTAGCTTGTTTTGTTTATTGTCACAAATATCTCTGATGAAAACAGTGGTGCCAGTTAGTTTCCTAAATACAGAAATTTGGAAAAGTCCTAGGAAATTTTATTCATTCATTCATTCATTCATTTATTTATTTATTTATTTATTTATTTATTGGAGTCGGAGTTTTTCTCTCTTGTTGCCCAGGCTGGATTGCATTGGCGTGATCTTGGCTCACTACAACCTCTACCTCTTGGGTTCAAGCAATTTTCCTGCCTCAGCCTGCCGAGTAGCTGGGATTGCAGGCATGTGCCACCATGCCCAGCTAATTTTGTATTTTTAGTAGTGATGAGGTTTCTCTATGTTGGTCAGGCTGGTCTCGAACTCCAGGTGATCTACCCACCACGTCCTCCCAAAGTGTTGGGATTACAGGCGTGAGCCACCGTGCCTGGCTTATATGTTTATTTTTTTGAGATGGAGTTTCACTCTTGTTGCCCAGGCTGGAGTCCAGTGGTGTGATCTTGACTCACTGCCACCTCCACCTCCCGGGTTCAAGTGAGTCTCCTGTTTCAGCCTCCTGAGTAGGTGGGATTACAGGCACCTGCCGCCACGCCCAGCTAATTTTATTTTTAGTAGAGATGGGGTTTCACCATGTTGGCTAGGCTGGTGTCAAACTCCTGACCTCAGATGATTCACCCACTTTGGCCTTAAAGGTGTGAGCCACTGCACCCAGCCCCATCTAAGAAATTTTAAATTCCTGTAAGATCATTTTCAGAAATTATTGCTCAAGGCAGGACTCTCATCTAGATTTACCTTCAGCAGATTTTGGAATGATGTTTAGTTGTTCCTGGAAAGATGACTCTTTTTTGAAGTAGTGTAGATAAGTTGACTTTCATAGACTATTAATGCTTAATTTTAAGTTCTGAGTAGGTAGCTTAGTATATTTTCTGTGAGAAACTGATCAGGTCTTTATTATTGGTTAGGATACCCAGAACTGAAGTGATTAATTTTGGGTTAAATATAGTTAAAGGCAGGAAACTACAATGTTTATAAATGAAGTATCTATCATAGGACGAAAATAAACTTGAATAATTGATAATGGAACAAAATAAAAGTGGAATGAGACTTCAGCTTTCAATAAATAGATAAGGTGGTCATTTATGGAGGAACACAGAGTAATTAACAGTCTTACATTCTGTTTTTCCAAGTTTTATAAATCCAAAAATGAAAACGAGTATGATTCTACTATAATTTTTTCTTTTAACTTTTTACATTTCCATTCTTCCTTCAGGCCATTTATTTCTCAGAAAATCCATTTTCCTGATTTTTCTACCAGAGACATACATAGGAATTATGTTGATTGTGTGCGATGGTTAGGCGATTTGATACTTTCTAAGGTATGGTAACTGCAGTTAAGCTGTACTTCCATCGTGTGTGTGTGTGTGTGTGTGTGTGTGTGTGTGTGTGTGTGTGTGTGTTGGAACTTGGTAGGGAGCAGTTTATGTAGTTTAGTAAATTGAATGGCAGATGGGAAATTGCCTTTTTTTAAAGTCTCATATTTTGATATATCTAGAAACTTGTTTTAAGGATAAAAAATGTCATTGAATTATAATTCTTTGTGCTCCAGTAAGATGAGTAGTTTTGTAAGGTGATAGTGTTCTCTGATATTCAGTATTGTTACAAGATAACCAGTAACTAAAGCCAACAGAGTTGTCTTTTGTTTTTTTGTATCTCTGTGACTATATTACTAAAATTTTATTTACAAAAACACGTGGCTGCAGTTGGCTTATGGGCTACAGTTTGCCAAACCTTACTCCTGTTGCTGGATTTAAACAGTTGCTTCTCCACTTATGAGGGGATTACATCCTGATAAACTCATCATAAGTTGAAAATGCATTTAATATACCTAACCTACTGAATATCATAGCTTAGCCCAGCCTACCTTAAATGTGCTCAGAATTAGCCTACAGTTAGGCAAAATTAGCTAACACAAAGTCTCTTTTAAATAAAGTGTTGAGTATCTCACATACTGCATACTGCTAGCCCAGGAAAAGATCAGAATTCAAAATTCCAACTACCTCAAAATTGCAACTGTTTTGTACTATTAAGGTAAAGTTGAAAAACTGTAAATCAGACCATTGTAAGTTAGGGGCCATCTATGTGTGTGTCTGTGTGTCTGTGTGTGTGTTTGTGTATGTGTGTCTGTATTTTTTTTTTTTTTAGCTGATAATTTAGAGAAGCTATTGATGATTTCACAAGAACATTTAGGATTATCAAATTTGGTAAAATTGCTGTCCAGTTTCTTTTCTTGATGTGAATTTCAGGCTACTTCACATTTTCTTGGGCAGAGCCTGATTTATTTTTTTCTTGGCTTTATGTGTAAACTGTTTTTTTCTTTAAACTTTTGGCCTTCCAATAATTCGATGCATAGGAAGTTTCAAAGATTGTACAGAGAGGTCCCATATGATCTTTGCCCAGAATCCAAAGGTTATACGTTACATAACTGTAATACAATATCAAATCCAGAAAATTGACACTGGTACAATGTATGTGTATAGTGTTAATGTCATTTTATCACGTGAATTTTTCACTTCAAGAATAGTACAGTTTGGGACCTTTTAAGATTGTTTTTTTTCCACTCAAACCCTTGAGATCTATCCAAGTTGTTGCCTGTATCAGTAGTTCTCCTTTTTTATTGCTGAGTAGTATTCCATGGTATGGATTACCATAGCTTATTTAACTATCTATGGTAGGGCGTTTTGGTCATTTCCAGTTTTGGGCTATTGCAAATAAAGCTGCTAGTGAACAGTTGCGTACAGGTTTTTGTGTGGACTTAAGTTTTCATTTCCTTGGGTGAACGCCTAGGAGGGCAATTGCTGGGTCATGGTTAAGTTTGTTTAGTTTTTTAAGAAACTGCCAAACTATTTTCCAGAGTGGCCGTGCCATTTTACATTCCCACCAGCAATGTATGAGAGATCCAGTGTCTCCGAATCTTCGCCAGCATTTGGTATTGTCATTATTTTTTATTTTAGCTGTTCTGATAGGTGTGTAGTGATATCTCATCGTGGTCTTAATTTGCATTTCCCTGATGGCTAGTGATGTTGAACATCTTTTTCATGTGCTTATTTACCATTCGTATATTCTTTTTGGTGATGTCTCTTCATATCTTTTGCTCATTATCTAATTGGATTGGTTTTTTGTTGTTGTTGTTTTTAACTGTTGAGTTTTGAATATATTCTAAATATGAATCCTATATCAGATACATAGTTTGCAAATATTTCCTTTCAGTCTATAGCTTGTCTTTTCATCCTAACAGCGTCTTTCTCAGAGCAAATAATTTTTAATTTTTATTAAATCCAGTATATTGATTTTTTAAAATTATGTTATGGATTATGCTTTTGATGTTGTGCCTAAGAACTCCTTATCAAGCCATAGACCTTGTCATTTCAAGAATGGTACAGTCTGGGACCTTTTAAGATTGTTTTTTTCCACTCAGACCCTTAAGGTCCATCCGAATTATTGCCTGTATCAGTAGTTCTCTTTTTTTAATGCTGAGTAGTATTCCATGATATGGATTATCATAGTTTATTTAACTATCTGTGGTAGGACATTTTGGTCATTTCTAGTTCTCTTGTAAAAGTTTTATACTGCTCTGTGTTACATTAAATGTATAATCCATTTTGAGTTGATTTCCTTATAAAGGTGTGAGGTTTAGGTTGAAGTTCATTTTTCCCCTATAGATACTCACTTGTTCATCAGCATTTGTTGAAAGACTATTCTTCTACCATTGAATTACTTTTGCACCTCTGTCAGAAATTGTTTGGCTGCACTTAGGTGGGGCTGTTTCTGTTTTTCCTGTTGTTTCATTGATCTGTATATCTGTCCCTCCACCAGTACTACATTATAGCTCTATAATTATTCTTGAAATCTGATCAATTTCTCCTACCTTTTTTTTTTTTTCATAATTGTTTTTAGCTATTTTAATTCCTTTGCCTTTCTGTATAAATTTTAGAATAATCTTTTCAACATTTATAAAAGTCCTGCTGGGAGTTTTTTTGAGGAGAAGGAGGTTTTGACTGGAATTGTATTAAACCTGTATATATAATTTTGAGGAGAAATTAATATTATTGTGCTGAGTCTTCTAATCCATAACTGGTATGTCTCTTCATTTATTTACATCTTCTTTGACTTTGATCATCAGCATTTTATAGTTTTTAGCATATGAGTCCTGTTTTTCCTGTTAGATTTATACCTAAGTATTTTTAGCAATTATAAATTGTTTTGTATTTTTAATTTCCATTTTTTTGTGTTCATAACAAATACATAGAAATAGAATTGATTTTTCCATATTGATCTTGAATCCTATGACCTACCTAGACTACTTATTCAAGGTGTGTTTTGTGATTTTTTTCTGTAGACTATCTTGTGATCTGCAAATAAGGACAGTTTTATTTCTTCTTTTGTAATCTATATGCCTTTTTTTTTTCCTTGCCTTATCGCAGTGGTGAACTTTAAGTCCTGTGTTGAATAGCAGTGTTAAGAACAGATATTCTTGACTTGTCAGTCTTTTTTTTTGTAGATATTCTCTATCAAGTTGGGAAAGTTGAGAACTGTTTCTTGTTCCTAAATTTTTGAGAGCTTTTTCATGAGTCGTGTTTAGTCAGATGCCTTTTCTTCATCAGTTTATATGATCATGTGGTTTTTCTTCTGTTGCCTGTTAATGTAGTGGATTATATTAATTGGCTTTCTTAATATTGATACAGCCTTGGAACCCTGGAATACATTCTACTTGATCATCCTGTGTAATTTTTTTGTGTATTGCTGAGTTGTGTTTGCTAATATTTCGTTAAGGATTTTTGTGTCTGTATTCATGAGGTGTGTGATACTGGTCTGAACTCTTCCTTTGGTACTGTTTTTTATGGTTTTGATATTAGCAATACTGGCTTTATAAAATGAATTGTCAAATGATCTGTTTCCCATTTTCCGGAAGAGATTGTGCAAAAGTAGTGTTACTTTTTTCTTTTTTTTTTTAGACAGAGTCTTGCTCTGTTGCCCAGGCTGGAGTGCAGTGGCAGGAGCTCTGCTCACTGCAACCCCTGCCTCCTGGATTCAAGTGATTCTCATGCCTCGGCCTTCTGAGTAGCTGGGTTTACAGGCGTGTCCCACACCCAGCTTGTATTTTTTAGTAGAGATGAGGTTTCACCATGTTGGCCAGCCTGGTCTCGAACTCCTGGCCTCAAGTGATCTGCCCGCCTTGGCCTCCCAAAGTGCTGGGATTACAGGTGTGAGCCACTGCCTGGCTAGTGTTACTTTATAATGAAGTCCATTAACTTAATAGTTACAGGGCTATTCAAATTAACTACCTTCATATTGGGTCATATTGGGTGAGCTGTAATAGTTTGTGCTGTTTGAGGAATTGGTAGATCCCATGTAAGGTAAAATCTATGTGTACAGAGTTGTTTGTAGTATCCCCTTATTATCCTTTCAGTATCTGCTGGGTCTCTAGTGATAACCCATGTTTCTTTCTTTTTTGAGACAGGGTCTTGGTCAGTCTTGCTAGAGGTTTCTGAACTTTATTGATCTTTTCAGAGAACCAGCTTTTCTTTTTTTTTTTTTTTTTGTAAATGTTATTGATGTCTTCTCTTTTGTTTACTGTTGGTTTATTTTGCTCAACTTTTACGAGTTTCTTAAGATGGCAGCTTAGCTTTTTGAGAATTTATTTTATGGCTCTATCTTAGATATTTGATGGGAGCTTGAAAAGAATGTGTATTCTGTTGGGTGGAGTGTTATATAAGTGTTCATTAGATACTCTTGGTTGATGATGTTGTTGAATTCTTCTATATCCTTGTTTGTTCTCTGTCTACTGTTTTATCAACCATTGAGAGACAGGTGTTAAAATCTTTAGCTACAGTGTAGATTTTTCTGTTTCTCCTTTCAGTTCTGTCTTGTTTTGCAGTCCATGTGAATGTTGGTGCATTCACATTTGGTATTCCTATGTCTTTGGAGTTGACTCTTTTATCATTACATAATCTTTTTCAAACTTTTACTTTTAATCTATGTTTATTATAATTAAGTTTCTTATAGATGGTATTAGTTGGGTCATATTTTTTTTAATCTACTCTGTTTCTTTTAGTTGGTATATTTACACCACTTATATTTAAGCCTTAATATCAGTTATTGTTTTAAGTCTGTCATTTTTCTTTCTGTCTTTTTCATTTCTCTCTGAGTTTCCCCCTCCCCCTAACCTCCTGGGTTACATGAACAGTTTTTAGAATTCCATTTTATCTATAGTAACTCATTAGTCTACTGTATATCATCAGCATTTTACAATTTTTTTTTTCTCCAGAAATAAAGTCTCCCTCAGTCACTCAGCCTGGAGTGCAGTGGCACAGTCCCATGACAGTCCCTTCAGACAGTCATAGCTCTCTGAAGCCTCAAACTCCTGGGCTCAAGCAGTCTTCCTGCCTCAGCCTCCCAAGTAGCTAGGACTATAGACATGCAACACTATGCTTAGCCAATTTAATTTTTGTAGAGGTGGGGATTTTGCCATGTTGCTCAGGCTGGTCTTAAACTCCTGGCCTCAAGTGATTCTCCTGCATTAGCCTCCCAAAGCACTGAGATTATAGGAACAAGCCACTGCACCCAGTTGGCATTCTTACCAATTTGAATGAAATTTAGAATGCTTCCTTCCCTTTACATAACTATGTTCTTCTCCATTTATAATTGTCTTAAATATTTATTTCTATTTGAGAACCATATCAGTTTTTTTTGTTTGTTTTTTGTTTCAGCGATCAAACATAATTTGGAAAACCCAAGAGGAAAAGGAGAGCATTGTATTAACTCATTTTGCATTTTCTGTTGTTCTTCCTTACTGATAAATATCATTAATTTTCTGTTTTGAAAACTTCCTTTAGCCATTGTTTTAGAGCAGGTCCGCTGTTAACAGATTCTCTTAGTTTTTCTTTATCTCAGCATGGCCTCATTTCTTCTTTATTCCTGAGGGATATATTCACTGAATATATGATCCTGGCTTCCCAGTTATTTTCTTTCAACACTTGACAAATGTTTTGCTCCATCTTTGGAGCAAAATGTCCAAACTCTACTGGGCCTCTGTAATTTCCGATGAGAAATTTGCTGTCATTGGAATTGTTTGTCTCCTGTAGATAAGATGTTCTTACAGCTTTCAGGATTTTTTCTTTGCCTTTGGTTTTTCAAATTGAGCGTGAGTATATTTAGTTTGAGGTTTGAGTGTAGTATGACTTTATGTGGATTTCTTTGGGTTTATCTTGTTTGGGGTTCGCTGACATTCTTGAATCTGTAATAGATTTATGTTTTGTCCCAGGTTTGGAAAGTTTTCAGCCATTATTTAAACTCTTTTTCTGCTCTGCTCTCTTCCTGTATTTATTTTGGGATTCTGATTATAAGAATGCTAGATCTTTTGTTTGGTCCCTAGGACTGTCTTTTTTCTCTTTTTTGTTCGGATTGGATAATTCCTTCCTCCTCCCTCCCTCCCTTCCTTCCCTTTTCATCTCTTTTCTTTCTTGTTTCGCTCTTATTGCTGAGGCTGGAGTGCAATAGCACAATCTCGACTTCCACAACCTCCGCCTCCCAGGTTCAGGAGATTCTCCTGCCTCAGCCTCCTGAGTAGCTGGGATTACAGGCATTCGGCATCACGCCTGGCTAATTTTGTATTTTTAGTAGAGATGGGGTTTCTCCATGTTGGTCAGGCTGATCTTGAACTCCCAACCTCAGGTGATCTGCCTGCCTTGGCCTCTCAAAGCACTGGGAATACAGGTATGAGCCACTGCGCTTGGCCAGATTGGGTAATTTCTATTGTACTTTCTTTAAATTTACTGACTCTTGACCCCCTCCTCTTTTGGTATTGAGCCCATCAACTGAGTTTTTATTTGAGTTATAATAGTATTTTTTAGTTTTAAAACTTCCAGTTCATTCTTGATAACTTCTCTTTGCTGAGACTTGTTTTCTATTTACATGTGTTTGTGGTCATTGAAGCATTTTTACGATGCCTTCCTTAAATCTATGTCAGATCTGACATCTATGGTTATGTCGGTGTTGATATCTGTTGATTATCTTTTTAAAGTTGGTATTTCTGGTTCTTAGTATGAAGAGTGATTTTTTAAATGAAACCTGAGTATTTTGGATATTATGACTCTGGACCTTATTTAGGTCTTCTCTTAGAGCAGGCTTTCTCTGATACCTTTTCAGCTGGGGAAGGGAAGCACATTGTGTTATGATTGCCAGGTCGAGGTGGAAGTCCAGGTTCCCCACTTGGTTGACTTGGTTTGGTGCTTCATTACTGCTGAGTATGGGAGTTAAGGCTCTCCGTACGCCTCAGCTGATACCAGCCTAGCTGGGAAGGGCCAGGATGCCTAATTACTGCTCCCCTAGTGGTCTCCATTAGCAATGTGGATAGTTGGTGGTGGCCTTACCAACGAGTGGTTATGAATGTCCTAACTCTGCTGGGCCTCCTCTGATACCACACTAGCCTGAGAGGAGGAGGAGTGTCACCCCATTGCTACAAGAGGTATGGGGAGAATTATGGGGTAGGCACATGGGGTGCTTTGTTACAACTTGAGAATGGGTTTTCATTGGGCTTTTGCTGGTTCAGGTGGAGATGGGGCCACAGATTTTTCTAGGGTGTTTGGCTGGAGTAGAGCATTGTTGTCTGAAAATTTTGTCTTGCTAGGCTGCCGCTTTTTTTGGTCCCTTGGCTAGAAAGAGCAGGCTTTTGTTGTTGTTCTTAAGTCATTAGAATTTATGACTTGCTGGCTTTTCTCGCATCCAGTCTGGAATACATAAGGCAAAGGAAAACCTAGGAAACTCAACGGTTATCGTTTATGTTCCTAGGTTTTTAACTTGTTTGCATTTTCTCTACCTTTCCGAGTCTTGCATTTGCTTTATATATGATACTCAGACTTTTAAGTGGATGGATAGGGAAAAATATGTCTACTCCATTGTTCTGGCAGCAGAATTAAAAAGGCAGTAACTTTTTAAAATTTCTGCTCTTCGAACTTCATCAGATCACTGGAAAGGATTTCTGAATTTTAGGTGGTAGGCGGAACTGAAATATATTGGTAGTCTGAAATCTGGCTCTGTGTCTGAATCACTAGGAGAACATTAGAAAAATAGATTTCCTAGACCTCACCTTCAGAAATTCTGAACCAGTACTTTTACCACTGGTTAGTAAGAAGCACTTGAAGAGCTATTTTACAGTTCTTCTGCTTTGGCTTTCTCTTAGCGGCTGAGATGAATCTTCCAAGAAAACTCTACAGGCTGCTGATCCAGGTTTGCATTTGGCCAAGAGTCATCACACTAGGTGGTTTCTGAGGTGCTTTACAGTTAAAAACTTGTATAACAGATGTCGTATAGCACTAGGATTTCAAAAGTCTAAATAAAAAAGGCAGAGAAGAAAAAAAATGTGTTGTCTCCTCTCTAATCTTCAAGTGGCCATACTATTAAATTATTCAAATGCCTGTGAATCCCACAGGACTGACACCTGTGACTATATTATGTAGGCTGTTGAGTAAAACTCTAGGGGGCACTGTTGGCACTGTTCACTTAGACCGGGATTTCTGAATCCTGGTGCTGTTTTGTTTAGGCCAGATAATTCTTTTTTTGTAGGGGGTTTCCTGTGCATTATAAGATGTTTAGTAGCATCTCTGGCCTCTAATCATTAGAATACAGGCACATTGCCAAATGTTCCTTAGTGGGCAAACTGCTGACCTAGATGGTAATATGAATAGTGCCCACAGTTTTGCAATTTGTTCTCATTGTATTTATCACTTACTGCTTATATATGTGTATACAAATTTAATTTTATAGGATAGGAAAAGTATAACTTTGAAGCCTATTTCAAATCCTATCCCCATATCAGTGTCTTTATGTTAAACAACTGCTTTACTTGCCTTCGATTGTCCTATTTATAACCTGAGTTCTAAGGGCATTTATGTGAGTTCATTAACTTTCCTAAGATATCTGTTGAGCACCTACTGTGTGGCACAGATACTGGATAAGGATTAATCGTTAAAAAGGTAAAGGAAACCACCTGTGAAATGGGAAACTGAATTGGGAAAGATGAAACTAGTGAAGTAAGGACCAGACTGATGCTGGATTATGAAAAGCCATGTATTTTAATTCTGTGTGTTTGTAATTGTACCTTTGGTATAAAACACTTAAAGTCTCTGGGTGTCAGAGTTTCTAGAGCTGAACTTGGTTTAACTTGGAAGAGAAATGTTAGCTTCCAAAATGGATATTCCAGATAATGTGATTCTTTTGCATCAACGAATTCTGTTGATGATCAGATTTCTTGTCCTTAAGTGTGGATATGAACTGTAAATATAAATGAATGTACATCACTGTACTTAATAGCTGAATAAACCAGGTTCTGAGAACTGTGAATTCCAAAACAGTAGTAGAGAAGAACCTTGTTTTTACTTTGTATATTCAGTTCCTCATTAATATTTCTTTTTCTCATTTATCTCTCTGTTTCAGTCTTGTGAAAATGCCATTGTGTGCTGGAAACCTGGCAAGATGGAAGATGATATAGATAAAATTAAACCCAGTGAGTCTAATGTGACTATTCTTGGACGATTTGATTACAGCCAGTGTGACATTTGGTACATGAGGTTTTCTATGGATTTCTGGCAAAAGGTACCAACGTACTTTTATGTTTTGAAATGATCTCACTTATGAAAGACCATTGTAATGCTAGCTTTTTCTGTTGTGTCCATGTTCTGTTTCCTTTACGAATCTCCCTGATGTTCCATATTGAGTATTTTGCCCTTTGATGTTATTCATTCTACTTTTGTGGCTCTGCATATGATCTGCAGTGCTTACTTTAAATGAAATTGGCAGTTGGGTATCAATGGTGGAAATGAGGTATTTATCTTCCATAACATAAACATTACCATAACATTAATAAGACTTAATGTTTTAGTAATTAGATTGTTAATCTATGTATATAACTTTTTCCTAGAGAAAAGTTCAGAATCAAAGATCGGTAAAATACTACCTAAAAATTTAAAGAAATCTATTGTTAGGATTTTGTGGTAACAAATTACCTGGGTATTTCTTTCTTTCTTTCTTTTTTTTTGAGATGGAGTTTCGCTTTTGTTACTCAGGCTGGAGTGCAATGGCATGGTCTCGGCTCACCGCAACCTCTGCCTCCTGGGTTGAGGCGATTCTCCTGCCTCAGCTTCCTGAGTAGCTGGGATTAACAGGCACGCACCACCGTGCCCAGCTAATTTTTTGTATTTTTAGTAGAGACGGGGTTTTACCATGTTGACTAGGATGGTCTCGATCTCTTGACCTCGTGATCCACCCGCCTAGGCCTCCCAAAGTGCTGGGATTACAGGTGTGAGCCACCGCGCCCAGCTGGGTATTAATTTCTGTAAGTAAACTTTGGAAGAGCTTTCCACAGCTTTTGCTGTAATTCTTGAAGGCAGAAGAAAAACTAAGTACTATGCCAACAATATAAATTTGTAAAACCCTTCATAAGTTTACAAAATGCCTTCTTATTTATAAGCTCAAGACACTTGTGATGTATTAATTGCTTTTATCTCTGTTTACAAATCAGGAGTCTAAGACCCACAGAAATAGTCAAGAGTACAGAGGCTAGAACTGAGCTTTTTCTGAAATAAGAAAGATGTCTGAGGATTCCTCGAATTACCTAGAACCTGGTAATTTTATTAATTTAATGTTTTTAAAAATATGTTTATACAGATGCTTGCATTGGGCAATCAAGTTGGCAAACTTTATGTTTGGGATTTAGAAGTAGAAGATCCTCATAAAGCTAAGTAAGTATTAGAAATTTCTGTTCAAAATTTCAGCCCTTTTCTCCACAATTTTATGCCAATGTAGAGAAGATAATTTATATTTGCAGTGCCATCCTCAAGTCATTTTTAACATTTACTGCTTTCTGAGTTAAAGTCATTCTTTTTTATTCCAATAAATTTTTTTTTTTTTTTTTTTTTTTTTTGAGACAGAGTTTCACTCTTGTTACCCAGGCTGGAGTGCAATGGCGCGATCTCGGCTCACCGCAACCTCCGCCTCCTGGGTTCAGGCAATTCTCCTGCCTCAGCCTCCTGAGTAGCTTGGATTACAGGCATATGCCACCATGCCCAGCTACTTTTTTGTATTTTTAGTAGAGACGGGGTTTCACCATGTTGACCAGGATGGTCTCGATCTCTTGACCTTGTGATCCACCCGCCTCGGCCTCCCAAAGTGCTGGGATTACAGGCTTGAGCCACCGCGCCCGGCCCCTATTCCAATAAATTTTTGTTTTTCCTGAGTACCTTGGTGACCAAGTTCTCTTTTTATACAAACTACATAGTGCCTGTTGAACTTAAAATATATCCACATTTTATAAAATGGGAGACTGAGCTTTTAGTGAAGTATATCCTGGTTTTAAATGCTTTTTGTATGACTTAGAACATCTGCTTATTTTCTAATTCACTGTTTTAGGGCAGACACTGACGATGTTATGTGTGGTCTTTAACCTGTTGTCATGTTTTTTCCCTAGATGTACAACACTGACTCATCATAAATGTGGTGCTGCTATTCGACAAACCAGTTTTAGCAGGGATAGCAGCATTCTTATAGCTGTTTGTGATGATGCCAGTATTTGGCGCTGGGATCGACTTCGATAAAATACTTTTGCCTAATCAAAATTAGAGTGTGTTTGTTGTCTGTGTAAAATAGAATTAATGTATCTTGTTAGTAAGGACATGTAGAGCATTTAGAGTTGTCTTTCAGCATTCAATCAGGCTGAGCTGAATGTAGTGTTTACATTGTTTACATTCTTTGTACTGTCTTCCTCCTGCTCAGACTCTACTGCTTTTAATAAAAATTTATTTTTGTAAAGCTGTGTGTTATTTCATTGTGATAAAAAGAACAAATTGAAAGTAATAAAATTATGCCTTTTTATAATGGTTGTTTTTTGTAGTTCTCTTAACCAGAGAAAGCTTTGTAATACAGAGATTAAGTATAGGCTGTAGAAATATATTGAATTCATATCCTGGCTCTGCTACCATGTGACCTTGGATAAACAGCTTCTCATTGCGTGGCTTCTTGTGTATAAAACAGGGATAACAATACTTGCCTTGGTTATTGTAAGGATCAAATGGTTTGATATTTATGAGGCAGTTAGAACAGAGGCAGTTAGAGCATTTGACATATAATAGGCCCCAAGTATATTTTAAGTGTTTATAATTATTGGCGATTATATTTCCTATGGTTACATATTTTTAAATGATGTCTTATGTAATAGTTTCACAAGTAATATTTAAAATTCTATAGTGTTAGAACCTATGATAATGTTTAACTATAACCTTTCTTTATAGTGAAAAAAAATATTACTGCCATTAGATTTGCAAAAAGGCTGTTGGTAACCTTAGAGGAGATACCATTAGTGCAAAGGAGGGGAGGATATAGAAGCTTAAATGCAGTGGGTTGGATCATGAAAGAGATGGCAAGTATGTCCAAGTAATGAGTTGTTGCCTCTTTTCTAGAAGGATGTTACTAAGAGAGATTAAGTAGATTGAGATAATAAGATTGGGAATAGTTGGTTATTTTGTCTCCAACATAAGGAAGAGTGCATTTATTTGTGGGCAAAAATTCCCTAAAGAGTGAAGACCAAGATCACATGTGGAGCCATTAACCTGAAGCAGAGGAGTGAAGAAAGCCTGAATGATCATAAAGCCTTAGCTTTAAGGTTGGAGGTAAAATCAGGGGAGCCAGAGAAAAATACAAAAGACTGAATTTTGTCAGGGTTTTTAAAAGATTCATGAACCTTGTTTCTATAAATCTGTATATTTTTAAAGTTTTGGGTTTGATATCTTGTACCGTATTTGACACTGCCCCTTTTTGAGCTGTCTCTGAAGCATAGTTTACTTCCTTGATAATAGTATAATGCTTACGTCTGAATAAACAGGAAAACTGACTGCCTTTTACTGTCTTGGTCCAGTGGACCCTTTGTTTTTTAGTAATTTTAATAGGAATTTTAAAAAGTAAACCTTTATAGCAAGTAAATTCTTACATACAAATTTCATAAAAGACAAGGAATACTGTCATATCCTTTTAGCAAAATAAGATTGCCCAGGTTCTTGGTGCAAAATATTGCATGATGAAATCCTTCCTGTTGCGTGATTAATTGGGTGAGAATATTATCTTTCCTTTTGGTCCTTAGAAATGTATTATCCACAACTCCATTCTTTCTTGTGAATTTGAGGTTTAATTATTTTTTTTATTTTTTATTTTTTTGAGACAGTCTCACTCTGTTGCCCAGTCTGGAGTGCAGTGGTGCATTCTTGGCTCACTGAAACCTCTGCCTCCCAGACTCAAGCGATTCTCCTGTCTTCCAAGTAGCTCAGATTACAGATGTGTGCCACCACGCCCAGATAATTTTTGTATTTTTAGTAGAGATGGGGTTACACCATGTTGGCCAGGCTGGAATGTTGAGTGTTAAAGCTAGTGCAGATAATGAAAGGTCCAGGAGTGAGAACTCACAGGCCAGTTATCAGCTACATTCTTTATACTCTATTTTTGCCTTCTCTCCTTTCCCTGAAATACTGAGGAAGTAACATCTCTTTTCCTAATGGATTTTATCTGGAGGCCCCTAGTTGCCAGTTATCTCATTAACTTATAAAAACACATCCTTTTCACTCAAGTGATCTCAATGGTCTTAGAAGTTGTATCAGAAATGGAAATCAAGAAAAAATTATATATTTTTAATTGACAACTGTATATAGGGTACATTGTGATGCTTCATACATGTATACATTGTAGAATGAGCGGATTGGGCTAATATATCCATCACTTTTTTCCTCATCTTAAAGGAAGAGCCTTCAACTTTTCACTATTAGATGTTAGGTGTTGACTTGTTACACATGGCCTTTATTGAGTTGAGGAACATTCATTTTCTCTTTACCTATTTTGTTAGGAGTTGTTATCATGAAAGGGTGTTGAATTTTGTCAAATGCTTTTTCTCCATCTATTGTGATAATGTATAGTTTTTGTCCTTCATTCTGTTAATAGGACAGATCACGTTTATTGATTTGCATATGTTCAAACATCTTTGCATCCCAGGGATAAATGCCATGTGGTCCATGTGGATGATTCTTTTAATATATTGCTGAAGATGATGATTTGCTAGTATTTTATTGAGTATTTTTGCATCTGCATTCATCAGGGCTATTGTTTCTGCTAGTGTCCTTGGTCTGGTTTTGGTATCAGGCCAATACTGGTCTTGTAAGATAAGTTTGGAAGTATTCCCTTCTCTTCATTTTTGGGAAGAATGTGAGGGTTAGTGTTAATTCTTTATTTTTTTGAAACGGAGTCTTGCTCTGTCGCCCAGGTTGGAGTGCAGTGGCGTGATCTTGGTTCACTGCAACTTTCCCCCACCCGGGTTCAAGCAATTCTCCTGCCTCAGCCTCCCGAGAAGCTGGGATTATAGGCATTTGCCACCATGCCTGACTAATTTTTTATTTTTAGTAGGGACGGTTTCTCCATGTTGGTCAGGCTCGACCTCAGGTGATCTGCCTGCCTTGGCCTTCCAAAGTGCTGGGATCACAGGCGTGAGCCACTGAGCCCAGCCGGTATTAATTCTTTAAATGTTTAGTAGAAATAGAAAAGCCCATTCTTGGGCTTTTCTTTGATTGGACACTTTGTGTGTTAACAGTTGTAATATTTCCTCTTTCATTTCTGATTTGAGTCCTTTTTTTCTTATTAAGTGTTGTTAAGGGTTTGTCAGTTTTATTTAGCTTTTTTTTCTCTTTTATTTTTCTGTTTTCTATTTCATTTTTTTCTGCTCTGATCTTTATTTCCTTTCTTTTACTAACTTGAGGTTTCGTTTGTTCTTTTTTTTGTTTGTTTGTTTGTTTTGAGACAGAGTTTTGCTCTTGTTACCCAGGCTGGAGTGCAAGGGCGCGATCTCGGCTCACCGCAACCTCCGCCTCCTGGGCTCAGGCAATTCTCCTGCCTCAGCCTCCTAAGTAGCTGGGATTACAGGCACGCGCCACCATGCCCAGCTAGTTTTTTTTGTATTTTTAGTAGAGACGGGGTTTCACCATGTTGACCAGGATGGTCTCGATCTTTCGACCTCGTGATCCACCCGCCTCGGCCTCCCAAAGTGCTGGGATTACAGGCTTGAGCCACCGCGCCCAGCTCGTTTGTTCTTTTTCTAGTTACTTAAGATGTCGAGGTTTAGGTTGTTGGTTTGAGATCTTTTTTAAAGCAGGAATTTAATGCTATAAACTTCCCTTTTAAAACTGCTTTTGCTGCATCTCATAACTTTTGATATGTTGTGTTTCCATTTTCATTTGTCTCAAGATATATGTTTTTAGAGCTGGGGGTCTCACTGTGTTGTTCAGGCTTAGAGCTCAGTGGCTATTCGCAGGTGCAGTTATAGCTCTCACTGCAGCCTTGCATTCCTGGGCCCAAGTGATCCTACTGCCTCAGCCTCCC
This sequence comes from Saimiri boliviensis, assembly GCF_048565385.1. NCBI lineage: Eukaryota > Metazoa > Chordata > Mammalia > Primates > Cebidae > Saimiri > Saimiri boliviensis. Next base: position 15,261,158 of record NC_133454.1, on the reverse strand, counting down.
AAGTAGCTGCGACTGTAGGCGTGCATCACTGTGCCGTGCTTTCAAGAGATCTTTACATTTCTCGTTAGTTTCCTCTTTGATCCAGTAATTGTCAAGTGTATTTCTTACACAGTGTCTTAGGAAGGATAAAACTAGCTTTGATGTGTTGGCTAGTATGTTTCTTAAAAGACAGAGCTGGTTTTTGGTTTTTTTTTTTAAACTCTGTACTTGAAAGTTTCAAATGTATAGAAGAGTAAAGAAAGTAGTGAATCCAGTGTACCAAGTCAAGCCTCAACAATTATCAATACATAGCCAATCTTTTTCTATATATCTACCCCAGATTATTTTGAAGCACATTCAAGACTTCATTTTATCTGTAAAAATTTACTTTGTATTTCTAAGAAAGACTTTAAACAAAATCAGTACCATGCTTACACTTTAAAAAGTAATTTTTAAATTATATATGCAGTTTACTTAGAAGTATAATGAAAAATTGAAAGCTACCTTTGATTTTACTACTCAGAAGTAACTGCTTTTAGTGATGGGGTGCATTTTGTGTGCATAAGTTTAAAGAATTGTGATTGCCTGAATATATTGTTTTTATGCTGCATTTTCAGATTCCGAGTAATTCTTCGTAATTATTCTGCTTGCATATCTTTTCATACATTTCCATGAATATACTATTATCTAGTTAATGCCTTGTTGGACATGTTCATTGCTTCCAGATTTTTGCTACTATAGATAATATTTTGATGAACAGCCCAATATACAGGTCTTTGTGTAACTCTCAGGCTTATTTAAGAATTAGATAGGATATTTCTCTCTCATTAAGTTTGTACCTAATTATACTTGCCCCAACAGCATATGGTAGTGCCCATTTCAGTTTTGTTGTTATTCGTTCCTGTGTATTATCTCTGTAGGTCAGGGTGCTTTTTCTATAAAGAGCTAGATAGTAAATATTTTAGGCTTTGCCATATAGTCTCATCATAGCTATTCAACTCTGCTGCTGCAGGGTGAAGGCAGCCATAGACAACTGGGTATGGCTGTGTACTAATATAACTTTAATTAGAAAAACAGGCAGTGGCGGGGCACGGTGCCTCATGCCTATAATCCCAGCATTCTAAGAGGCTAAGGTGGAGAGATTGTTGAGCCCATGAGTTCGAGACCAGCCTGGGCAACATGGTGAAACCCTGCCTGTACTACAAATACAAAATAACTAGCCAGGCATGGTGGTACCTGCGTGTATTCCCAGCTACTTGAGAGGCTGAGGCAGGAGAAAAAAAAGAACAAAAAACAGGTAGTTGGCTAGATTCTGTCCACAAGCCATAGTTTGATAACCCCTTAAGTGGATACTAGCAAAACCAACAAAATAAGTCTTAAGGAGGCCCCTAAAGTTGTTGAAGATTTAAGTCAACCAAATAGTTTACAATAAAAGATCAGATAGTCAGTGAAACAAGCTCTATAGCTGGAGAGTTGAAAACAAAACCAAAAAAACCCCTTAGACCACCAAAGACTTTAGATATTGCAACTTTCAGGTAATAAAAAGCAGCCATCTTATTTTAAAATTGCAACTCTCCCTCCTCTACTTTCCTCCTTCCTTGCTTGCTTATTCTCCATTTCAATTATTACCTACTATACTACATAATTTGCTTATTTGGTTTATTGTATTTCTTCTCCTACTGTGATGCAGACTATATGACAGCAGCATTTTTATTTCACTGGTATAACGTTAGCACTTAGAGCAGTACCTTTCCTATGATAGGGGTCCGATAACTATTGGTTGAATAAATGAAACAGACAAAATTAAAGTCACAAAAATAAGTAAACAGAGACTATAATGACTGACAAAGTGAATATGAAAGGGAAACAGCTTTCACAAATGAAAAATAAAACTTGTTGAAGTAAATTCAACTGACTTATTAGATTAGTCACAGTTGACTAGAGATTAGTGAATTGGAGGTGATATTTAGAAATTACCTAGCATGTGGCACAGAGAATCAAGAAAATGGAGAATATGAGAGATTAAGAAATACAGAGTACAAAATGAAAAGATCTAACTATATTTAACTGAAGATCCAGAAAAAAAAAAAAAATGAAGTGAAGGCAATATTTGAAGAGGTAATTATCTTACTTGCTACCAGGACACTTGAGTGCCATGTGGGCAAGTATGATAGAGCCAAGAGAGCTGATGGGTGGTTCTGGCATCTTCCTTACTACCATCCTGTCTTCCACTTCCATTGCAGTCATGGCCACTAATGTGCCAGGCTACTTCAGTCTCTACCAAGCCCAGAACTTCATCCTCATCTCTATCAGGTCCTAAGGAAAAGCAGCTTCCATAGTTTATTTCAAACTGGATGAGGATCCAATTGATGCCATATCCCTGTTGTAGCCTTTTGTGGTGAGACAAAGCGCTCATCAGGACAGCAGGTTTTTCCAAAGCCTTTCACACCAATGTGAAGGACAATAAGATGTGGAAGTTCCTGGTTTTGTTTTTGGACAATGGGAACCAAGGGTGGCATTTCTATACTCCATAGTGTAAGGCCTGACACGATCTAAACTCCCTCTTCCAGTAATCATTCATCAAGAGTTTCAGTGTTGTGATAACCCATGAGTTCTCCAATCATGGAGCTCATTTCTTTCCTGGATTACAACTATATCTTGGACAGTGAGGGCTCTTTTGGAAGCGCACACCTAGCTGACCTGCCCTCCGACTCAAAAGTGGACAAGACCTGTTCAGCAGAGGTGTTAAGCACCCCCACACTCAATGTCCATTCAGGCCAAAAGTATGCTCTTTGCCCTCAAGGGAGCCAAAGTCATGATGACACATGCCAGAGCTTGGGTAAAGGATACAGTGAGGATTCTTGGATTTCAGAACAAAGTCTTCCTCAAGCCCCTTGTACCTCATGAAGCCTATGCCCAGCTTGTTGTCAAAGAAATGCAGAATAATTCAAGAGGAACACAGGATGCTATTGGTTGTGTTTCTAGTCCTGAGGACAAGGTCAGCTATGTAATTTCCATGGCCCAGTGCAAATGAAAAGGCAACCTCCTTGTTTAAAAAGCAAAGTGGGCTGGGTGCAGTGGCTCACACCTGTAATCCCAGCACTTTGGGAGGCCAAGGTGGGTGGATCATCTGAGGTCACGAATTTGAGACCAGCCTGGCCAACATGGCAAAACCTCGTCTCTACCAAAAATGCAAAAATTAGTTGGGCGTGATGGCATGTTCCTGTAATCCCAATTACTCGGGAGGCAGAAGCATGGAAATCCCTTTAGCCTGTGAGGCAGAGGATACAGTGGGCTGAGACCGTGCCATTGCACTCCAGCCTGGGCAACAGAGTGAGACTCCATCTCAAAAACAAAAACAAAAACAAAAAACAGAAAAGGCTGGGCACGGTGGCTCATACCTATAATCGCAGCACTTTGTGAGGCCAAGGCAGGAGGGCTGCTTGAACACAGGAGTTTGAGATCAGCCTGGGAAACATACCAAGAGCCTATCTCTACAAAATATTTGTGGATTAGCTGAGTGTGTGTGTACCCGTAGACCCAGCTGCTGGGGAGGCTTAGGTGGAAGAATCACTTGAGCCCAGGAGGCTGAGGCTGCAGTGAGCTGTGATCATACCACTGCATTCCAGCCAGGGTGACACAGCAAGACCCTGTCTCAAAAAAAAAAGGAAAAAAAAGGAAAAATGAGGTTAAAGGTACTAACAGTAAAGCTTTTTCCATTCTTCAACCATTTCCCAACTTGTCATGATATTTTAAATTTTGCTATTTAATGTCATTCTAAGTAAAGTTAATTTAAATTGTTAGCATGAATCTTATTTTTATAATCTTTTTTTTTTTTTTTTGAGACGGAGTCTCATTCTGTCACCCAGGCTGGAGTGCAGCAGCTTAATCTTGGCTCACTGCAACCTCCGCCTCCTAGGTTCAAGCAATTCTCCTGCCTCAGCCTCCCGAGTAGCTGGGACTACAGACACATGCCACCATGCTCGGCTAATTTTTTTATTTTTAGTAGAGACAGGGTTTCACCATGTTGGCCAGGCTGGTCTTGAACTCCTGACCTTGTGATTCACCCACCTCGGCCTCCCAAAGTGCTGGGATTACAGGCATGAGCCACCATGCCCAGCCTTCAAAGTCATTTTAAATACAAACATAAGAGCCTTTACCTCTTAGGTGAAACACTAGAAATTTTAAAATTGGTATTCGTGTCTCATACACACGAGTATTTTGTTCTTATCAGGAGAGTGGAAAAGCTGTACAAAAGTAATTCAACTTTTTTTTTCAGACAGTCTCACTCTGTCGCCCATGGTGGAATGCAGTGGTGCAATCTTGGCTCACTGCAACCTCCACCTCTTGGGTTCAAGTGATTCTCCTATCTCAGCCTCCTGAGTAGCTGGGATTACAGGTATGCACCACCATGCTCAGCTCATTTTTTATTATTTATTTATTTTTTATTTTTTGGTATCATTAGTAGAGACAACATTTCGTCATGTTGGACAGGCTGGTCTGGAACTCCTGTACTCAAGTGATCCACCTGCCTCCCAAAGTACTGGGATTACAGGTGTGAGCCACTGTGCCCAGGCAAGATAACAAATAGGATGAAGTCTTGGGGTGTTTAGAAGGAAAAAAAATAGGGTGAGAAAGGAAGAAGATGTGGCCTTGAGTGTATCATCTACTACAAAATACTGGAAAAAGGCTTGGTGGAAACTGAGTGATTTTAAAGTTATCTTTAAGCAAATGCCTGAGGAAGGCGAAAGTCTAAAGAAATGATGGTCACCTTTCCCAGAAGTGCTTAAAGAATTGCAATGCTCCCTTGAGGCAAAGGGGACAGTCATTCTACTTAACTGCATCATCAGGCTTGAACAAGGTATCATGTAGGACAGTAATTGATTTTTTTTAATGCAATCCACAGTAAGAAATAGACTATACCTAATATCCCAATTATACACACATACAAAAAGTCCCATGAAACAATACACTTAAAGTATGATGCATTCTGAAATTTTCTATTTCTTTTTTCTTTTTGTATTGCTGGTTTTAACTCACTAAACTGATTTTACAATCTGCTAATGGATCTCAGCCTGCAGTATGAAACACAGTAATCTAGGGAAAATGAGTCCAGATGGCTTTTACCAAGGGTATTGGGAGTAGGGCCAACATTGTCAGAAATACAACCTTAAGTAAAAAGTGCTAGTTGGCTTCTCTTTAACCAGAGACCACAGTGCCAACACTGTAAAGTCTGTAACTTCCCCTACATTCAGTGACCACCTCTGGGTTTCCCCTGTTGTGATTTACAGAAAATGACTATCACTTTGGAATTGAGCTGGTGGATTTCTACAAGGATTCTTGGTATTTCATGGTTATTTTCTGATGCATAGCAAGACTTCATGTGAATTAAAGCAGATTCATTTCACCTTTCTTGCTTTAGGTACCCCAGGCTGATATGGAATAAAAAACTGTTGGGTGATTTGTTACACTTTTGCATAATGAGTGAGGGAAGTGTGTCTGTTTAATTCTGAAACCATTACATATTGGGTTGCGAGAAAATCATTGATTTTAAGAAGTAAATGGCATTGAATTGACACCCTGTACTATACAGGCCATTATTTTTCTTCACTGCAAATCACTTTTTGAATTATTAATATTTCACATAAGAAAGGCTTGGTTTATCTTTCTGAATCTGGTTGCAAATTGAGTCTTAATAATCCCAGTTCTGAGTCTCAACCTGGCAGGGTGTGGTAGTTCAGGCCTGTAATCTCAGCACTTTAGGAGGCTGACGCAGAAGATCGCTTGAGCCCAAGTTTGAAACCAGCCCTGGAAACATAGTGAGACCTCATCTCTACAAAAAAAAAAGCTAGCCAGGTGTGGTGGCACATGCCTGTAGTCTTAGCTACTTGGAAGGCTGAGGCAGGAGGATCGCTTGAGCCTAAGAGTTCGAGGCTGCAGTGAGCCATGATCACACCACTGCACTCCGGCCCTGGTGACAGAATGAGACCCTGACTCTAATTAAAAATAATAAAATAGGGGAGCCACAGTGGCTCAGGCCAGTTGTCATGGAGCTTCAGTAGGCAAGGCTACGCGTTCGAGGACAGTCTGGGCAACATAAGAACCTCTCATTCATTAAAAAAATTAAAAATTTAAAAATAATAAAATGAATAGCTTATGTAGGAGTTCTGCATTATTCCCCTATCCCTGAATAAATCTGGCTGAAATATAGTTTGTGACCCTTGGGAAGTCAAAACACTCTGTGAAGGGCCCTTCAAAATAATACTTTTTTGCCTTTGCTCTAAAATGTGAGCTCCTAGTAGACAGGAGAGAATCATTTATTCATGCTTTTAATTGGCCAGGTGTGCAAAACGTATCGATGATGACCAATAGAGGCCTGTATCATGCAGTGGTTCCCACATGTGGGAAGAGTGAATGTACCAGAATCATTTAGGGAGTATTTTAATAATAAACTCTCAGACATTTTGTTAAACTGCAATTTTATATTGGCTGGGCACAACATAAAACAACCCAAAATAGATCTAATTATATAAAGTTTATTTCAGCCCAGCCCAGCCCAACTTTCTACAGTCAACTTGAAATTTTCTCACTATTATTAACGGTGTCTTCCAAACCCATGTTGAAGGCTATGGGTGGGAGTGATAGAGAATTGCCACTAGCTCTGCCACCTATTGAATTGCTTCTGTGTCTAGGATTTAGCAGTTCCTGCCCCAGATTGGGGCTTGACTCAGCTTCCTGCCATGGCTCTTCTCATCTGTGGCTGTGCTTTCTAGTCTTCTGGGCCATAATCAAGGCCAGAATGTCCAGGAAGCCAGCTCCGAACAGACTGGAATTTGACAGGGCCCCTCACTGCCTGATGCCGCTTTCTTTCTGGTGGCCTTGCCAGGTTTAGAACTAGATCCTGCTAGGCTACCTTCCTGGTAGAAGAGGCTTTCCAGGTAGTCAGGCTGCTTTCTGTATGCATGATGTTGGGCTCAGTTAATATTTGTAAAACAAACGTCCTCTGGAAAGGGCTCTGCCGTTCTGAGTTACTGCCTCTCTTCTACCTCCTTTAATAACATGCTGATTTTAGCATCTCATTGAAATGTACACACCTTGTGGTTTACTGTGGTCTAAAATCAGTGTCAGACTAAGAGCTCTTCGAACAGGAGCCTTTCCCTATTTTTTTTTTTTTTTTTTTTTTTTTGAGACAGTCTTGCTCTGTCACCCAGCCTGGACTACAGTGGTATGATCTCAGCTCACTGCAACTTCCACCTCCTGGGTTCAAGCAATTCTTCTCTCTCAGCCTCCCCAGTAGCTGAGACTATAGGTGCACATCACCACGCCCGGCTATTTTTGTATTTTTAGTAGAGATGGGGTTTCACCATATTGGTCAGGCTGGTCTCAAACTCTTGACCTTAGGGGACCCACCTGCCTTGGCCTTCCAAAGTGTGGGATTACAAGCATGCGCCACCACGCCCAGCCCTTTCCTTGTTTTTTGAATGCTCAATGCTTAACATACTATTTGGCTCATAACAGGCATTCCAAGAAATGTCAAATGAGTGAAACAATCTTTGTTTAAGTGAATTTCTGATTCTTTTCAGGCTACATAGAAGACAGGATAGGGAGGTGAAGGCATGCTGGAACACCACTAAGTCTAGTCCCTTACGTAAAACTCTTCTGGGAAAAGAAGGGGAAGATTTGTGCCCCATTTGCCTCAGTATTCTTAGCCCCAAGCACACACACAGCCTCTCATATTTTCTTCATTACTGTTTTTCAAATTTTAGCATGCATTGGAATCATCTTGGGGGCTTGTTAAATCAGATTGCCATGCAACATCCAAGAATTTCTGATACAGTAGGTTTGGCATGGAGCCAGATAATTTGCATTTTTAATTAGTTTCTAGGTCTGTTGATGCTGCTGGCCAAGGGTCCACACTTTGAGAATTAACTTTATTTTTTTTTTAGATGGAGTCTCACTCTGTCACCCAGGCTGGAGTATAGCGGTGCTGTCTCAGCTCACTGTAACCTCTGCGTCCCGGGTTCAAGCGATTCTCCTGCCTCAGCCTCCCAAGTAGCTGGGATTACAGGTGCCTGCCACCACAGCCAGCTAATTTTTGTATTTTTAGTAGAGACGGGGTTTTATCATGTGGTCAGGCTGGTCTTGAACCCCTGACCTCAGGTGATCCTCCCACCTCAACCTCCCAAAGTGCTGGGATTACAAGCCTGAGTCACTGTGCCCGGTCTGTATTTTTTCTTTTTTTTTTTTTTTTTTGAGACGGAGTTTCGCTCTTGTTACCCAGGCTGGAGTGCAATGGCGCGATCTCGGCTCACCGCAACCTCCGCCTCCTGGGCTCAGGCAATTCTCCTGCCTCAGCCTCCTAAGTAGCTGGGATTACAGGCACGCACCACCATGCCCAGCTAACTTTTTGTATTTTTAGTAGAGACGGGGTTTCACCTTGTTGACCAGGATGGTCTCGATCTCTCGACCTCGTGATCCACCCGCCTCGGCCTCCCAAAGTGCTGGGATTACAGGCTTGAGCCACCGCACCCGGCCCTGTATTTTTAATAGCAGTAGCTGTACTATTAGTTGAGTACTGACTGGCTTATTCCTTTCCATGCGCTGTGGTAAGTTATTAATATATGTTATTTCATTTCCATTCAACAACTCCATGAAGGAGAAATTGTTATCTCAACTTTACAGATGAGGAATCTGAGGAATAGAGTTGTTAAAAAACTTGCCTAGTATCTTAAGTACAGGGTTGAAATTTGAAGTAAATTCTGTTTGATTCATAGTAAGTGCACAACAAATAAATAATTGTTGAAAACTAACGCATAAAGTATCTAGGCAAAGAAACCTAAAACTTTTGTGAACCAAGTAGGTACATGCTCACAGATATAGAATGAGCGTGCAGAAATCCTATGTTAGACTGATGGGTATTGATTTCACTCCAGCTCAAGACCTCTGAATTAGCAAGCCAACTTTACATATGACACTATGTTGCCACTGTTTCTCAAATTGTAGTTCCTGAACTAATAGCATGAACATCACCTGAAAAGTTGTCTAAGGCTGCCAAATTTGGGGATATAGGGATGCCAGATTAAATTTGAATTCAGGTAAATGATGAATAATGAAATCTCTGAGACATACATATACTAAAAATTATTCATAGTTTATCTGAAATAGCAATATCCAATATACACAGGAATTCTGCATTTTATTTGGCAAGACTAACCTATTAGAAGTTAAAATTCTCCAGCCCTAGCCCAGGCATACTGAATTAGAAACTCAAGTAAGTCCCAGCCATCAGTGTTTTAATAGGCCCTACAAGTGATTCTGATGTACCCTTAAGTTTGAAAGCCAATGACCTAGACAATGCCTGTTCACCTAAGGCAGGGGTTAGCCAAATCTGGCTAGCTGTCTGTTTTTGTCCACAATTTTTTTTTTGAAACACAGTTACACCCACGCCCATTCTTTTGCTTATTCTTTATTTAGTTCTCTGCCCTCTTGGAGCTTATATAGTCTAGCTGTGGACAGTTGTGTTAATTATATATTCGGGTGTAAGTAACAATAAAGCAAACTAAAAGCGGCTTAAGAATACAGGAATCATGCTCTTGCATAGCCAGAAGTACAAAGGCTGCAGGGATGCTTGGCTCAGCAGTTCTGTGTGTTACAAGAACACTGACAGGACAAAGACCTTATGGCCCTAGAATGTTTACTATCAGGCCTTTTACAAATAACGTTTGCTTAACCCTGACCTAGGAGAACATCCTCTGATAATAAAAGCATATTCTCGGCCCTCTCTAACAGGTGCTGGAAGCTGGGACAGGACAGACACTAAGGTTCTGAAAATTGAAAAGTCCCTTCTGACCTTTCTTGCATTGCTGTGTTCCTTGGCTTCAAGCGAAGGGGAGGGGGAAGATGGAGGGGAATGCAGCAAAGGAGGGGCTGAGGAAAAAAAAAAAAAAAATTCCCATAGCCCAGAACACCTGGTTATGGGCACCCCCTGCTGGAGAGTTGGCAAAATTCTGTGACATAGGTCATTTAGTCAGCAAATGTGTAAGTATACTGTATGCCAGATTGTGAGGAACAAAGGTAAAGTTCTTCTCTTGAAGGACTGGCTCACAGCCAAGAGTAGTCAGGCTCCCTAATTAAATCTTTATGCTGTCTAGTCAAGTGTCAACTGCAGACATACTTAATAAATGATGCTTGATACGATATGATTATAGTCATTCAGTAAATAACTATTATATGTTTGCTAGGGGATAGGTGCTGGACTATACACTGCAGATATAACAGTAAACAAAATAGACACATTGCCTGCCCTCTTGGAGCTTATATTCTAGTGGATGTTGTATTAATTATAATATCAGTTGTAAGTAACAACAAAGCCCACTAAAGTTAGCTTAAGCCATAATATATTATCTCACATAACTATAAGTACAAAGGTAGGATAGGCTTTAGGGCTAATTGATTCAACACCATAAGACATCAATAAAGACAAGTTATTTTCATCTTGTTCTCTCCTTTCGGATTGTGGTGGCATTTTCCTCAGGTTGTTCCTTTATTATTTTTCTGAGACATCTCACTCTGTCCCCCAGGCTGGAGTATAGTGATGCAATTTCAAATTTCAGCACACTGCAACCTCTGTCTCCTGGCTCCAGGTCAGGGCCTCTGCCTCCTGGGCCCAAACCCTCCCACTTCAGCCTCCTGAGCAGCTGAGACTACAGGCACATGCCAACCACCCAACTAATTTTTTTTTTTTTTTTTTTTTTTTTTTTTTTTTTTTTTGTAGAGATGGGGTTTTGCCATGTTTCCTAGGCTGGTCTGGGCTCCAGTGATTGAGCCTCAGCCTCCCAAAGTGCTGGGATTATAGGCATGAGCTGCACAGGCCTCAGGTTATTCCTTTCGAAGTTTCAAAACGGTTGCTACAACTCCAAGTATCACCTTCAGATATGTCAAAGTACAGAGACAGAAAGTGATCATCACTTTGTGTGGCTTTTTCTATTTTGTTTTAAGAGACAGGATCTCACTTGTTGCCCAGGCTGGAGTGCACTGGCATAGTCATAACTCACTGCAGCCTTGAACTACTAGGATCAAGAGATCCTCTAACCTCAGCTTCTGAAGTTTGTGGGATTACAGGCATGAGCTCCTATCCTTGGCTGTGTAACTTTCTTTCTTTTTTTTTTTTTTTTTTTGAGACAGGGTCTCACTCAGTCACCCAGGCTGGAGTACAGTGGCACAATCACAGCTCACTGCAGCTTCAATCTCCTGGGCTCAAGTGATCTTCCTATCTTAGCTTCCCAGGTAGCTGAGACTATAGCCCTGTGCCACAACTCTCAGCTAATTTTTTATTGTGGCCTTCTTTTTTTTGAGACAGAATTTCACCCTTGTTACCCAGGGTGGAGTGCAATGGCATGATCTTGGCTCACCGCGACCTCCGCCTCCTGGGTTCAGGCAATTCTCCTGCCTCAGCCTCCTGAGTAGCCGGGATTACAGGCACGTGCCACCATGCCCAGCTAATTTTTTGTATTTTTTAAAATTTATTTTATTTTATTTATTTATTTATTTTTTTGAGATGGAGTTTCACTCTTGTTACCCAGGCTGGAGTGCAATGGCGCGATCTCGGCTCACCGCAACCTCCGCCTCCTGGGTTCAGGCAATTCTCCTGCCTCAGCCTTCTGAGTAGCTGGGATTACAGGCACGTGCCACCATGCCCAGCTAATTTTTTGTATTTTTAGTAGAGACGGGGTTTCACCATGTTGACCAGGATGGTCTCGATCTCTTGACCTTGTGATCCACCCACCTCGGCCTCCCAAAGTGCTGGGATTACAGGCTTGAGCCACCGCGCCCAGGCTTGTATTTTTTTTTTTTTAGTAGAGACGGGGTTTCACCATGTTGACCAGGATGGTCTCGATCTCTTGACCTCGTGATCCACCCGCCTCGGCCTCCCAAAGTGCTGGGATTACAGGCTTGAGCCACCGCGCCCGGCCTATTGTGGCCTTCTTAAAATGAAGACACTTTTCTTAGAAGCTCCCAGAAAACTTCCTCTCAGATTATGGGACTGATCCTAAACGAAGCACTGCAAAGGTAATAGAAAACTGTTGATTTAATAAAGTAGGGGCTTCTGCTAGGGCTCCTGAGTCAGAGAAGAGATGGATGCCAGATGAATATTGGGGTTTTGTTAACAAGAAAGAAAGGGAGAAGTGGATGTTAAATAGTTATCTACCAGCATTTGCTATAGGAAAGGGAAGTTAATAAATAAAAATTATTTTCATGGGCCAGGCACAGCGGCTCACGCCTGGAATCCCAGCATTTTGGGAGGCTAAGGCAGGCGGAATACCTGAGGTCAAGAGTTCAAGACCAGCCTGGCCAACATGGTGAAACCCTATCTCTACTAAAAATATAAAAAATTGGCCAGGCGTGGTGGCTCATGCCTGTAATCCCAGCACTTTGGAAGGCTGAAGTGGGTGGATTACCTGAGGTTAGGAGTTCAAGATCAGCCTGACCAATATGGTGAAACCTCGTCTCTACTAAAAATACAAAAATTAGCTGGGCATGGTGGCTTGCGCCTGTAATCCCAGTTATTCAAGAGGCTGAGACAGGAGAATTGCTTGAACCTGGAAGGCAGAGGTTGCAGTGAGCTCAGATCACGCCACCGTACTCCAGCCTGGGCGACAGAGTGAGACTCCGTCTGGAAAAAAAAAATAAATCAGCCGGGCATAGTGGTGGGCACCTATAATCCCATCTACTTGGTAGGCTGAGGCAGGAGAATCACTTGAATCCAGGAGGCCAAGGTTACAGTGAGCCAAGATGGCGCCATTGCACTCCAGCCTGGGCAACAGGAGTGAAACTCTGTCTCAAAAAAAAAATTATTTTCATACAATGAAAGAATTACAAAGAAGTTAGCTTTTGCTGCTGAACAAAACACCTCCAACCTCTATGGCGTACAACAGAGATTTATTTAACTCATGATTCTATTTGGGCTGAGCTCAGCTGGGTGGTTCTTTTGGACTTAATTGTGACTGTGGTCAGCTGCAAGTCAGCTAGGTAGCTTTGCTCATGGGATCTGGCTGTTAGCTGAGGAAATGAGTCCAGATGTGTTTCCTTATCCAGCAGACTCTCTTTGGCTTATTCCTGTAGTAAATCAGCAAACTTCTAAGAACTAGGGCAGATGCTTGCAAGTATTTTTGAAACCTAAGCTTGGAAATGGAACATTATCACTTCTGCTGCAGTCTTTAGGTCAAATTAAGTAAGAAGGCCAAGAGAGTGAAGAAATAGATTCCATCTCTTGAGAGGAGGAGCTTCAAAGTCACATTGCAAGGGAATAGACCCAGGTAGAGAAAGAACTTGTGACACATTTGCAATTTATCGCAGGTGATCAGAGTAATAGGGAAAGCCACTTGGATCTGCCCTCAAGAGAGATGTATCATTTGTAAAGTTTCAGATCAGCAATATGTCTACTCTGACCTGAAATTCTTATACTAGTATGACTGTTCCTGATGACTTCATTACACTGTTCTAGGTAGCAAAAGTTCAGAGGTTGTGATGCTGTGATTGAAAACAATAATATTAGGGTTTTCTGAGCTTCTTCCTGATGGGCAAGGAGATCTGTGGTCTCTTTTTTGGCCTTTCCTCACAACATGGCCCCCAAATGCCATGTTTTCTATTTTTGCTTCAAAAGAAGAAACCAAGACCACCTTCTGCCTCGAGGCTGGAAGACACATCGGTCTCTCTGAGCTTGCTGAAGAAGGGAGAAAAAGAACAGCAAGGAGCAATTGAACATATTGATGAAGTACAAAATGAAGTAGACTAGAAACAAGCCAATGAGGAGACTTTGAAAGCAGAGCAGAAATAAAACAAACTCAGCCAATTATTTTTTTCAGAAGAGGTCTGAATCGATTGCCAAAATCTCCAGCTTTGGGGTAACAGTATTTGTCAACCATCTACAAGTGTCTGCATTGCTTGGGGAGGAGGATAAAGTGTCTGGACTGCCTTATTTAACCAGTGTTGAAGTGACACAATTTGAAGACATTAAACCAGGTTACAGAATATTTTTATTTTGACACAAATCCTTACTTCAGAAAAGTTCATCTGAATGAGAGTGGTGTTCCATCTTTAAATTCACTAAAATCAAATGGAAATCTGGAAAGGATTTGATGAAACATGCAAGTCAAATGCAGAATAATGCCAGCAGGAAGAGGTAGCATGGGGAACCACAGAGCTTCTTCACCTGGCTTACTGACCATTCTGATGCAGGTGTAGACGAGTGAGGAAAGATCATAAAAGACAGTATTTGGCCAAATCAATTATAGTATTACTTGGTTCCCAAAATGGTTGATAAGGAAGGAGAAGGAGAAAAACATGATAACGAAGACAGGGATGAGGATGAAGGTGAAGATAAAGACGATGATGAAGGGGAGGAAGGAGAGGAAGATGAAGGAGACGATGACTAACAGAACACCAATGGATTCCAACCTTCCTTTTAAAACATTTTCTCCAATCCCTGGGAGCAACTTACAGTCTTTGTTTTTTTGCTCTTGTGCTCGGTTACCCTCTTTTTGAGGTCTTTTCTCCACACATGGTTCCTAACTTACTTTGGTGAGAAATATCTTGGCTTAGGTGGGCATTTTGACAACATGACTTCTTTCATATGGATGGAATCATGTATGTGGTCCTTTGTGGCTTCTTTCACCTAGCATAATATTTTCATGGTATAACCATATTGCAGCATGTAACAGTAGTCTAATTTTTTATGCTGAGTAATATTCCATTGTTCATACCACATTTTATTCATTCATCTGTTGCTGGAGAATGAGTTTTCATCTTTTTTTTTTTTTTTTTTTTTTTTTTGGAGACGGAGTTTTGCTCTTGTTACCCAGGCTGGAGTGCAATGGCACGATCTCGGCTCACCGCAACCTCCGCCTCCTGGGTTCAGGCAATTCTCCTGCCTCAGCCTCCTGAGTAGCTGGGATTACAGGCACGTGCCACCATGCCCAGCTAATTTTTTTGTATTTTAGTAGAGACGGGGTTTCACCATGTTGACCAGGATGGTCTCGATCCCTTGACCTTGTGATCCACCCGCCTCCGCCTCCCAAAGTGCTGGGATTACAGGCTTGAGCCACCGCGCCCGGCCGAGTTTTCATCTTTTAACTACTATGAATAATGATGCTGTAAACTTTCATGTACAAGTTTTGGTGTGGACATGTTTTCATTTCTCTTATACCTTAGGAGTAGATTCATAGGGTCACATGATAGCTGTTTTCCATAGCAGCTGCACCATTTTACATCCCCATCAGCAGTAGATGAGAATTCCACTTCCTCATCCTTGCTTCCTAGTGGATATAAAGTGGTCTCATTGCTGTTTTGATTTTCATTTCCTTAATGATGTCCAGCATCTTCTCATATACTTATAGGCCACTTATATTTCTAACTTGGAGAAATGTCTACTCAGATTAGGTCATGAATAGACCCTCCCCACTCTCCCAAATTCATGACCATTTGGTACCTGTGAATGTTGCCTTCTTGGAAATACAGTCTTTGCAGATATAATCAATTTAAGTTGAACCCACACTGGAGTAGGGTGGGCTTTAAATATAATGACTTGAAACTTATTTATAGGTCAAGGAATGCCAAGAACTGCTGGCAACACCCAGAAGCCAGGAGAGAATCATGGAATAGATTCTCCTGTGGAGCCTTCAGAGGGCACATGGCCCTCCTAATAACTACTTCAAACTTCCAGCCTCAAAAACTGTAAGAAAATTAATTTCTGTGATTTTAAGCTTCCCAGTTTGTAGTAATTTGTTACAACAGCTCTAGAAAATTAATAAAGACCCTTGGCTCATTTTTACATCGGGCTGTCTTATTTCATTTTTAAAGATGTGGGGGGTCTCACTATATTGCTCAGGCTGGCCTTGAACTCCTAGGCACAGGTGATCCTCCTGCCTCAGCCTCCTGAGTAGCTGGTACTACAGACATGTGCCACTGTTCCCAGCTTAGTGCTGTCTTCTCATTGAGCTGTAAATCCTTTGCGTATTCTGCATACAAGTCCATTATCAGATATATGATTTGCAAATATTTCCCCCCATTCTGTGGATTTTTTCACAGATCTTTTGAAGCACATTTTAAATTTTGATGAAGTACAGATTATAAATTTTGCTTTTCTTGCTAATGCTTTTGGTGCCATATTTAAGAAATCTTTTCTAAATCCAAGGTCATGAAGATTTAACCCTGTTTTCTTGAAATAATTTTATAGTTTTAACTTGTATATTTAGATCTTTGATTCATTTTGGGTTAATTTTTCATATATGTTATGAGGTGAGAGTCCAAGTTTATTTTATTTTGCATGTGGCCATCTAGTTGTCCCAGCATCATTTATTGAAAAGACTATTCTTTCCCCCCATTGAATGGTGTTGGCATTCTTGTTGAAAATCAGTTGACCATAGACATATGGTTTTATTTCTGGACTCTTGAATCTAATAATCTATATGTCTACCCTTGTGCCAATACCATACTATGTTGTCTTGAACTCCTGGCCTCAAGTGATCCGCCTGCCTCAGCCTCCCAAAGTGCTAGGATTACAGGGATGAGCTACTCCGCCCAGCCTTTTAAATACTATACTGTCTTGATGACTGTTTCTTTGCAGCAAGTTTTGAAATCAGGAAGTATGGATAGTCTTAGTTTGTTCTTTTCAAGATTGTTTTGGCTATTCTGGATCCTTTGCTTAAGAGTTTTAGAATCAGGTTGTCAATTTCTACCAAGAAGTTAGCTAGGATTCTGATGGGAATTGCACTGACTCTGTAGATCAATTTGGGGAGTATAGCCATCTAAACAATATTAAGTCTTCTGACCCACAAATATAGAATATTTTCCCATTTATTTAGATGTCCTTTAATTTCTGTGTTATTTCATTTGCATTGCTATAAAGAAGTACCTGAGGCTGGGTAATTTATAAAGAAAAGAGGTTTATTTGACTCAGTTCTGCAGGCTATACCAGCATGGCAGCAGTATCTGTCCAGCTTCTGTTAAGTGCCTCAGGAAGCTTATAATCATGATGGAAGGTGAAAGGGGAGCAGGCATATCACATGGCGAGAGGGAGCAAGGGAGATGCCAGGTTCTTTCTGTTTTTTAAAAACAATCAGCTCTCCAGTGAAATAATACAGTGAGAACACATTACTGCAAGGATAGCCCCAAGCCATTCATGAAGAATCTGTCCCCATGCTCCAAACACTTTCCACTAGGCCAACCTCCAAAAATGAAGTTCACATTTCAGCATGAGATTTGGAGGGGACAAATGTCTAAGCCGTATCAATTTTTTACAGTAACGTTTTTGTAGTTTTCCGAGTATATACTTTATACTTCTTTTGTTAAATTTACCCATGAGAATTTTAAATGAAATTGTCTTCTTAATTTCATTTTTGGATTGTTCACTGCAGGTGTATAGAAACACATTTATTTTTGTATATTGACCCTGTATCCTGCAATCTTGCTGAAATTGTTTATTAGTTCTTATGGTTTTTTAGAGGATCCCTTAAAATTTTCTATATACAAGATCATGTTGGTCAGGCTTGGTGGCTCATGCCTGTAATCCTAGCACTTTGAGAGGATGAGGTGGGTGAAGCACCTGAGATCAGGAGTTGGAGACCAGCCTGGCCAATATGGTGGAACCCCGTCTCTACCAAAAAATAAGCCAGGGGAACAGAGCGAGACTCGGTCTAAAACAAACAAACAAAAACAAAAACATCATGTCATCTGTGACTAGAGACAATTTTACTTTTTCATTTCCAGTCTTATTTATCTTACCTCATTGCCTTGGCTGGAACCTCTAGCACAATGTGAGTTAAAGCAGCTATAGAAGACATCTTTGTCATGTTCCTGATCTTTCACCATTAAGTATGAGGTTAGCTGCAGAGTTTTTGTAGATGTTCTTTATCAGGTTGAGGAAGTTCTCTTCTATTCCTAGTTTGTTGACTTTTTTATCATGAAAAGAATATTGGATTTTTCCATCAGTTCTTAAAAAGTGACCTTCTTCCTTTATGGATGAGGTATGTAAAAAAAAAATCCATCTCTGCATGGATGATATAGTACAAAGCATTCTCACTCAGGTGGATGCTTCAGAAAAAGTCACACTTCTTTGGGTGGAAATAGCCTAGGATATGTTTGACTTGGTGAGCCAAGGGCTCCTCTTTCATCTAGGTGCCTTTATTTAGGACCTAATCTGTATGTGGTGGCCTTAATCTACAACCACTTTTTTTCAGTGACCATTTGGTACCTGTGAATGCTGCCTTTTTGGAAATGGTCTTTGCAGATGTATATGGTTTCCTAGTACCCAGGGTGCCACTGATTTAATTTTTTTCCCAGTGATTTCATACCAGTGGGCTCTTGCAAGGTGTGGATGAGGAACAGATGTACACATCTTAACACTGATTTTAAGCAATCTCCCAGTCTACTGCCTTACCCTTGCCTTCTGTGGCCCCTGGTATCTCTAATTCCTGAGCTTCTCTGATATTTATCTTTCTCTGTAGGGACCTGAGTTTGAGTCTCCACTCCTCTGCTACATCATTTGCCTTTCTTTCACCTATTTTCCACTGATATCTACTGTGACTTGGAGTTACAGATATCTGCCAGTTCAAGGAAGACACAGTTTGTGTGTTGATTTGTTGTTGTTCTTGTTTCGTAAAGAAATAGTTTCCAAAGAAGAGAAAAAATATTTTTTGCTCTCTTTAAGTCAGAATTCAATTCTAGAATTGGAGGAAACCTAATGGTCAAAATGATAAAATAAAAGATCTCATCATTAGGTTAAGTAATGAAGAGCTGAATCCAGGATTCAGAATCCCTGATACCCTGGCCACAAGTAAACTATAATTGGTTCACACTCCATAGAATCATATAGTTTGAGAGGGGAGAAGTACCTCTGAGGTTTTCGGCCTATTTCCCCAATTTTCCATAAGTCTCCTCAACAATGTAAGTGGATTTCAGCATTGGTTAAAATATCAATATGAAGAGGAGCATTCACTCTATTCCATGACTGTTTATTCTTATTTCAGAGAGCTCTGATTATTGGACAAGATTTTTTCCCTGAAATAGTTTTTCTTCACTTCCACACACTGTATCTAGCTCTGCCCACAGAAGTTGCAAAGAACTACTATATGTACAAACAATATAGTTTGGTAGATGGAATACTAGGTACTCTAGAGATATGATACTATACTCACTGCCTCTAACTCTTTGTACAATCCATAATTAAGACAGTTTACCAGCAAAATGAAGAAAAATCTCAAATCTCACATAACAGAGATAGAGACAATTAATAAACAGCAACTGTAGTTTATAAAAACAATTTCTAAGCTAGCTAGTTATCAATCCATTAAATAAGATTGCTGGGTAGGAGAAGAAATGACCAGCAGGTGTGTCATAGAAAGATTACTGAAAAAAACTGAGAGGATGTGTAAGAAATAACCAAGTGACTATTACAGGGAGATAAAACAAGTTGCATAAGCACATACAAATTTAAAAGTAGGGGATGGTCAGAGAATTCAAAAGTATGGCTAGTGTACAAGGTGAGTATAAAGAAGACATGGAAATTAGGAAAGGCAATAATGCTAAATATTAACATTTATTGAGTAACATACATTCTGGCCACTATTGGATACTTTACATGTGAGAACTCTCATAACAACTTTATGAGGTAGATATTATTATTACATCATTTTAAAGATAGCGACAAGGAGGTATTGGGAGTGTTAGGTTAACTTGTCTAAGATTATGTAACTAATGAATGGAAGAGATGGGCTCTGAACCCAGGTAGTGTGGGTGCCTTAATTTATGAAGTGGTCTTTATATGAATGCCCTTTTTATTCTGAAGGTTCTAGGACTTTTAGGTAGCAAGTTGGAGACATTGGTAGATCCTTTCCTACCTCTTCATCTTTGGCTCAGCTATCTCAAGGGAGTATTGGTGATAAGATAAGTAATCAGTTTAGGGATCCACAGTAGAGGCCAGGGGACTGTTCCAAACTCTGATCCCCTATATATAAACTGAGGACTGGGAAGACAGACCTGTTTTATGGCTGGTGGCTGACCCCAGATATTTCAAGTCGGACAGAGACATTTTACCATCCTATTCAAGAAGAAAAGGAATCGGAGCTGTGAAAAGGAGAATAAATGTTGGTGGCAATCAGTACTTGATGCCAGTTTCTTTTTTTTTTTTTTTTGGCGATTGTTTTGTATTTCCCATAAACCTTTTCTGCAAATGCATATAGAAAAAAAACAGACATATTGACAACAAAACTCCCACTAATTAAGCATGGCCAGGCACTATTCTAAGTGTTTTATAAATATTAGCTCATTTAATCCTCACAGCAGCCCTAGGAGATTGGCACATTATTTGTCTTTTGCAAAGGAGGGACACTGAAGCACAGAGACATCATACAACTTGTCCACAATTGCACAGCAAATGAGTGGGAGAACTAAGTGAAGCTGGAAAGAACTATTATAAATAGTAGACAAGTACAAAACAATTGGTTAAAGATTAGTACTTCTGAAATACTGTGTAGCAGAAAGAAACCCGGATTTGGATTAGGAACTGAATTCAGCCTCCAACATTTACTGCTATGTAAAGATTTGAGGCTGGTCACTACGAGACTATAAAATTTAGATTAAAATACTTACCTCATAGGGTTTTTGTAAAGATCTAACGATGTGATTATTGTAAAAGCGCACTGTTAATCTCTCAGATGTTACAGAAACGTTACAAGCATCTCTTCCATTGTACATGAAAATGAGGGATCCAGACTGTACAGACTGTGCTGATGTAGAACACCCGGACTACCGATCCCGGCCTGCAAAGCCTCCGGGCTTCCCTTCCCGGAAACCGGCGCACGGCCCTCTGGGACTTGTAGTCTTGTACTGGGGCTGACCGGCCTTTCTTCATTAGTGGGGAAACCCGAGTGTAAAACCCGGAAGTACTCATTGTCTGCGCGGCGTGCTGCTTAAGAAGAGAAGGTCAGAGGTCGCCGGGGCAGAAGGCGTTCCTGCCGCTGGCCCAGTCACCATGTAGTGAAGGGGCAGACACCCTCCTGCAAATTCTGGAAGGTTCTTAATCTCGACTAGGGCAGTAACCCCAGGACTCCTTGTCGCCGGCTTCAGGTCACTGCCGGCAGAACGGAGCTGCCGCCGCCGCCATGTTTGGCTGCTTGGTGGCGGGGAGGCTGGTGAGGATGGGACCGGGTGTTAACAGGAAGGGGTCAGGATACCTAGGGCAAAGCCCTGCTGCAGGGAGGGTGCGCAGGCGCTAGGGGTGCGGGGAAGTCCACTTGCTGTATTTTGGCTGGGTATGTGAGGATGGAGCGTCGGAGGCTGGATGCTCTCCTTTGCCCAATTCTGTTCAGATTCTTTCTAACAGTAGTCACCAGTATTAGTTGACATTTATTAAGTGTGCATTTTATACCAAGTACTGGGCTAAGTACAATGCACGCCTTTGCTCAGTTATTCAGCCTTATGTGTGGCGCTTATTTGACACTTTGTACTTAATCCTTGTAACTCGTGAGATGGTCTTTGACATTTTGAAATTGCAGAACTAAGCTCAATCGCCAGTATAAATATCTCCTGTATTAACGTGAGGTAGAGGTGAACTTGGGATTGAATCTGGTCTATAGCAAACTGTTTTTCAAAGAATAAGATGCTCAGGCAACGTATATCTGCTGGGTCTCTTTGGAAGAACCCCAGTAAAAAATACGCTTAATTTAATTGGAAGGTGGCCGAAACTTAACGTGTGAGCCGTAACTGAGATAACCAGAGAAGGATGCCAGTAGTGTGTTTCCTTTCTGGTCAAAATAGATAACCTACCTTGCCAAATTGTTAGATTAAATGAGATCAGCACCTGGAATTGTTTAGGAGTCATCTGGAAGGTGAATCTTGTTTGTTTCCTTAGAAATCACATACACATCAATTTTCAGGCCTGACTCCGGATTTCCCCTAGAATTATTTTTCCTTCTTTTTTCTCCTGGCTTTGTTGACTGTTGCAGCCCCTTTGCTGAATTGTCTTTTTTCCCCATCAAGTTTTGATAATATATTGTATTCTGTACATATACAGTTCTAAGAAGCCACAAAGATAAATTGGAGATGACTAGCCTCAGAAAGTTTGTCTCTTGAATAACTGGGAGACCCTTGTGGTGATGGTGGTAATTCATAATCCTGGTGAGATAATTTTGCCCCTGCTTTTAATAGGGAAAAAGGACAAACCTGGAATGATTGTGACTCAGACCAGTGAGTGTTATTAATGAATGGCATTAGAATTGTGTTTTTTAAAGAATAAAAAGCCTATGTGGAATCCATGTATCTCTTATGTTGTCAACTAATTTGAAAGGAAATTTAGTTACGGAAATACCTGTCTGTATATATTGGGGATGCTTGGTCCTTTAATTATGGAGTATTAGGACACATTAATCAAAGGGCAAAAAGACTTAGTGGCATCTCAAAACTTAACTATATTACTGTGTTATAAGAAAAATCCACCTATCTAAACTTATTTTTTTCTTAGAGAGATACATCTTTTCTTAACATCAAAAATTAGAGTGTCATGATACACATTTGCAGAACATTCAGTACCTAGACAAAGTTGACACTTAAGAAATATTTATTTTGCCTGGTGGTTATTTCAAGACTCATAAATAACAGTTTCCCATGTTTTTTAGTTTATCTGCATGCCAAAGACTGGTGAAATTGAATTTAATACTAATGCAGGCCATTTAGTTTATGTTCTTCGTTTTATTCTTCATACTGAAGCTAGAGGATTTTTAAATGGGTCAGAATACTTCTGAAGAGGAAATTGGTATTTGACTTTAGGAACACTCAGCCTTTGTATCTTGGGACTTAATTTAGGGCAGACAGTTGAGACTACTTTAACTAATAGATAGTTAAAATTACATAGCAGTTTATTTTTCTTAAGTTTCTTTGTGTGAGTAGAAGGATATTTTAGAGAGAAAACTTAACACATCTTTTCTCTGTAAGGCATGTCATAGCCTTCTTGTAGTTAGGAAGACTAGGCAGCACTTGGTCATTTTAAACAGCATGATCTCCAGCAAAAAATCACAAAAATGCTTTAAATAGACACTGTGAAAAGAACACTTTCACATGATGAGGCCTGAAACAAGATGGCATGTTCCACCTCAGCTGCCAGTGTGTGAGTTGCACAGCTCACTTTTTTTTTTTTTTTTTTTTTTTTGAGACGGAGTCTCGCACTGTTGTCCAGGCTGGAGTGCAGTGGCGTGATCTCGGCTCATTGCAACCTCCACCTCTGGGTTCAAGCGATCCTCATGCCTCAGCCTCCTGAGTAGCTGGGACTACAGGCGTGTGCCCCAATGCCCAGCTAATTTTTATATTTTTAGTAGACACAGTGTTTTGCCATGTTTGCCAGGTTGATCTTGGAACTCCTGACCTCAGGTGAGCCAACCGCCTCTGCCTCCCAGAGTGCTGGGATTATAGGCATGGGCCACTGTGCCTGGCCTACGATTCAGATTTTCTGCTGCTGTTCATGAGTATGTCCATGAATGGCTGCAGAAACGCAGCAAGCATCGATTTGGGATTATAAGTTAGTTTTAGTGAGTAGGTGAAATCAAATACAGGATTTGTGAATAAGGAGGATTGACTAACTCTGGATTGTTTACCTGTTTTAATTACCTGAGATTCTTTTATGTATGTATGTATATATTTAATTAATTTAATTTTTTTGAGACGGAGTCTCGCTGTGTTGCCCAGGCTGGAGTGCAGTGACGCTATCTTGACTCACTGCAACCTCTGCTACCCCGGTTCAAGCAGTTCTCTGCCTCAGCCTCCTGAGTAGCTGGGTTTACAGGCACGTACCACCACGCCTGGCTAATTTTTATATTTTTAGTAGATATGGGGTTTCACCATTTTGGCCAGGCTGGTCTTGAACTCCTGACCTCAGGTGATCCGCCCGCCTCAGCTTCTCAAAAGTGCTTGGATTACAGGCGTGAGCCATTGTGCCTGGCTCCTTTATCTTTAAACTGGAGGGTGAGAGCTTAGGTGATGTGTTTTGAATAACCTTTCATTTTTACAACATTATGAAGCTATAGTTATTTTTTATGTAAGTAAAATCCTTTCAGGACACCTCTGAAATAATTTATTTTTATTTTATTTGAGACAGAATTTCACTCGTGTTTCCCAGGCTTGAGTACAATGGTGCAGTGTGGTTCCACTCATTGCAACATCAGCCTGTTAGGTTCAAGAGATTCTTCTGCCTCAGCCTCCTGAGTAGAATACAGGCTTAAGCCACCACACCTGGCTAATTTTTGTATTTTTAGTAGAGATGGGGTTTTGCCATGTTGGCCAGGCTGGTCTTGAACTCCTGACCTCAGGTTATCTGCCCACCTCGGCTTCCCAAAGTGCTGGGATTACAGGTGTGAGCTACTGCATTTGGCCTGAGTTATACTTTTAAAAGACTGCATTTAGTAAATTATGATTGTAAAACCAAATAGGTATTTTTTTCTCTATTAAAATTAACCTTTTCTGGCATATTTGACAGTTTCATAATTAAGACTATCAAATTAACATATTTGGTAAAAAGACTATAATGGATTATGTTGGTAATATAGCTTATAAGCAATACTGTTAAGAGTTACAGAAACTCATAAAACTATTGAACTAAGACAAGTTTCTTATTTTTCTAGGTGCAAACAGCTGCACAGCAAGTGGCAGAGGATAAATTTGTTTTTGACTTACCTGATTATGAAAGTATCAACCATGTTGTGGTTTTTATGCTGGGAACAATCCCTTTTCCTGAGGGAATGGGAGGATCTGTCTACTTTTCTTATCCTGATTCAAATGGAATGCCAGTATGGCAGCTCTTAGGATTTGTCACGAATGGGAAGCCAAGTGCCATCTTCAAAATTTCAGGTCTCAAATCTGGTAAGAATAATATATTAAAGTAGTTTTATAATTAATCAAACTTTTTTCTTAAGTAGCCTAACATAGAATATGGCTTTTTCCCCTTTCCATTGTGTTCTTCTGGTTGTTAAGGTAATATAAAACATTAGTTTTTAAAAAGACAATACAGAGACATTTGAAAAATAGTGAAAGACTTCCTTGGCTCCTCACTCCTGCCCTCTGCCTCTAGAGAGAACAACTCTTTGTTGTAGTATAAACCTTTATAAAAAATTTTTTTTGTAGCATGTGAGCATTTTAGCAAATAATGAGAGGAATCCTCTCGTAATTTATAATATGCACATCCATGTGTTAAGTGAGATGATAAACCTAAAACAAGGCAGACTTATATAGCAAGTAGAATAGAAGTACTTATTTTCTTCCGTTAAGATTTTTGAACTAGATTTGATCACCCCTCCAATGTTCTTTTGGTTCTGTTGACATTACAGAACTGTTAATTTTTTGCTTTGATACTTTGAGGCATTTTGTGTAGAAATGTGAGAATGGAACTAGATTAGGTGCCATTTACACCAATCTGAATCTTGAATCTGATTCTGTTCTTGAATCAGATTCAAGATTCAGGCTTGCTTGAAAATCTAGATGAAGACCTGAAAATTCTTTTTAAAAAAAACTTTATTTTTGAGGTGGGGTTTTCGCTCTAGTTGCCCAGGCTGAGTGCAGTGGCACAATCTTTGCTCCCTGCAACCTCTGCTTCCTGGCTTCAAGTGATTCTCCTGCCTCAGGCTCCCGAGTAGCTGGGATTATAGGCACCCACCACCAAGCCTGGCTAATTTTTTGTATTTTTAGTAGAGATGGGCTTTCACCATGTTGGCCAGGCTGGTCTTGAACTACCTACCCTAGGTGATCCACCCGCCTTGCCCTCCCAAAGTGCTGGGATTACAGACGTGAACATTCTTAAAATATAAATATATATTATCCTAGAAACTGTTTATGGAGTCCAAGGAAAAGTTATTTTTAGGTACCATGTAGGTAATGTGTTTATATATATACCAAACATTTAGGTATCTGTTATGGAGATTTAAAGGTAATGATTAAGTTCTTGCCTGAGATAACTCTAGAGGAAGACATTTCTGTAGACTAGTAATTGGAAGGATGAAAAATAATAGGGGATATTTATATAAAGTGCTGAGGGATAATAGAAAAGGTAGCAATTAACTAAAGTGGTTTGGGGAAGGTTTCCTAGGGTGGTGATATTGGAGCTCTTAGGCATACAAGTAAAACTTTGTCAGGCCTACGAGAGATCTATTGGGCATTCTAGGTGGAGGTAATAGGGGCATAAGATGAAAGTTTGAAAGCGTAATGTGCTCAGAGTGACATAAGGCAAGGTGTATGTGAGAAAGGTGGGCATGGATTATGAAAAGATTTATGTAGCACACTGACTCATTGGGAATGTAAGAGGTAAACAGTTTTTAACATGCTTAGGTCACAGACCTATTTGATAGTATTCTAGAAAATATGTGGCCGGGCGCGGTGGCTCAAGCCTGTAATCCCAGCACTTTGGGAGGCCGAGGTGGGTGGATCACGAGGTCGAGAGATCGAGACCATCCTGGTCAACATGGTGAAACCCCGCCTCTACTAAAAATAGAAAAAAAATTAGCTGGGCATGGTGGCTCGTGCCTGTAATCCCAGCTACTCAGGAGGCTGAGGCAGGAGAATTGCCCGAACCCAGGAGGCGGAGGTTGCGGTGAGCTGAGATCGCGCCATTGCACTCCAGCCTGGGTAACAAGAATGAAACTCCGCCTCAAAAAAAAAAAAAAAAAAAAAGAAAATATGTGTACCATAATGTAAATACTCAAATATTTGCATCCTCTGAAGCCCATTCGTGTATCCCTCCCCCAAAGCAACTGCTCCTTTAGGTGTAGAGAAGCCAGTGAACAATTTTGGGTAGAGGAGTGATAACAGATTTTATTTTGCTCTGACGCCTGGGTGAAGAATGAACTGGGACAGTTCTATCTCCTCACAGGGGAGGTAGCTATTATCGTTTTATATAGTTGGTATTCTACAAGGAGAAATGGGAGGCTGGGTGCGGTGGCTCACGCCTGTAATCCTAGCACTTTGGGCAGTTGAGGTAGTGGATTGCCTGAGCTTAGGAGTTCGAGACTGGCATGGGGCAATATGATGGGAACCCCTCTACAGTAAAATCCAAAAAAAATTACGCATAGTAGCATGTGCCTGTAGTGCTACTCAGGAGGTTGAGGCTTGAAAATGGCTTGAACCTGGGAGGCAGAGATTGCAGTGAGCCGAGATCATGCCACTGCATTCCACCCTGAGTGACAGAGTGATACACCATCTCAAAAAAGAAAGCAATGGGAGAGAGCAAAACAAAACAAAACAAAAAAAGAAGTGAGAGAGAGCGATATTTAAAGCTAAAAATTGTTTAGAATGGATGATAAATACTAATCTCTAGGTTTAAGAAGCAGGTTAAGTCCCATAGTCCTTCTCCATGGAGGTTTCATGAGATAATTATCATAAATCCCTAAGGCTATGGTTCTTAAAGCATGAGCTCTTTCCTAATCTGTATTATCAACATCATCTGGGAACCTATTAGAATTGCACTTTGCTGTTAAGACCCCAGACCTAGTGACTCAGAAATTGGGTGTGGAATCTAGAAGTCTGTACTGTAATAAGTTCCCAAATGTTGTCTTGTAAGCTAAAGTTTGAAAACTGCTCTAGGGCATCCATAGTACACGTATTTGTTCTGAACAATCTTTGGGAGAATTAAGATGGTAGTCACTCTTAAATCATTTTTTATTTTTCTCTTTGGTTGTGCCTAGAAATAGACAATGTTATCTACAAGTAGAAAAAAATATAAATAGATAATTCAGTTCATTCTAGTGAAATTACTGAACATTGAATATAAAGAGAAAGTAATAAAGCAGCCAGAGAGGGAAATGTCATTTATAGCTGAACAGCAGTTAGTTAGCAGACTTACCAAAAGCATTAATAGGAGCCAAAACCCAATAGAATAATACCACTGAAGTGCCAAGGAAAAATAAAATAACTTTGAAAACTGTCATTCTAAAGTGAAGAAATATATTTTCAGTTGGAGATGAAGAGTTAACCACCCACAGACGATTACTGAGAGAATTCCTTACTGGAGATAGTTGTACTTTATAAGAGGAAGTTGAACCCAGAATGAAGAAATGGATGCAAGACACAAAGTTAGGACAGAAATTGTTAAACCTATAGACAAATCTGGACAACTTGATTGTATAAAACAGCATAACATATGAGAATTAATTACTGTTCTGGAAAAAAAAACATGTAAGGAGGGGTGGTAATCTGAGTCACAGTTTTTTGAGGTCCGGCTCTTCAAAAAGAGAGTAATAATATTGATTCTACTTACAAGTAATTAAAAATTTAATTAAACTAAGTTGGGTGCGTGGCATGTGCCAGTAGTCCCAGCACTCAGGAGATCAAGGTGAGAGGACTGCTTGAGCCCAGGAGTCCAAAGCCAGCTTGAGCAACATAGCAAGACTGTCTCCATTTAAAAAATAAAAATAAAAAAGTGCACCTTCCATACCATTAGAATAAGTGGAGGAAAGGCAGTAGAGAAAACAGTCCACTAGAATGTAGGAAAAGAGGAAAAAGAAAAGAAAGTTGGGCACAGTGGCTCATGCCTGTAATCCTAGCACTTTGCGGGGCCGAAGTGGGTGGATCACTTTAAGGTCAGTTGGAGACCAGCCTGGCTAACATGGTGAAACCCTGTCTCCACTAAAAATATAAAAATTAGCTGGGAATGGGGGCGGGCACCTGTAATCCCAGCTACTCAAGAGTCTGAGGCAGAAGAATCGCTTCAACCCAGGAGATGGTGGTTGCAGTGAGCCAATTGCACCACTGTACCCACCAGGCAGATTGCACCACTGCCTGAGCAACACAGCGGGACTCATTTGGAAAAAGATAATAAAAATTTTAAAAATTGAAAGTGGGGGCCAGGCGTGGTGGCTCAAGCCTGTAATCCCAGCACTTTGGGAGGTCGAGGTGGGTGGATCACGAGGTCAAGAGATCGAGACCATCCTGGTCAACATGGTGAAACCCCATCTCTACTAAAAATACAAAAAATCAGCTGGGCATGGTGGTGTGTGCCTGTAATCCCAGCTACTCAGGAGGCTGAGGCAGGAGAATTGCCTGAACCCAGGAGGCGGAGGTTGCCGTGAGCCGAGATCGCGCCATTGCACTCCAGCCTGGGTAACAAGAGCGAAACTCCGTCTCAAAAAAAAAAAAAAAAAAGATGAGCCTCTAAAAAGATGAATCAGGGGCTGGGCATGGAGGCTTATGCCTGTAATCGCACCACTTTGAGAGGCTGAGGTGGGTGGATCACCTGAGGTCAAGAGTTTGAGACCAGCCTGGCCAATATGGTGAAACACCATCTCTACTACTAATGTGAAAAATTAGCCAGGTGTGGTGGCACAGGCCTGTTGTCCCAGCACTCTAGAGGCGGAGGCAGGAGAATCGCTTGAGCACAGGAGGCAGAGGTTGCATTGAGCCAAGATCACGCCACTGTACTCCAGCCGGGGTGATAGGGAAAAAAAAACACCCGATGAATCAAGGAAAAAGAAGGCACAAATGTTATTAAAAATTGAAGAGCAGTAACTACAAGTTTAATAGAGCTTTAAATAAAATTTATGAAGTTTTATGCCAGTATATTTGAAATGACATAGGAACAGACAAAATTGACTATTTTCTAGAAGAAAATACCAAACAAAACTGAAATAATTTATTTATTTCAAGAATAGACTGAAATCCTGAATAGATGTAATTTCCATAAAATTAAAATCAGTAATTAAAAATATACCTCTTCTTTCCACATGTAGCCATCCGGCCCACATGGTTTTACAAAGTTCTGCTATACCTTTAAGAAACAAATTGTTCATATTTTATATAGTTTTCAGATAATAGAAAAAGAGCCAAAGTTACTCAGTTTAATAATTTTTGAAGTCAGTTATCACCTTCATACCAATAGTGGCCAAAGACAGTATGAGAGAAGAAATTGGCCTTTATCAATTTTATTTATTTAGAATTTTTATCTATGTACCTAAAATAGTTACAAAATAAATTGAAGGTATTTAACAAATTTTTTATTAATAGAAAATTCAAGCATATAGAAAAGCAGACCCAAGTGGAATATTGAACCCCATTCTACTAATAATCCAGCTTCAGAAATGACCACCTCATGGATAATGTTATTTTATTTAGATGCCCATTTACTTCTCCCTTTTCATATTATTTGAAAGCTGATTCTACAATTACACCATGTAATCTCTTAAGTATTTTAATATGTCTTTTAAAAGATAGTTAAAAAAAAAAACTATAATACCGTTATTACATCTAAAGATAATTTGTTTTAAAGAAAGGGTCTTACTCTGTTTTCCAGGCTAGAGTACAGTGTCCAGATTATAGCTCACTATAGCTTCAAACTCCTGTGCTCAAGTCATCCTCCTGCCTTAGCCTCCTGAGTAGCTAGGACTACAGGTTGGCACCACCACCCTGACTAATTTATTTTTTGTAGAGATAGGGTCTTGCCATATTGCCCAGGCTGTTCTCAAATTTCTGGCCTCAAGCGATCCTCCTGCCTTGGCCTTCCAAAATTGCTGGATTATAGGCATGAGCCACTGTGCCTGGCCTAAACATAATTTTTCTTTTTCTTTTCTTTTTTTTTTTTTTTGAGACAAGTCTCACTCTGTTGCCCAGGCCACAGTGCAATAGCAAGATTTCAGCTCACTGCAACCTTGAGCTCCTGGACTCAGGTGATCCTCCCACCTCAGCCTCCTGAGGAGCTGGGACCAAAAGCACACATGACCACACCTGGCTAATTTGTGTATTTTTTTTCTGTAGAGCGGTATTTTGCCATGCTGACCAGGCTGGTCTCGAACTCCTGGGCTCAGGCAATCCACCTGCCTCAGTCTTCCAAAGTGCTAGGATTACAGGCCTGAGTTACTGCAGCCAGCCCTAAAATAATTTTTTGACATCAAATTGAATATCTGTAATCAGTGTTCAAATTGTCAGTGGTCTCGAAAGTTTTATGTTAATATAAATTTTTAAATACTTTCAATCAACATCCATGTAAAATCCTTACATGGCAATTGGTTGATCTCTCAAGTATCTTTTATACAAGGATAATGTATTCTCTCTTCTCCATTTCCAAGAAGCTACTTGGACTTAAAGGTTTAATCAGATTTTAGTATTTAAAGTTTTGGCAGGATTCTTATAGGTAGTGGTATATTTTTCCACCAGGAAGTACATATATGAATATGCTTTTGTGTGAAATTTAGCAGCTATTTATATGTGATTTATTCATTAAGGGTTCAAAATGATAGTGTTCTAATTCCATCATTTTATTTATTATCTGTAAAGTCTGTAAAGAGAAACTTGCATATCTACTGTTTTGTTACCCAGGGATGGAGTTGTCATAGGAAAGGCAGGATAAATGCTTCATTCTTTGTATGCGTGAATGTTAAAAAATGAGTTGATTCCCTAGCATCCTTCAAAGGTACTTAAAACAATTTTTTTAAAGAATTATGAAATGATGGATATGTGTTTATATATATTTGATTTATATGTGATGTATTCTAACTATTGATACACCATTAGAATCCATTGGAACCAATTTTAATTTTTCAGTTTCCTTTTTAAGCAGGCTTTTATCCTTTCTTAAGAAATCTTATAAAGATGGCCAGGCATTGTGGTTCACACCTGTAATCTCAGCACTTTGGGAGACTGACGAGGCAGATAAATCACTTGAGATCAGGAGTTTGAGACCAGTCTGGCCAATGTGGTGAAACCCCATCTCTACTAAAAGTCTAAAAATTAGCTGGGCATGATAGCAGGCGCCTGTAATCGCAGCTACTTGGGAGGCTGAGGCAGGAGAATCAGAATCTGGCAGATGGAGGTTGCACTGAGCTGAGATTGTGCCATCACACTCCAGCCTGGGTGACAACTGTGAAACTCTCAAAAAAAAAAAAAAAAGAAAATTTATTTTTTATTAACAGATTATAGTGGCTTTATTGATGTATAATTGACACACAGTTAATTGCACATATTTTAAGTGTACAGTTTGACAAACTTTGATATATTTATACTTGTGAAACTCACCACAATCAATGAATGTTCCTATTTCCACCACCTTTTCTCCACTGTAAGCAACTACTGTCACTATAAAATAGTTTGTATTTTCTAGTGTTTTATAAAGATGAAGTCATATAGTATGTATTCTTTTTTTGGTCTGGCTTCTTTTACTCAGAGTAGTTATTTTTTAAGAGTCATTCATGTTGTGTCTATTGCGGTGTTCATTTTTTACACTTTTTTTTTTGAGACGGAGTCTCACTCTGTTGCCCAGGCTGGAGTATAATGGTGCAATCTCAGTCACTGCAGCCTTTGCCTCCCAGGTTCAAGTGATTCTTCTGCTTCAGCCTCCTGAGTAGCTGGGATTATAGGTGCGGACCACCACGCCCGGCTGATTTTTGTAATTTTAGTAGAGATGGTGTTTCACCATGTTGGCTCGGCTGATCTCAAACTCATGACCTCGTGATCTGTCTGCTTTGGCCTCCCAAAGTGCTGGGTTAACAGGCTTGAGCCACACGCCCAACACTTTTTTTTTTCATTTTTATGTGGTGGTCATTTCTTTTTATTGCTGCATTGTATTCTGTTGTGTGGATATGCCACAATTTTTTTAGCCATTTGCCTGCTGATGGGTATTTGGGTTGTTAGTAGTTTTGGGCTCATAAAAATAAAATGTGAACAGTTGTCTGCAAATCTTTGTATGGACCTATGCTTTCATTTATCTTGGGCTGATACCTAGGAGTAGAATGCCTCCATCATATGGTAACTGAATGTTTCACTTTTATTTTATTTTTTAATTATTTTTTTATAAAGATGGGGTTTCACCATGTTGGTCAGGCTAGTCTTGAACTCCTGACCTCAGGTGATCTGCCCGCCTTGGCTTCTAAAGTGCTTGGATTATGGGCGTGAAGCCACCGTGCCCAGCCTACTTTTTTAATTTTAATTTTTATTTTATTCTATTTTTTTTTGAGACGGAGTTTCACTCTTGTTACCCAGGCTGGAGTGCAATGGCGCGATCTTGGCTCACCGCAACCTCCGCCTCATGGGTTCAGGCAATTCTCCTGCCTCAGCCTCCTGAGTAGCTGGGATGACAGGCACGCACCACCATGCCCAGCTAATTTTTTGTATTTTTAGTAGAGACGGGGTTTCACCATGTTGACCAGGTTGGTCTCGATCTCTTGACCTCGTGATCCACCCGCCTCGGCCTCCCAAAGTGCTGGGATTACAGGCTTGAGCCACCGCGCCTGGCCAATTATTTTTATTTTTATTTTTTTCCTCACTTCTCTCAGCTACACAGAATGTTTTACCTTTTAAGAAACTGCCAGACTACGTTCCAACATGGTTGTTTTGTTTTACATTTCTTTCTTTTTTTTCCTTTTTGAGACCAAGTCTCACTCTGTCTCCCAGGCTGGAGTGCAGAGGCATGATCTCGGCTCACAGCAACCTCCACTTCTTGGGTTCAAGTGATTCTCCTGCCTCATCCTCTCAAGTAACTGGGATTACAGGCATGTGCCACCACGCCCAGCTAATTTTTATATTTTTTTGTAGAGGTGGGGTTTCACTATGTTGGCCAGGCTGTCTGGAACTAATGACCTCAGGTGATCCATCTGCCTTGGCCTCCCAAAGTGCTGGGATTACAGATGTGAGCCTCCACACCTGGCCTTGTTTTACATTTCAACCAACAGGGTACGAAAGTTCCAGTTCCTCCATCTTCTCACCAACACTTGGTATGGTCAGTTTCAACCATCTAATAGGTGTGTGGTAGTATCCCATTTTGGTTTTAATTTGCATTTTTCTAAGGACCAGTGATATTGAGTATTTTTTGTTTGTTTTTTTTTGAGACTGAGTCTCACTCTGTCACCCAGGCTGGAGTGCAGTGGCACTGTCCCAGCTCACTGCAACCTCCATCTCCCAGGTTCAAGCAATACTCCTGCCTCAGCCTCCTGAGTAGCTGGGATTACAGGTGAGCACTGCCACGCCCAGCTGATTTTTATATTTCTTTTTTTTTTTTTTTTTTTAAGTAGAGACGGGGTTTCACCATGTTGGCCAGGATGGTCTCGATCTCTTGACCTCGTGATCTACCCGCCTTGGCCTCCCAAAGTGCTGGGATTACAGGCTTGAGCCACCGCGCCTGGCCCTGATTTTTATATTTCTTTAGTAGAGACTTATTTTTGTATTTTTTGTAGAGACAGTTTTACCATGCTGGCCATGCTGGTCTTGAACTTCTGACCTCAAGTGATCTACCCACCTCAGCCTCTCAGAGTCCTGGGATTACAGGTGTCAGCCACCATGCCTAAGCATTTTTTAATGCTCTTATTTGCTATTTATGTATCTTTGTTGGTTAATATCCAAATCGTTTACATGTTTTTAATTGAGTTGTTTTCTTAAAGTGTGTGTGTGTGTGTGTGTGTGTGTGTGTGTGTGTGTGTGTACATGTATATATCTTCTTAAGTTCTTTGATCAGATACGTGATTTGAAAATATTTTTTTTCCCAGTCTTTGGCTGGTCTTTTCTCTAACAGTGTTTTTTTGTTTTTTGTTTTTTTTTTCCCCATCCCCTGTAACAGTAGAGAAGTTTTAACTTTTGATGAAATCTAATTTTTCAGTTTGTTCTTTTCTGGGTTGCTTTTGATGTACAAAATCTTTGCCTAAGCAAAGGTTGCAAAGATTTTCTCCTAGAGGTTTTATAGTTTGAGATTTTACGTTTATAACTGGGATCCAATTTGAATTTTATATTTATTGCAAGGTATCTGTCAAAATTATTTTTTTGGCAAATGGATATTTAGTGGTTCCAACATTTGTTGAAAAGACAAAATTGTGAACATATTTTTTGGTATCCGTCATCAAACATGTTTACTTGATACTCACTTGCGAGCTTTCGACTGCTTATTTTAAAGTAAAATACAGGTTAGGCACAGTGGCTCATGCTATAATCCTGGCACTTAGGTAGGCTACGGCAGGTGGATCACTTGAGCTCAGGAGTTTGAGACCAGCCTGGGCAACATAGCAAAACCTCATCACTACAGAAAATTCAAAAATTTGCTAGGTGTGGAGGTTCATACCTCAGGTTTCAGCTACTCGGAAGACTGAGGCCTCAGGAGGATTGCTTGAACCCTGGAGGCAGAGTTTGTGGTTATCTGCGATCATACCACTGCACTCCAGCCTGGGGAACAGAGCGAGACCCATCTTCAAGAAAAAAAGTAAAATATAAATATATGAGTATTTATGTATTGATCTTAAAGGAAAAGAAATAAATGGAAATAGATACTTTTATAGTTTTTTTTCTGACAAACACGATATCTAACAGTTGGAAAACATGAAAGATTAAATGGATTCTTACACCCATTTATATTATAATAATATGCAATACAGGAGTAGAAGCAAGCTTATTTTGCACCCAAAGTACATTGCATTGATTAAGGTGAATATTAGTTACCAGCCACTAGACCAGGACACATTGGTTATTTTTGGAGACATACCAATTAAACTGTCAATTTAATTGCCTTCACCTTACCCCATTCTTGCCAAACCTTTGCCAGCGTTTTGAGTTTGGAATAGGGCACAATATTTCTTTTTTGTTTATGATCAACTCTATATTCCCTATAGGACATGCTTAGGGAACAGTGAGAAGTGTTCTGTCCTTTTTGTACTGTATTTGACTGTCTTTTCTCTTGTGACACCTAAGAGATTGAGGAGGCACTTTAGGATCATAAGAACCCAGATATTTCTTTATTATATTATTTCAACCAATCTGGAGAAAAAATGTGTGAATCCAATTACTGTATCTGAAACTTTAATAGTTTCTCAGTGACATATGTTTTCTGCTGTATAGTGAAACAGCCTAAAACCCAATGCCAGAGTAATACTTGATTTAGTATGGGAAAATGGATTTATTTTCATTCTGATACTACTAGTTCTTTTACTGTCTGCTTTTTATTTTATTTTTATATTTATTTTTTAATAGATGAGGACCCTGTTGCCCAGGCTGGAGTGCAGTGGCTGTTCACAGATATGATCCCACTATTGATCAGCATGAAGTTTTGAACCTGCTCCATTCCGACCTGGGCTGTTTCACCCCTTCTTAGGCAACCTGATGGTCTCTCATTCCCAGGAGGTCACCATATTGCTACCGAACTTAGTGTGGACACGTGACCAGCATAGTGTACTACAACCTAGAACTCCTGAGCCCAAGCAGTACTCCTACCTCAACTTCCCAAGTAGGTAGGACTACAGATGCATTCCAACATGTCTGGCCTACTGGCTTTTAAAAAAATGAATGGTTTCTCATAATTTCCATGATAACAAGACTATTCAGTTTTATTCTTGAAAACAAATTTTCAAGGCAATATTTGTGATGGTAAAGCACAATGCTTTATGAGAGAAAAATGAAGCAACTTAATATATTTAGAGACTTAGTGCATATCAACATAAAACAAATAACAAAATGCTATTAAAATGTTTTGGTTGGTTCTTTACTAGTTTGAAAGCGTTCTGAATATCTAAACTATCAAAATTCTTAATTTATATGTAAAACATTAGACCTAGTATTCATAATAGGAAATGATATATCATTAAAACATAAGAATAGGTGAACTTGTAATAGGTTTATATTTTTCAGCTTTTCAGATGCCCTTTCATGCTTGTGGGTTTAAGTTTGATTATATTGGGAAAACCTAGCTAACTAGCACATCACGGTTAGGGAGCGGCTTGCTGAAGTAACTTCAGGCACTTGATTGAACTGAGAATGTATTAAGTAACAAGTCTAGCAGAATTTTATGGGAGCTAGAGAGTTCACTCAAGTGAAACAAATATCAGGTTAAGAAATTTGGGGCCAGGCACGGTGGCTCACGCCTGTAGTCCCAGCACTTTGGGAGGCTGAGGCAGGCAGATCACTTGAGGTCAGGAGTTCAAGATAAGCCTGGCCAACATGGTGAAATCTGTCTCTACTAAAAATACAAAAATTAGCTGGGTGTGGTGGTTTGTGGTTGTAATCCCAGCTACTCCAGGTTGGGGCAGGAAAATCACTTGAAACTGGGCAGCGGAAGTTGCAGTGAGCCAAGATCTTGCCACTGCACTCCAGCCTGGGTGACAGAGGGAGACTCCATCTCAAAATAAAAAAATAAGTGGGAACCTGCAAGTACTGTAATATATGAGCCATAAAGTCTTTTGTTATATTATGATTCTTAAATTATCCATTTACATTGTGAAAGCTTGGGCAGTTACTTTAGGCATTTCTGTTAGGTAAATTACAGAACAACAAAAAAAAACCTATCTGTTTATGTAGTTAAGACTGTTGTGTTCTCATCCATCAGGTAATTATTGAACATCTACTTGATGCCTACTTTCAGCATCTGCATGTGTATGTGAATATTATATATCACACCAAGACATTGCTCAGAGGAGACAGAATAGTGAGCTGAGATAAATGAGAATGTTTCTTTGGAAGATTAGACTGGAGCATGAACTTGAAATAATGAGTAAGATTTGGATGGGATGGAAGTGGGAGGATGGGAATCACACTTGGAGATGATTAAAGTCATAAAAGTAGTAATATGCAGTGCATCTTCAAGTGACAGTGAGGAGGAGACCTTTAAGGGTGGTATGATAGGTTCCTTTTTGGGTGGAGTGAAAGGTAAGGTTTTAAAGGTAAACTGGAATTTTGTATGAATGGTCATGCTATGTGGGGTTTACATCTTTTCTTGTAAGCAAGTGTTTGAGCAAGAGAATGATCTTAAAATGGTGTTTTAGAGCTGGGCATGGTGGTGTGTGCCTGTAGTCCTAACTACTTGGCAGGCTGAGGTGGAACGATTGCTTGAGCCCAGGAGTTTGAGACTAGCATGGGCCAACATAGTGAGAGCTCATCTCTAAAACCAAAATGAAACAAAACAAAATTATGTTTTGGGAAAATAATTTTCTGGAATAGCTTGGGGAATCTTATTAAGACTAGAGGGAGCAAATTCAATTAGGAAGTTTTATAATGATTGAAGAATGAATTAAAGGGTAGCATACATTTAATATCTGCTATGTGCAATGCACTGTGCTAGGTTTTCATATGTATTATATGTTTATCTTTCACGGTAACCTTAAGAGTTTGGTGTTGCCTCTGGTTTTCAAGATGCTGAATTTCAGAGAAGTTAATTTTTTTGCTCAGAGAGTCTTCTAACTTTTAGTGAGTATGCATAGATCTACTTAATTCAAACAGGTATACGTCATATGGCAATACCGTACTTCAATTCCCTATTAATGGAAATCTGGGTTACCATTTTTAATTGTTTTACTAGCAGTGCTACAATAAATATACTTACATATATCTTAGTTCCATTTTAAAATGGCCTTTAAAACAAGTGGTATAGGAGGCCTAGAGGAAGGATCCTGAGTGGGTAATGGATTATGATTGTCACGACAGTTTTTAGAGTCTTAGTAAAGGTACAGTGTCCTTGTTACTATATAAAAGACTAGTAAGAGCACATCCCTGCCAAG
Organism: Saimiri boliviensis; assembly: GCF_048565385.1. NCBI lineage: Eukaryota > Metazoa > Chordata > Mammalia > Primates > Cebidae > Saimiri > Saimiri boliviensis. Next base: position 15,222,702 of record NC_133454.1, on the reverse strand, counting down.
TCCAAGTATAATAGAAAGCCATGAAATATTAGAATGAAAAGCCCTAAAATAATTTAATTGATTCCTTAATTTTACTTTTAGGACTCCTGAAATCTAGAAAGTTCTGAGTGTTCCTGAAATAGAGCAGGGATTAGATACTCAGATTTTTAGTTCACTGTTCTAAGTGTAGTAGGTATGTTTCTTTCCTAAAGTAAATTTAAGGAGAAAACATTCACATTGATTGATTGAATGACTGATTGAGATGGAGTCTCGCTCAGTCTCCCAGGATGGAGTGCAATGGTGCGATCTTGGCTCATTAAAACTTCTGCCTCCCGAATTCAAGTGATTCTTATGTCTCAGCTTCCTGAGTGGCTGGGACTACAGGCATGCGCCACCACGTCCATTTTTAGTAGAGATGGGGTTTCACCATGTTGGCCAGGTGGGTCTCGAACTCCTGGCCTTGAGTAATCCACCCGCCTTGGCCTCCCAAAGTGCTGGGATTACAAGCGTGAGCCACTGCACCCTGGCCGCACATTTATTTCTATGGTTTTATGTGTGTGTGTGTGTGTGTGCGCACGCACAGATAACTCACATGCTTGTAACTGCTGTCTTCTTTTTACTTAGTATTACTTCAGAATGGATTATGAAATGTTGATGGGTTCCAAAAGTATTAAATGTTTAGTTACCTTTTCTTTTCCTCCACTCCTTTCCTGTTAGCCAAGTAAAGTGATAAACAGATACATTCTTATTTTTACGTGAGTTAAGATGGGAAAAGAAGATGAAATTTTTATGTTTATTTAAAAGGAAAAGGTGATGAGTTAAAAAAAAAGAAAAAAGAAAAACTTTCAGAAACAGAGATCTGGAGGATATAGTCCACCCATTTTTTTTTTGCCTATTTGTTTTAATTGGTAGTCTAGAATTGTATTTTGTTGGTAAGCTATGGTTTGATTAGTAGAGATGGGGCTTCACCATGTTGGCCAGGCTGGTCTTGAACTCCTGACCTTGTGATCCACCTGCCTTGGCCTCCCAAAGTGCTGGGATTACAGGCATGAGCCATCACACCTCGCCTGCTATAACTGTTTTCTTTAGTATTCATGTCTTTGCTGCTTTGCACACTTAAAAACATCTCAACCAGTGGACTTACTTTTAGTTTTTGAATTTCCCTTTTGAGCAGTTTTATCCATTAGGATTGGTACTTCATGAGTTTTGTTCTTTTGTAGAAGTCTTCTAAAGAATAGAGAGGGGGAAAAAAGAATAGAACATTTATTTATATGTTTTTTAATAGAATAAAACTCGCTGGGCGCTGTGGCTCAAGCCTGTAATCCCAGCACTTTGGGAGGCTGAGGCGGGTGGATCACGAGGTCAGGTGATCGAGACCATCCTGGTCAACACGGTGAAACCCCGTCTCTACTAAAAATACAAAAAATTAGCTGGGCATGGTGGCGCGTGCCTATAATCCCAGCTACTCAGGAGGCTGAGGCAGGAGAATTGCCTGAACCCAGGAGGCGGAGGTTGCGGTGAGCCGAGATTGCACCATTGCACTCCAGCCTGGGTAACAAGAGCGAAACTCCGTCTCAAAAAAAAAAAAAAAAGAATAAAACTCAAATTTTATCTTGCAGTTACCATATGGACCTTTTTGTAAATCTAAGAAGCATTTGGGAATATTACAGGTCTTGTTTTTCCTATATCTTGAAGCATTTTGTTATTTAATCCAGGAACTTATTTTATCAGTACTCATCAAAACTATACTTACAAAAAGTGGACTAAAATAAAAAAAAAAATGTTGGAATTGGCTAGAATAGAAATTGACAAACTTTTAGAAGGGTCAGTTAGAAAATACTGTAGGCATTATGGGGTACATATGATCTCTGTGGCATATTGTTCTTCTTAAACAATGCTTTAAATATTTGAAAACCATTCTTAGCTCCCAGAAAGGTTGTGGGACTGATTTGGCCTGTGGGCCTTGGTCTGTCATTGCATTAACCTAACAATTTTCATATTGCATTGCCCAAAGGATTATGCTATCTTTTATGTAATATCAAAGGAGACTGTAGACACCATCTTTATGGTCTCCTTTTAGCTTTTATTGAATAGTATGTAAATTCAGACTTTTAAATATTTTGTTCATAATGGCAAAGAGAAGAAAACTGGAGGAAGAAGTTTCACAATTATTAGACAAATCGGAAAGTGAATTCTGAAAGGTAAATTCTAGACTGATGATGATGGTAAAGTAGATCATATAAGCAAAATTACTTACTATGAATTTTCAGATAAGTCCTCATCATCTGAATTTTCTCAATATAGATGCTAAAAAATGAATAGGTTGTAACCATAAGCTATAACCTATTAGATATCTGACTTCTAAAATTTATAAAATGACATGTGTTCCATGTTCATCCATGATGTCTGAGGGGCAGTTGTATTCAAAGGACATAGCCCATTTTGGCTGTGTCTTAAAAACAAGGAAATATGGAATGACAACCTGGATTTGCCGTATTACTTACCAAAAAAATCTAATAAAGTTGTTTTCGACTATTTCCTGATTCATTTAAACATTCTTTGTAAAATACGCGTGTGTGTTTGTGTGTGTAAAGGTTCTATTAGATGCAAATAACAAATGATGATTACTGCTTTTCCTTGTCTACTGAGAGTAAAGAACTAGCTTCCTTTAGGATTTTTTTCCTCTGAGTTGTGTTTTGTGTTAGGCTCTTGATTTACATGGAGGAGGGATGCTTTGAGAAAGTCTTAAACAGTAGCTGCTGCATTTGCTGTGTGTTTTAAAGAACTTGATCTAATTTATGTTAGTTTTTTATATTAAGACTAGGTTATATATTTTGCTTGCTCTTCTGTTTTTGTATTTATAATTTATTTTGCATTTATTTGATAATGATACGCTTTAATAATGATATGTTTTCTGGATTTTAGCATAATTCTAGATTTAAAAGGAATCAAATGGTAGAGTAAAGAACTTCAGAAAATCCAGTCTTCCATAAAAGAATAACAGCTGTCAGAAGATCATGGCTCACTGCAGCCTCAATATCTTAGGCCTAAGCGATCCTCCCACCTCAGCCTCCCAAGTAGCTGGGACCATAGCACGCACTACCTCACCTGGGTAATTAAAAATTTTTTTTTAAGAGATGGCGTCTTCCCATGTTGCCCAAGCTGGTCTCAAACTTCTCAGCTCAAGCGATCCTCAGCCTTTGAAAGTGTTGGGATTACAGGATATGAGCAACTGCATTTGACCCAGAATCAGCTTTTTTGGAACACTCATAACTAACCAAAAGCTTATAGCAATCAGGGCAACACTTATTTCAAGAAAACCCACCAAATCTCAGTAAGAACAGTGAGCTTTGTGGCATTTGGCTACCCTGGTCCCATCTGCTTCTCAGCTCAGTGACAGCTTTGAAAATAAGTCTCCATTCCTGGTGCTGATGCAGGGAGCAGAATAGACCTAATTCAGAAAAAAATTGTAATTTACCTGTTTTCATCTGTCTGGTGGCTTGCTAGAAGACTGTTTCAAAAAAAGATGTTTGCCCTTATGTCACCTAACTTGGAGCTCTTCGGATGGAAAAGTAACTACCCTGGGGGTATTAGTTAAAAGTATTTACAGACATATGTTTCAGTTACTGTTGCCTGAGGCAAAGAAAAACAGTTGGAGCAAACCAAAACTAACCAGAAAGATTAGAAATGAGATGCTTTGGGAAATAAGGGATTAAAAATTCTCTGACATATTCTTGGGAATCTAGAAGGGCACATGCATGCCCAGAGCTTTGTGCATGCTCAGGAAAGACCCGAGAAGACCGTAAGCTCTCTCTTCTGGCTCACTTTAAGTCTCTGCCCAAGCAGGAAATGAAGACTAAGGTGGAGTTATAAACTGCTTGGGTGAATATTGAAGGCATGTCTTAACACACAGAGCCCATCTGCAAAGACTAGCAGAACTTTTTGGTTGCAGATGTTTAAGGAAATTTCTTTCTAATCACTAGCAGACCACTAAGTAATGGAACAGAGACTTCACTGGCCACACATAACAAAGAAACAGACTTTACAAAATTAGTGCAGAAAAGTCATTAAATGAGGAAACAACTACAAAAAAACAGTAACAACAGACCCCTAGAAGGGGAAACCTCTGATTTATATGGAGTTGTCACACTGTAATATTCAAAATGTCCTGCTTTCTACAAAATAAAGTATACAAAGAAGCAAAGTAGGACTTGTTTACAGAAGAAAGGAACAGAAACAGCCCCCAATGGAGCATAGACAAAGACTTTAAGTAAGCTGTCTTTATTATGCTCAAATTGCTAAAGGAAAACAGGAGAATGATACATCATCAAATAGAGAAAATACAGAAATTATGAAAAGAAACTAAAAGTTTATAGCTGAAAAGTACAGTAACTGAAAGATTCACTAAAGGGTTTAAATAGCAGATTTGAGTAGAAAAAAGAATAAGTGAATTTGAAGATAAATTAAGTGGAATATCCAGTTTGAAGAGCAAAGACTTAGAGATGTGTGAGACACCCTCAAGTGCACCAACATGCACAGCAGACACAGTGTAATGAGAGTAACAGAAGGAAAGGCGAGAGGGCTGCAAAGAATATTTGCTGTGGTCTGAATGTTTGTTTCTTCTTATATGATGGTGTCTTTCAAATTTGTATGATGAAATCTTAACCCCAAGATATTAGGAGGTAGGGACCTTGGGTAGTGACTAGGTCATTGGAGTAGAGCCCTCATGACTGCGATTAGCACTCTTAGAGTAATAAGAAGCTCCCTTGCCCTTCTACCATGTGAGAATATAGTGAGAAGTCACTGTTTGTGAACCAGAAAATGGGCCTTCATCAGATACCAAGTCTGCTGGTTCCTTGATCTTAGACTTCCCAACCTCCAGAACTTTGAGAAATAAATTTATTTATAAGCTACCTAGTTTATGGTGTTTTGTTATAGCAGCCTGAACAGACTAAAACAATATTTAAATAAATAATGCTCAGAAATTTCACAAATTTGATGAAAAATATTAACTATATTTAAGCAGCTCAAGAAACTCCAGGTAAGAAAAACTACATCAAGACACATGATAATCAAACTGTCAAAGGTAAACAGAGAATGTTGAGAGCATCAAGAGAAGTAACTCATCACATACAAGTATTCTGGATGATTAATAGCTGATTTCTCATCAGAGACCTCATAGTCTTCTAGAAGGTAGTAGATTGGCATATGCAGAGTTCTGAAAGGGGGCGGAAAAAGCTGTCAATGAAGAATTATATATTCAGCAAAACTGTCTTCAGAGATGAAGGAGAAATACTTTCCCAGATAAACAAAAACTAAGTCATTGCTGGCAGACCTGCCCTATAAGAAATGTTTAAAGGGAGTCTTCTCTATTTATTTTTCCCACACTCCGTTACTTTCAGTGTCTAGCTGCAGTAGTGTCAATACATTTTAGAAATATAACAGGTATTTTTCTGGTGGGAAACTTTTAGTTCTCTTATCCTTTGTTAATATGCTAAAAACTAAGTAGCCTTTTGCATTTATCTGAAGAGACAAACTTGCACGTAAGAAAATTTTTCATGTATATAAATCAGAGGTACTTTACATATTTACAAAGGAAATTGTATGACTACAAGTTAAATTTGAAATGTGTGGCATATGTTAATTTCTTGCAGGAGAAGGAAGCCAACATCCTTTTGGAGCCATGAATATTGTCCGAACTCCATCTGTTGCTCAGATTGGAATTTCAGTAGAATTATTGGACAGTATGGCTCAGCAGACTCCTGTAGGTAATGCTGCTGTATCTTCAGTTGACTCATTCACTCAGGTAATGCAACACAGATTTCATTCTTTACCTCACCCTCCACTGCTATATTAAGGTATAAAGACAAATTAAAATCATATATAACTATGGTATATAATGTGATGTTTTTGATACATGTTTACATTTTGTTTGTTTTTTTGAGAGATGGAGTCTCACTCTGTCACCCAGGCTGGAATGCCGTGGCAAAATCTTGGCTGACTGCAATCTCTGCCTCCCAGGTTCAAGTGATTCTCCTGCCTCAGTCTCCTGAGTAGCTGGGACTACAGGCATGTGCCACCACACTCAGCTAATTTTTTAATTTTTATTTTTTTAGTAGAGACAGGGTTTTGCTGTGTTGGCCAGGCTGGTCTTGAACTCCTGACCTCAGGTGATCTACCTGCCTTGGCCTCCCAAAATATTGGGATTACAGGTGTCAGCCACTGCACCAGGCCTATATTTTGAAATAAAATCAAACTATTTAATGTATCTGTCACCTCACACAGTCATCATTTTTTTGTAGAGAACACTTAAGATCTAATCTCTTAGCAAATTACAAGTATACAATACATGAATAGTAACTGTAGTCTCCATGCTGTACAATTGATTTTCAGAATTTTTTCATCCTGTTGAACTGAAACTTTGTGCCCTTTGACCAATATGTCCTCATTTTCCTTTCCCTTCCACTCTTCAACACCTGGCAACTACCATTCTACTTTCTGCTTCTATCAGTTCAACTTTTAGATTCTACATATAAGTGAGATCAATCATGCTGTTTGTCTTTGTGTTCCTGGCTTATTCTACTTAGCATATTGTGCAGAGGAAAAATTGATGATGTAGGAGAGTAGGGAGAAATGCTAAAGCAGTGTCCTTGAGTAGAAATGGCAGCATATATCGAGGTGTTGACTTTAGACAGGATAATGGACATGTGGGTACAGATTCAGGAGGTTGGTAGATGTGATGAGAACTCGTACAGGCACTCTCCTGATTTCTTCTTCTTGCATAGTGAAATAGAAAGGAAGATCATTAGCCAAGACTGAGGTATTAGAAATTGAAATAAAAAAAGACTATTACATAACTAGCAGAGGATGAGTGAATGGATTAGGGGAACTGTATGTGTTTGCCTGGCAATACCAGAGGTGTACTTTTGAAGGTTGTGGTCATGAATTTAAAGGAGATTTGTCACATCTTTGAAAATGTACTTAATTGAGAATGAGAGACTCTGGGTCCCAAAAATGTTTTTTTCCATAATTTTACAAATCAACTGCTGTGCTGAAAACAAGCTATAAAATAATCATAGTATCCTGTGTAGACAGTATTTAAAAGGGGTCTGGAAAATGTTGTTAATTTGGAGAAGAGTAAGAAGCCTTTTTTACCGTACATGTTTATAAATTGAGTGTTTTAAATAAAACTATGTTTTTAATTAAATGTATTATGAAATATTTTAAATACACAGAAAGTAATTTATACATTCCACATGTAGTTATTATGTAACTACTCCGTACCAGGCATTTCTAAGCACATATAGATACATATAGGTCCACAAAATAGAGTAACACCTATCTTCATAGAGCTCTCTTTATGATGGGGTATATATTAAGACCTCCATTGCCCCCTGGATTTAACTGTTTTATTTTGTCATATTTGCTGCTAATTTTTAAAAAAGAAATTAAGGCATTATGGGTATAGCCCACTGCTGCCTGCTTCTCTTCCTCCCTTTTACCTTCTTTTTATATCTTTCCTAGTCGTATTTTAGTGCTTTAAAAAATTCCCATGTATCCACTAAATAGGTATAGTACTATCTGTATGTGTTTAAACATGTTTCTAATTTAATTACTTAGTAACTCCAAATTTTTATGAGCATTATATGTATTTGGTTTAGTCAAATAGTTTTATATGTGAAAAAGCTGTCCTCTGTTACAACTTTACATTCTACTTCTATTCTGCTCCTCAAAAGCTATTAATTTTCAACTCCCCTCCCCTTTCTAACCTATTTTTCCTAGTGTCTATTATTTTCATGTGTCAGAAAAAAAAACTTGCTTAATCTGTTATTTACTTTTTTCTGGTGTAGATGTTTTCTATTTACTTACAAATAAGACATGATGAAACTCTCACTCCTCTGCTTCCCAACATGTACACACTACTTTTCTCCCCACCTTCTCAGTATACATTTTTGTTAAATCAGTATTAAAAGTTTACAATATTATCAGAAGGTAAATATTTTTCAGAACTGAGCCATGTGTGGTATAATGATTACATTTCTTTTCTTGTATAATTTTTTGTTTTTCCTGGTGATTTCATTTTCCTCATTTTTTTCCTTTGCATAGATTTGTTTCCACTTCTAATTTATGCTTAAACTCGGTATACCAGTTTTAAATTGGTCTTGGAAACATTCCACTTGGAACGCTCCTTTTTTTATTTCCTTTTTTTTGAGACAAGGTCTCCCTCTGTCGCCCAGGCTGGAGTGCAGTGGTGCAATAACAGCTCACTGCAGCCTCAAACTTCTGGGCTCAAGCAATTTTCTCATGAGTAGCTGGGACTACAGGCAAGCATCACCAAATCCACCTAACTTTTTAATTTTTTGTAGAGATAGGCCCTCATTATGTTGCCCAGACTGTCCTTTCTTTTTTGTTCCACCGTTGACTATTCTCTGGACCTGCTGTCTAGCTGTAAACAAGGTTATTATTTTCTTTCACCATTACTATAGAAATTATTTTTGTTTGTCTTCTGTGTTTAATCCTTTGTTTTCTGGTTCCTGTGTTTTTCCTTCTTGTTGATTTATTTTGTATGTTTTAAAAACGAGTATAAACAGTATTCTGTACAACTTGCTGTTGTTCACTCAATATTATTTTTAAGATTTATCTATGTTGATACATGAAATAGACTTTGTTTTGATTGCTGCATAATGTGCCATTGTATAAATGAGCCAGTTTTTTTCATTTCATTTTTCATGTGTTACTGATAGTAATCAGACCTTTAAAATTTTACCAAACTTATGGGTGAAAATTAGAATATCATATTTAGTTTATATTTCTTGATTACAAGTGCTGTTGAGCATCTTTTCACACTTCTGGGCTGTGTTTGTATATCCTTTTATAGGAATTGACTTTATATGTATTGTCCAATTTTCTCTTGTATCGCTTTTGGCACTTTTTAAATTTAGTCTTTTGGGAAAAGAAACTAAGATGCCTTTATGTGTTCTGGATAATAATCCTTTGTAAGGCCGGGCGCGGTGGCTCACGCCTGTAATCCCAGCACTTTGGGAGGCCGAGGCGGGCGGATCACAAGCTCAAGAGATCGAGACCATCCTGGTCAACATGGTGAAACCCCGTCTCTACTAAAAATACAAAAAATTAGCTGGGCATGGTGGCGCATGCCTGTCATCCCAGCTACTCAGGAGGCTGAGGCAGGAGAATTGCCTGAACCCAGGAGGCGGAGGTTGCGGTGAGCCGAGATCGTGCCATTGCACTGCAGCCTGGGTAACAAGAGCGAAACTCCGTCTCAAAAAAAAAAAAAAAAAAAAAATCCTTTGTAAACCATGTTGCATTTTTCTCCTTCTAGCATGGTGCTTGTCTTTTTAATACTGCTTACCGTGGTTTTCCATACAGATAGACTAATTTGTATATGAATTTATTGTTTCTTTTATGATTTGTGGGTTAATATTTGAGAAATCCTTCTCTACCCTGATATGTGATGTGTGTGTGTGTGTGTGTGTGTGTGTGTGTGTGTGTGTGTGTGGAGGTGGGGTCTTGCTATGTTGGTTCTTACAGTCCTAACGTTTACTTTTTGAATTATGTTTGTGTGCAGTATGGGAAGTGAATTAAATTCATTTTTCCTCTTATGGAAAACTAGTCATAGCCCCATTAATTGAGTAATTAGTCCTTTTTTTTTTAACCATGAATAATAGCATCTTTGTCATATATGCTTAGGTTTATTTCTGGGCTCTCTCTTTTATTCCAATTAGTTTATTTGCCTGACTCTTTGCCAGTAAGTCTTAATAATCTGGTAGAGCAAGTTCTTCCTCATAGTCCTCAAAATATGTATAGGTATTCTTCATAATAATTGTGTAGGTATTCTTCATAATAATTATATCAGCTTGTTGAGTTTCATGAAATAGCATTAGCTTGTCAAGTTTCATGAACAACCTTGTTGGAATTTTATTGGAAATAACATTGGTTTAATTTGGGGAGACTTGGCCACCTTTACCACATTGTCTTCCCATATGTGACATGGTATATCTTTCCATTGAATATATATAGGTTCTTTTGTTTTCTTTCAGTAGTCTTTATAATATTTTCCACAAAAATCTTAATAGTTTGTCTTAGCATTTTTTCTAGGCATTGGAGAAAATGCTTTGTTTATACTCTGAATGGAATCCTGTTAAAGTTATACTTAAAAATGATTGTCAGTGGTACGGAGGGTTGCTGTTAATTTTTTTCCCCCATATTGATCTTTTCATTGTGACTTTAGTCTGGGTACACTGGCACATGCCTGTAATTCCAGCACTTTCAGAGGCTGAGGTGAGAGGATTGCTTGAGCCTACAATTTTGAGACCAGCCTTGGTAACACAGTGAGACCCCGTCTTTATAAAAATAAAAAATTATCCAGGGACGATGGTACATGCTTGTAGTCTCAGCTACTTGGGAGGCTGAGGCAGGAGGATCACTTGAGCCTGGGAGGTTAAGGCTGCAGTAAGCCATGACTGTGCTTCTGCATTCAAGCCTGGGTGACAGAGTGGGACCCTGTCTTAAACAAACGGATAGTGACTTTACTAAATTTTTGATACTAATCAAGTGCCTTCATAGTAGAGGCTCTTGGATTATATTGCCTTCATATTAAACCAAATTGAAAAAACCTAATAAGACAATTTCTCTTATGTAGAGAAGAGACAGCATAGCTGATTTTGTATTTTTGAGAAAGTGATGCTGGAAGGATTATATTTATGTGAGTAGAAGGTAGTATTATCTTTAGAAGTTCAGTTATATTTAGGGTTAGTACTTAAGCCCATTTGATTCTCAGAAAATATAAATTCGTTTACTTCTAGCTTTTACCAAGGAGACTTGGAGTATGGTAGTGAATCTGATCATTTTAGAGTCAAGGAGAAGATACAGGTTAGAAAACAGAGGAAACAGTATGGTGTTGGCTTTATCTTCTTTCCAGCAATGGAAATAACCAGTTGTTCCTTTATAATACGTAAACTCTTATCTCTCTGGCAGGTAAAAGACTTCTTAGAGATGATTACTAGATGATTACTATTTTATATGAGAAAATGTTGGCCAGGGTGGTCTCGATTGAAAAAAAAAGAGAAAAAATAGGTTGATTTGAGGAGTGGCAGTTGAGGAGGGACATAGTGGATGCAGATGTGGAGATGAAAGAAAATATTTTGAAGAAAAAGGTTGTTCTTTTTTTCCCCAAAGTGAGTAGCATATTACACAATGTCATTATATGTATGTTTATTCTTAACTTTCTTTTTTCTTCATTTATTTAATTTTATTTTTTTGAGACAGGGTTTTGCTGTGTTGCATAGGCTGGTCTTGAACACCTGGCCTCAAGTGATTCTCTTGTTTCAGCCTTCCAAAGGTTTGAGATTACAGGCATGAGCCACCACACCCAGCCAACTTTTAGCATTAGACTGTCTTAGAACGAACAGTCCTTATAAACAAATTAATATGAGAATTTTTTTTTTTTTTTTTTTTGAGACAGAGTTTCACTCTTGTTACCCAGGCTGGAATGCAATGGCGCGATCTCGGCTCACCGCAACCTCCGCCTCCTGGGTTCAGGCAATTCTCCTGCCTCAGCCTCCTGAGTAGCTGGGATTACAGGCATGCGCCACCATGCCCAGCTAATTTTTTTTGTATTTTTAGTAGAAACGGGGTTTCACCATGTTGACCAGGATGGAGAATATTTTTAATTTAAAAATACTAAGTTCTAAATGAAGTATAATCCATTAATCTATTATTAACTTTTCAGTTCACACAAAAGATGTTGGACAATTTCTACAATTTTGCTTCATCATTTGCTGTCTCTCAGGCCCAGATGACACCAAGCCCATCTGAAATGTTCATTCCAGCAAATGTGGTTCTGAAATGGTATGAGGCATCTGTCTCTAATATTACGGCTTTTCGTAACTGAGTATCTATTTTGCCTGTAAATATATTCCTTTTTTTGACATTTAAACATAGTCTTTTGTGAACATCAGCCCTGCATGTTATTGAAGTATGTACTATAGAGATCTGATGAGAAACAGTTCTTACCCTATTTTGTTATATAGTAGCCATTATAAATTTATAAAGACAAGAAAACATAATTGCCTATGTTTTAGGGACCACTATTAAAGCTTATAAATATTTATTTTCACTTAGAAGTACCATCTATGAGACTTGAAATATCAATCAAAACTTTTTTTTATGTTGTTTTGAAGATCTTGATCTACAGCAAACATGTACCTTTAGGGTATGAGAGTAGTTTATACTGCACCCTCAACATGATTGGCTAATGAATCTATTTTCCAACTTTCCCATGTTTTTGAGACGGAGTTTCACTCTTGTTACCCAAGCTGGAGTGCAATGGTGCGATCTCGGCTCACCTCAGCCTCCGCCTCCTGGGTTCAGGCAATTCTCCTGCCTCAGCCTCCTGAGTAGCTGGGATTACAGGCACGCACCACCATGCCCAGCTGATTTTTTGTATTTTTAGTAGAGACGGGATTTCACCATGTTGACCAGGATGGTCTCGATCTCTTGACCTCGTGATCCGCCCGCCTTGGCCTCCCAAAGTGCTGGGATTACAGGCTTGAGCCACCGCACCCGGCCAGATATTTCTTTTCACTTTGAATATCCCAGTGGTGGGAGGATGTCTAGGAAGAGTTTCTTGAGAAGTGGTACCATGGTGTAGCATGGAGAGCACTGGAATGCACTAGGTTTGAATTATGACCCAGAGCTAACTTCTCTCTCTGCTCATCTATGGAATGAGGCAATAGGGTTTAATTCGATTTTTTTCCTTAGGTCCCTTGTAGCTCTTAAATTTGCAGAAGATAAACAATTACTAAAATTTTTTACAACTTGTGCTCTCTGATAAAAGCTAATCAAAATTGCCTCCATATTCAAATTCCTATGCTTGCTGTCTTTTTATAAGAATAATTACATTTCCAGATTGTCTTTCTAGTTTTTCTATAGCTTTTTAGAAATTACATGTAAAATTGTTTTGGATAAGTCATTTAGCAGATAATGAAAGAGCCTATTTTAATTTTCTTGTGAATGTAAATATATGTGTTTTCTTTTCCAGGTATGAAAACTTTCAAAGACGACTAGCACAGAACCCTCTCTTTTGGAAAACATAATTTGAATAAAATAATTTTTAATGGATTCTGAAATTTGTTATGTTTTGTAGGTAACTGACTCCATCTATAAGTATGAAGGCAAAGGATCATGAAACCTAAGTTTAAAAACTACTTAATGACTGAAGCTTAATTAAAATCTTTATTAAAAATTAAAAACATCAAAAAATGAAAATTTGTTCATCATTAGTGACTTTTTTTCCCCTTAAACTTAAAATACTATTCAGAGGCAAAACATTTTGTTTTGGCTATGGTTCATTTTTTACTTAAAAATAAAGTTTATTTGTAACAGCAGTGTGCCAAGCAGCATTGCATGTGCAATTATTTATTTAAATGAAACGGGTTTGCTGGAATAGTTAACTTTAAATTACCTATTTCAAAATTTGGGAGACTTGAAAAGCATGCAACATACATTTTTCAATATGGAAAAATTTTCAGGGACTTTTTCCTTAAGATTACCAGTATTTTCAGTTAATACAGGTTGGCTGTCACTTTTTATATCTGCAGGTTCATATATGTTTAATTAAATTGCCATATGGGTGAGCTTTTATTTAATACGGGTAAGCATTTATGTATAGAATACAAAATTCTTCTTGTTAATGGATGATTGTATTGGTTCATTTTTTGTTGATTATAACAATACCTGAAATTGGGTAACTTACTTACTTAAAAAAAATTTTTTTTGAGACAGGTTTTGCTTTGTTGCCCTGGTTGGAGTGCAGTGGCATGATCACAGCTTATTCCAGCCTTGACCTCCTGGGCTCAAGTGCTCATCCTGCCTCAGCTTTCCATGTAGCTGGGACCACAGATGTGCATCCCCGCACCCAGCTAATTTTTTTGATGTTTTTGTAGAGACACGAGCTTACTATGTTGCCCAGACTATGCTCAAATTCCTGGGCTCAAGCAGTCCTCCCACTTCAGCCTCTCAAAATGCTGGGTTGGTAATTGACTAATGAAAGGATTTTTTTCCCCCCCTACAATTATGGAAACTGAGAATTCCAAGGCCAAGGGCCTCCAGCTGCTGAGAGCCTTCTTGCTGGTGAGGAGACTCTGAAGAGTCCTGAGGCGCAGTACAGGGTATCACATGGTGAGGGAGCTGAGCATCCTTTTGTGCCAGCTCAGATCACTCTTCCTCTTCTTATAAAGCCACCAGTTCCCCTCCTATGATAACTTATTAACCATAAGGGCAGAGCCCTTATGATGCAGTCACCTTCTAAAGGCCCCACCTCTCAGTACTGCACATTGGGGTTAAAATTTCAACATAAGTTTTGGAAGGGACAGATACTCAAACCATAGCATTGTTGAATCATGAGATTTGGCAATGGCTACACATCAGCTAACTGCAATACAATTTCCAGAAGCAAAATGATTATTCACGTACTAGAACTTGTATCTAGGAACTAGATTGCCAAACCTAAGCTGAAAAAACGTCCTGAAGTTCAACTGTGCCTCTTCTGCAGAGTCAGGTAGCCTCTTCCTTTAGCCTAGTCAAAAAATGTTCCACCTTTCCAGTGATTGTTATACTAGTACAACAGGAAGTATTAAGTAAACAAAAACTGTTCCTTGGCTTGCTAAGAAAAATAACAAAAGAATATGTGATTGTTCATTGATGATCTTGGGTAGTGAATTTAAATTAGTTTCTTGGGCTTCCAGAGCAGATGATGGGAATGAAATTTTGGGCCACATTTTCTAGTATTATTCTTACTTTTACAATAGTATCTTGCACAGTATGGATTAGGAGTCATCACTTCTGGGAGCTTTCCTGAGTAACCTATACCTGCCTCATTTTGGAAGTTTCTGGTTAGTCTCAGAGACGTGATACACTGGAAAGAAAAGGGTTTTAAATATCTGAATATCTAACAATTAGTCTATGTATGTAAGATAGGTTTGTGTATTGGAGGCAGGTGAAAACGGTGTTGACATAAGTAATACTTAGTGGGTTACAGGAGATACTGGGAATATAAATATTTACCACAACAGGAGTGAGCTGATAATTGTTTCCCTGAGGTTGGCATATTCTCAGAGGAGTTAAATGGTTCCTGCAGAGAAGTCTGGAAAATCTGGAGAAAACTGACTAGGGCAGTGAGGATAGCTCCAGCATTTGTCCCCTGCCTTGGTGAGCTTGATTCTGTCTCCTGACAGTGCTGTAATGATTGTAGCAGAAGCATTTTTGTTTGGTTTGGTTTTTTGCTTTTTTGAGATGGAGAAGTTTTTTTTTTTTTTTTGAGATGAAGTCTTGCTTTGTCGCCAGACTAGAATGCAGTGGCATGATCTTGGCTCACTGCAGCCTCCGCTCCTCGAGTTCAAGTGATTCTCCTGCCTCAGCCTCCTGAGTAGCTGGGACTAGAGACGTGCCACCACACCCAGCTAATTTTTGTATTTTTAGTAGAGATGGGATTTCACCATGTTAGCCAGGATGGTCTCAATCTCAACCTCGTGATCCACCCACTCGGCCTCCCAAAGTGCTGGGATTACAAGCATGAGACGCCGTGCCTGGCCTGTATTTTTGTTAAAGTAAGGTAAAGATCTAGTTTTTACAAGTATGAAGATTGAGGTTAATGATATGAAGAAAATTCACATATCAAAAGGGACCTGTGGGAATTAATTGGCCTCCTCAAGAATTTAAAGAACAACTTTTTTTTTTTTTTTTTTTATGATGGAATTTGAAAGATTCAGAGAGTAGCAATGGTTTGAGAAAACTGCTCAAAAGTCTTGCATTTCTTAAGATAGCCAAAAAAGATCATAAAGAGTTAAGTATAAAATGATAAACATGAAAGAATATTGAGAAACCTTTAGGCGATCTCTAGGGAGTACCAAATTGGAATAAGCAGAATAGGGAAAGGAGCAAAGATATCAGAAAATTAATCTTCCTTGTCGGCTTGTAACCATCCTTGCTGCCATGCTGTCTAGTTTATATTGTCATTTGTTTGATTTAAAGGTCTTGATTAGTAGTTTTCCACCAAAGATAATGGCTTCTGGAGGATTCCTAAGAATCACTGATTTAAGGTCTCCTGATAAAGTGGTTATCTAGCTGTCTGGAGAAGGTACTGATCATTTAGTTGGGAAACATAAACCCAGTGATCATCATCTTGGAGTTTACAGCCATGCTAGTTGTTATAGTATCTGCTAAGCTAATTTTTCACTGAAGCCAGTTTTTCTCTGATGTCTCTTCCAGTAGACTAAGTTTGCTGATAGTTGAGGATGTTGCAGACAATAATGTTTTCTAGAATGGAGGAGAGTAGAATCCACTATTGAGGTACAACACAATTTATCAAAAATGATTATTAGAGTACAACATTATGGAAAGTATAGACAGTGACAGTTCTCTTGGTTTGTAATCTTAAAAAGTGTATCTTTTTGTAGACAGTTATTCTGGTAGTCTTTACATGAACATGAGGTGTTTCTTTTACCTGAAATGAAACAGTGAAACATTTTTATCAACAAACTTTACCTGTGCATAATTAACCTGAGAAGGCTAATCTCTTGATTTGTCAAGTTTTCTTTTTTTAAGTTTTATTATTATTATTATTATTTTTTTTTTTTTTTTTTTTTTTTTGAGGCGGAGTTTCCCTCTTGTTACCCAGGCTGGAGTGCAATGGCGCGATCTCGGCTCACCGCAACCTCTGCCTCCTGGGTTCAGGCAATTCTCCTGCCTCAGCCTCCTGAGTAGCTGGGATTACAGGCACACGCCACCATGCCCAGCTAATTTTTTGTATTTTTAGTAGAGACGGGGTTTCACTATGTTGACTAGGATGGTCTCGATCTCTTGACCTCGTGATCCACCCGCCTCGGCCTCCCAAAGTGCTGGGATTACAGGCTTGAGCCACCGCGCCCGGCCTATTATTATTTTTTTGAGACAAAGTCTCACTCTGTCGCCCACACTGGAGTGCAGTGGCATGATCTCAGCTCACTGCAACTTCTGCCTCCTGGGTTCAAGTGATTCTCATGCCTGAGCCTCCCAAGTAGCTAGGATTACAGGTGCCCACCATCACCACCACCACACCCAGCTAATTTTTGTATATTTAGTAGAGATGCGGTTTTACCATGTTGGCCAGGCTGGTCTCAAACTCCTGACCTCAGCTGATTCACCTGCCTTGGCTTTCCCAAGTGCTGGGATTACAGGCATAAGCCACTATGCCTGGCCTTAGGTTTGATTTTTTTAAAAAAAGCTTTTAAAATGGTTTGGGATTAATTAAAATTTGTAGAGTGCCAAACAAACAATTTTTCCTATTGTCTTTTCTTCCATAATGTGAAGGAAACCAAAGAGTTCAGGCATAAAAGACATCTTCATAGTCTTACTATGCCTGAATTTGGGAAAGGTGAAAATTATAAAGAGTTGTCAGAGGAGATATGAATGTTAGTAAAAAATATCTGGCTGGGTGTGGTGGCTCACACCTGTAATCCCAGCACTTTGGGAGGCTGAGTAGGGCAGGTCACAAGGTCGGGAGATTGAGATCATCCTGGCTAACATGGTGAAACCCTGTCTCTAATAAAAATAATAAATAAATAATATCTAAAGGTGGCTGGGCATGGTGGCTCAACTCCTAGAATCTCAGCACTTTGGGAGGCCAAGGCAGGTGAATCAATTGAGGCCTAGAGTTCAAGACCAGCCTGGCCAACATGGTGAAACCCCATCTCTACTAAAAATACAAAAATTGGCCAGGCATAGTGGTACATGTCTGTAATACCAGCTACTCAGGAGGCTGAGGCAGGAGAATCAGAATTGCTTGAATCTGGGGAGCAGAGATTGCAGTGACCCAATATCATGCCACTGCACTCCAGCCTGGCAACAGTGAAGCTCTTTCCCCCCAAAAAATTTTATACATGTGTTTTTTAAAAACACATGTGTGTGTGTGTGTATATATATATATATATATATATATACCTCCAAAGATACATGCATCTCTCCAAAGATATATATATATATATATATATATATATATATATCTTGAAAGGTAAGAATTGGTCTCAGCTGATAACTATACTCAGCATACTAGTGAAAATAGTCAATATCATTTACCATCTGTGCCCAGTGGATCCATTATTTAAAAAAGCATTTTTAAAAATGCTTTTAAGCCACATTTTGAAAAATTTACTGAAGAAAATAGAGATATGAAAGAACTTTATTAGCAATTTTAAATTAAAAAATAAGCATACATAATATGTTCTATGTTTTCATAGTTTTGATGATATATGGACCTGATACAAGCAATATCTTAATGTAACTACTCGTCAACTGTCATACATGAACCTGGAACATACTCATCTTGCACATGCTGGTTCTAGGTTTCAAACAGATCTCTAATAGCTTCTACCTTATCATAACTTTCCAGTCCTTCTTATACTTTCAACATCAACATGCAATACTTGAAGAATTAGTTGAAAACTGACAACTCATTAAAATGTAGGACAGGTGTCTTCTTAGCGCTGTAGTTTTAAAACCTTTTTATTTTAGATTTATAGCCAGCAATGAAAAATGTTCAAAGATTTTTTTATTTCTGCATATTCTATATTTCTTCATCACTTTTATATACACACCTGTTTTTAGAATTTGTATACTTTTTGGCTGGGTGTGGTGGCTCATTCCTGTAATCCCACCACTTTGGGAGGCTGAAGTGGGAGGATCACTTAAGGTCAAGAGTTCGAGACCAGCCTGGCCAACATGTTGAAACCCCATCTGTACAAAAAATGCAAAAAAACTAGCTGGGCATGGTGGTACATGCCTCTAATCTCAGCTACTTGGGAAGCTGAGGCAGGAGAATAGCTTGAACCCAGGAGACAGAGACTGCAGTGAACCAAGATCGTGCTTTTCCACTCCAGCTGGGGTGACAGAGACTGTTTACACATATACACACAAACACAAACACACAAAAATTAAAATTTTACATTAAAGAATTTAATTTTTAAAAGATTTATTGAGATATAATTCACAATCCATACAGTTAACCCATTTAAAGAGCCAGGTGCAGTGGTGCACAATGGTAATCTTAGCTGTTCTGGAGACTGAAGTGAGAGGATCGCTTTAGCCCAGGAATTCAAGACCAGACTGGGCAACACAGCAGAGACCTCATCTCGAATGAATGACTGCTTTTTAGTATAGTCTCAGGGTTGTGCAAATGTCATCACAATCTAATTTTTGTTCCTCCAAAAGGAGCCTCATACTCATTAGTAGTTAATCCCCATTTCCCAACTTCCAATATCCCTAAACCACCGCTAATCTACTTTTTGTCTCTGAATTTGCCTTTTTTGGATATTTTATATAAATAGAATCATACAGAGTGTCTTTTGTGACTGGCTTCCTTCATTTAGCATAATGTTTTCAAGATTCCTCCTTGTCGTAGCATGTATCCGTACTTCATTTCATCTTTTTTGAGACGGTCTCCCTCCGTTGCCTAGACTGGAGTGCAGTGGTGCAATCACAGTTCACTGTAGCCTCAACCTCCCAGCCTCAAGTGGTAACTCTCACTTCAGCTTCCTGAGTAGCTGAGACTACAGCAATGCACTAACTGTTTTTGGGTATTTTTGGTAGAGACAGAGTCTCACTCTGTTGTCAGACTGGTGTTGAACTCCTGTGCTCAAGGGATCCAACCACCTCGGCCCCCCGAAGTGATAGGATTATAGGCATGAGCCCAGCTAACTTTTTGCGGGTATTTTTTTGTAGAGATGGAGTCTCACTCTGTTGTCCAGGCTGGTGTTGAACTCCTGTGCTCAAGGGATCCACCCACCTCAGCCCCACGAAGTGCTGGGATTATAGGCATGAGCCACTATGCCTGGCTAGGAGTTTATTCTAGATCCAAGTCTCTTAAAAATAGATTTGCAAATATTTTCTTCTGTTCTGTGAGTTATCTTTTCACCTTCTTGTTGATATCATTTGCAGTCCAAAGTTTTTAACTTTGATGTAATTCAGTTTGTCTTTGTTTTTCTTTTGTTGTTTCTGTTCTTGGTGTTACATCTAAGAAACCATTGCCTAATTCAAGGTTGTGAAGATTGACTCCTGTGTTTTCTTCTAAGAGTTTTATAGTTTTATTTCTCATTTAGGTCTCTGATTCTTTTTTTTTTTTTTTGAGATGGCATTTCACTCTTGTTGCCCAGGCTGGAGTGCAATGGCATGATTTTGGCTTATGGCAACCTCCTCCCAGGTTCAAGCAATTCTCCTGCCTCAGCCTCCAAAATAGCTGGGATTACAGGCATGCACCACCATGCCTGGCTTTTGTATTTTTAGTAGAGACAGGGTTTCTCCATGTTGGTCAGGCTGGTCTTGAACTCCCAACCTCAGGTGATCCGCCTGCCTCGGCCTCCCAAAGTGCTAGGATTACAGGCATGCGCCACCATGCCTGGCCTGATTCATCTTTAGTTAACTTCTGTGAAGTGTAAAAGAATATGCACATTATTTTGCTTGTGAATATCTAGCTGTCCCAACGCCTTTTGTTGAACTGTTAGTCTACATTTAAATTATATCAAGTTAATTTTGGTGCACAAACATAAAAGATAAAAGAATATATGACTAGGTATTTTAGTCTTTCTAAATTAGTATTTTAGCTTTTTTTCAAAAATGACTTAATATGTCAAAATGCTTAATGATAGAATGCTATGCTATAGTGATAAAAGAAATCTTTGGCCTGGCTTCGTGGCTCACACCTGTAATCCTAGCACTTTGGGATGCTGAGGCAGGTGGGTCATCTGAGATTGGGAGTTCGAGACCAGCCTGACTAACATGGAGAAACCCCGTCTCTACTAAAAATATAAAATTAGCCGGGCATGGTGGTGCATGCCTGCAATCCCAGCTATTTGGGAGGCTAAGGGAGGAGAATCGCTTGAACATGGGAGGCAGAGGTTGCAGTAAGCCGAGTTTGCGCGTTGCACTCCAGCCTGGGTGACAGAGCGAAACTCCGTATCTAAAAAAAAACAACCCAAATCTTTGTTATTTCACCAGAGATAGCTTTTCTGTTTTATCAGAAAAAAAATCCAGATTATAGTTTTACTCTTTTTACTTGTCTTCTATTTAACAATATGTAGTAATGATTTCATAAGCCTTCCTTTGTGTGAATACATCCATCACATGTATTTAATTAACTTCGTCAAAAATTTAGACATATTTATTGATCCTTTCCAACTCATAACTTGTCAAATATACTTTACTCCTCAGAACTTCTATATTTTTCTGAATACTTTTTCTCTGAGATGGAGTCTCACTATGGCGCCCAGGCTGGAGTGCAGTGGTGCGATCTTGGCCCTCCTGGGTTCAAGTGATTCTCCTACCTCAGCCTCTTGAGTAGCTAGGAATACAGGCAGCATCTGCCACCACTCCTGGCTAATTTTTGTATTTTTGGTAAAGAAGGGGTTTCACCTTGTTGGCCAGGCTGGTCTCAAACTCCTGACCTTAAAGAGATCCGCCCACCTTGGCCTCCTAAAGTGCTGGGATTAAAGATGTGAGCCACTGCGCCTAGCCTGAATACTCAAACTTAAAAAATATTATTCTATGCTAGCATAACCAGACTCTCCTTAAGATAAAATAATTCTTTTTTACCTAAATAAATAAAATCATTCATTACCTTGCATACACATCCCCTTACCTATCCACATTTAAAAATATATCTTTTCAAAACAAATATCCACATCAACATAAAGCCATCTATACATCCTTTTTAACCTGGTAGCTAATGGCTATTCCAGTTATTAAAGTATTATGTCATAAAATTGTCCAATTTTCCAAGGTTACTTATGAAAGAAAATAATATTCATATCCTTAAAGTTAACTAAGGATGTGAAAATCACAAATGAAGCTGACAAAGGAAGTCTTTATGATTGTAGCATAAGAATTCAAAAATTTAGAGTCTTTTTATTTTTTATTTTTTTTCAGACAGAGTTTCGCTCTTGTTACCCAGGCTGGAGTGCAATGGCGCCATCTCGGCTCACCGCAACCTCCGCCTCCTGGGTTCAGGCAATTCTCCTGCCTCAGCCTCCCGAGTAGCTGGGATTACAGGCACGCGCCACCATGCCCAGCTGATTTTTTGTATTTTTAGTAGAGACGGGGTTTCACCATGTTGACCAGGATGGTCTCGATCTCTTGACCTCGTGATCCACCTGCTTCGGCCTCCCAAAGTGCTGGGATTACAGGCTTGAGCCACCACACCCAGCAAATTTAGAGTCTTTTAAAAGACATTTATTATAATTCCATTTTGTTAAACAAAAATTTAGCTTTTTGTAATAATAAAAAATTTGTGGGAAAAATATAACTCTTAAAACCTATATAAAAATTTAAGTTTAAATATGGAATAAAAATCATTTATATGCATATTCTGGCTTAAACATTCATTAAAACAATTTCATGACCTGCTATTTCTCCTTTTTCATTTAGAACCTGTGGTGGACAGATATGTATGAGATATCTGAGACATCATTAAATTCAGCTTTTTGTGTGTGCTTAATTGATCAAAAACTAATATTTCTAAGCAAGAACAGGAGTTTTCTTATATCTCAATAGCACTAGCAATTGGCATTATTTTCCCAAAGAAACAAAATTTAAAAAAAAATCATGTGAGGGTCTTTTTTTCTTCAGTGATGCACAGAGAACCATAAAATTGTGTTATGGTGTAGTGGTTAAGGTTATGGCCTCTAGTGTCAGGTAGCTTATGTTCAAAATCTGGTTGTACCATTTACTTCCTGTTTTGACCTTGTCAAGTTACTTTGCCTCTCTGTATTGTAGTTTCTTCATCTGTAAAATGAAATGACCTCATTATATATCTTAGAAACTTGTTATAAAGAATAAATCTACATAAAACTTTTAGATTAATGCCTGACACATTCTTAGTGCTCATTATTAGAAATCAAATTGTTGAAGTATATCATATTTGATATCAGCTAGGGTCATTCATGGCCAAGTAACCTACCATCACATACCAGCATCAAAGATCAATTAAAATTGTCATATTTCTTTGGGACTCCTTTTGAATGATAAAATGTCTGATAACTATTTGTACACTAAGTATGTATTATATTTCTAAAAGCCCAAAGAGAACTGCATAAACAATAGGGTTCCATAGGATAACAACACATTTGTTTCTTGTTTGGAATTTTATTTTTTGAGACAGAGTCTCATACTGTCGCCCAGGCAGGAGTGCAGTGGCACAATCTTGGCTTATTGCAACCTCTGCCTCCTAGGATCAAGTGATTCTTGTGCCTCAGTCTCCTGAGTAGCTGAGATTACAGGCATGAATCGCCATACCCAACTAATTTTTGTTTTTTGTTTTTTGTTTTTTTTTAGTAGAAACAGGGCTTCACCACATTGGCCAGGCTAGTCTTGAACTCCTGATTTGCCTGCCTCGGCCTCATTTTGTTTGGAATTTTGTTTTGTTGTGGTTTGCATACTTGGAGTTTGGGAAAAAATGAAAAAGATGGTGGAGGCAAAAATCCTTCAAAACCCAAGGGTCACTAGGGAGAAATTTAAAAGCAAGAATAGACGATCTGAATAGGACTATATCTATTAAAGAAATTGCATCAAATAGTTAATCTTCCCAAACAGAAAGCGCCAGGCCCAGATAGGTTTGCTGGTGAATTATACCTCATATTTAAGGAAGAAATTTTTCCAATACTCTACAACATCTTTCAGAAGATAGAAGGAGAGGGAGTTCTAACTCATTCTATGAAAAACTAGGACCTAAAAGGAGTCAAATTATATAAGTAGATAAATTTTACTTTAAAAGTGAAAAACAAATTTTTTTAAATGAAAGAACAATTATGGTCAAAAATAAAAATGCAACCCTGGCTGGTCACAGCGGCTCATGCCTATAATTCCAACACTTCGGGAGGCAGAAGCAAGAGGATCATTTGAGCCCAGGAGTTTGACACACCAGCTTGGGCAACATGATGAGACCCTGTCTCTACAAAAAAATAAAATAATTAGCCAGGTATGGTGGCATGCATCTCTATTTGTAGCTACCTGGGAGGCTGAGGTAGGAGGATTGCCTGAGCCCAAGAGTTTGAGGCTGCAGTGAGCCATACTTGCACCACTGCACTCCAGCATGAGTGCCAGAGCAAAAACATACCTAAAAAAACCAACCCTGAACTATCATTTAATATTATATAAGCCTCCACAATTTTTTTTTCCATCTCCTCAAGCATTTATCATTTCTTTGTGTTAGGGACATTCCAATTTCACTCTTTCAGATATTTTCAAATATACAATAAATAATTGTTGATGTAGTTACCCTGTTATACTATCAAATATAGATCTTATTAATTCTTTCCATGTTTTTTTGTAGTCACTAACCCTCCCCACCTTCTTTCTGCTCAGTTTTGCTGTGAACCTAAAACTGCTCTTAAAAATAGTCTGTTCAAAAAAGAAAAAAAGAAAAGAAAAGAAAGACCTCTGTGGTGAAACGACTGAGGACCACTAGACTTTTATCAGGTTTTTTTCAGCCATGTCAAAGTAGGTTTGTATCCATTGACAGAGAATGAGAAAACAAAATGTAGTATATACATACAATGAAATTATCATTCTGCCTTAAAAAAGGAATTTCTGACACATGCTACAACATTTAAGATACACAATTAAAATGACTTTACAAAGTCATTATGCTATTTTTTTAATTGATATTTTTCCTAGAGAACTTGGAAGGTCTTTGATTATTTTTATTGGCTTTTACATTTATTTCACAAAAATTCAAAAACCTTTTTGGTATTTGAATTGTGAAGTACAATTACGTGTACATTTAAAAGCAAAATAATATTTTACAGTTTTTAAATGCCATTACTGTTTTATGCTTGTGCTTTTGTCAGTTTCTCAGTCAAATTTTTACAGTAGGTAGCTAGTCAGGCATGAGTAGGGCAGGAGAGGGCTCCACTTGGCCAAGAATGTCAGGCAACCACCAGGTGATGGCCAAGGGGTTATTAGCTGTCTCTCTAAAATAATAATTGATCACAGCCAGCACCAGGGAAAGTCAGTCTCCCTACAGACAGAAAAAAACCCTGAAACTGGTGATCAGTAGCTTCCCAACAGGATCTCAGGAGTTGGGCAAATGGGCTCAAGTATGTGCACTGAGAGGTAAAATGGTGGGGTTTAACTGGTATATGACCTTCCAGGGCATTCCTCCAGTAAAGGGAAGAACGCTTCAGGTGAGCATGTGTACAACTGCAATATGCAAACTCCGCATGCTCAACTCCCAAGTGCGGGCTGGTCACTGTGCATGTAGGCAACCCACCCCAAGGGAAGAATCAGGAGGGAAGGGATGCAAGACGATGAAAGTGTGCCAGCATATAAACACCAAGTCAAAAGGTCAAAGTGTGCACTTGTCCTTCAAGTTGCCCACTTGGTCCTCTTCAAGTGTACTTTCCTTCCTTCTGTTCTTGCTGTAATGTTTTTTAATAAGCTTTCACTCCTGCTCTAAAACTTTCCTTGGTTTCTCCTTCTACCTTACGCCCCTCAGCCAAATTTTTTGTTCTGAGGAAGCAAGAGTTGAGGCTGTTGCAGACCTGTATCGATTTGCCACCTGTAACAAAATAGTTTGCTTATGTGATAATGTTTATTCTCAATAATGACAACTGATCATTTTGTCACAACTGATTATTTGTCTTTTTTTGAGATAGGGTCTTGCTCTGTTGCCCAGGCTGGAGTGCAGTGGCGCAATCTCAGCTCACTGCAACTTCTGCCTCCTAGGTTCAAGCAATTCTCCTTCCCTCGCCTCCCTGGGGTTACAGGTGTGTGCTCCCACACCCAGCTAATTTTTGGATTTTTAGTAGAGACAGGGTTTCAACATGTTGGCCAGGCTGGTCTCGAACTATTGACCTCAAGTGATCTCGCCCACCTCGGCCTCCCAAAGTGCTGGGATTACAGGCATAAGCCACTGTTCCTGGCCACAACTGATTATTTTGTTAAGAGTGTGAACCAAAGTACCCATTACCAGTTTTAGTTCAGGTTTTTTCTTTAATCTCCTGTTTTCATGAACTTCATCAAATACCTAATCGAGCACTGAGGTTCAGTTCCAACAAATGCTTGATACTGTCAGAGGCATGTGAACCAGTGCAACTCCATCTTAAATAGGAACCAGGCAAAACGAGGCTGGGTCCTACTGGGCTGTATTCCCAAATGGTTAAGGCATTCTTAGTCCCAGGATGAGATAGCAGGAGGGCACAAGACATAAAGACCTTGCTGATAAAACAGGTTGCAGTAGAGAAGCGGGCTAAAACCCACCAAAACCAAGATGGCAACAAGTCACCTCTGGTTGTCCTCCCTGCTACACTCCCACCAGTGCCATGACAATGTCAAGACATGGCAACATCAGCAAGTTACCATATATGGTCTAAAACAGGAGGCATGAATAATCCATCCCTTGTTTAGCATATCATCAAGAAATAACCATAAAAATGGGCAACCAGCTGCCCTCCGGGCTGCTCTGACTGAGAAGTAGCCATTCTTTTATTCCTTTACTTTCCTCATAAACTTGCTTTCACTTTACCAGCTCTCCTTGAATTCTTTCTTCTGCGCGGTCCAAGAGCCCTCTTTTGGGGTCTGGATCCAGACCCCTTTCCTGTAACAATACCCTTGTAAACAAAAGTAAAATTCTAAGCCAATTAGCTTAATGAATGGACTCCTTTTGGCCAAGTGGATCCCAAATAAAAAACTTGTTAAGGTCATGATGGGAAGTAGAGGTTGTGGCCAGACATACTTTGTTATGCATTCCTCCCTTCGAGTTTAGGCACAACTGACCAGTATTAACATTAACATAGTTTTATCAGTAAGACTGATAAAACAGATTGTTGGTAGTTATAACACACCCAACTCCAGCCTGATTCTGGTATAATCACATGACAGTGGCCCTAAAGGAAATCAAAGTATTTTATCCCAAAATATATTTTGCTGACATATTTTGGAATGGGCCTCCAAAGCTGTCTCCTGTGGGGGAAATCTGCATTTTTTAAGAGAATCCCCTTCTCTTTCCTGGTCTTTTCCTAATCCTGGAGAGATTTAATACCTTTTAAGGTCTGATAGACATTTATTATCTATACTCTCAGAAGCCTGTTACTCAGAGGCTTCATGTACATAACAAGAACCTTGGCTTCCACAACCTCCCTTATCTTAAGCATTTCTTTAAGTCGACTTCAATTTCTCAAGCAAAGCTTAATCCTTTCAACTGTCAATCAGAAAATCTTTGAATGTATTTCTGACCTAGACACACCCCTCCACCCACATTCTGGCTCCCTGCTTCAAGATATCCTGCCTTTTACACCTTATAGATACCGATTTATGTCTTTACCTCTGTCTCTCTAAAATGTATAAAATCAAGCTATACTCCTACCACCTTGGACATACGTTCTCAGGACCTCCTGAAGCTATGTCACAAGCAATGACACTCATATTTGGCTTAGAATACAACTCTTCAGGCTGGGCGAGGTGGCTCCCAGCACTTTGGGAGGCTGAGGCGGGTGGATCACCTGAGAGTTCCAGAGTTCGAGACCAGCCTGACCAACATGGAGACACCTCATCTCTACTAAAAATACAAAATTAGCTGGGCATGGTGGTGCACGCCTGTAATCCCAGCTACTCAGGGAGGCTGAGGCAGGAGAATCGCTTGAACCCGGAAGGTGGAGGTTACGGTGAGCCAAGATAGAGCCATTGCACTCCATCCTGGGCAACAGGAGTAAAACTCTGTTTCAAAAAAAAAAAAAAGTAAACCTCTTCAAATATTTTACAGAGTTTGGCTTTTTTGTCAACCTCAAGCCTCAAATAACAAAAGCAGTCCAATAATGCACTGAAGTGAGGACCAGTTGTTACAGGAAAGGGGTCACAATCCAGACCCCAAGAGAGGGTTCTTGAATATCATGCAAGAAAGAATTCAGGGTGAGTCTGCATGCAAAGTAAAAGCAAGTTTATTAAGATAATAAAGTGGTGAAAGAACAGCTACTCCACAGACAAAGTAGGATGTTCCTGAAAACAAGAGGAGGAGCGCATCCACCGTAGGTACAATGCTTGTATAATGGGAAGATGTGCTCTGCTACAAGGGTTTGTGATAAAGGATTAATTTTTTTAATTACTATATTTTGCAGTAATTGATGTAATTATCTTTAAAGCAACAATAGGGATGCCTTTGTTTTCCAGATATCAGGATATATGGACACTCTCAAGTCTGGGTCTGTCTAGGAAACATTATTAACTAACTGTAAACATTTAGAGGTTAGGAATGCCTAATTTTCTGAGAATGCAGCCGAGCAAGTCCCAGCCCTCACTCAAAATGGAGTCACTCTGGTTCAAATGCCTCTGACACAGTAACTATGTGAGTATGCCCTTGGCTATGCGCTAGTTATTTTCCAGTGTCAGCTCTTACACTGACAGTGTCCCTATGTTTCTGAGAAAGGGATAGCTCAGGGAGTCTGAAAGGGAATCAGCCTTACAATCTCTCCAGCTATTGATACTTCTCTATAGCGAGCCATAGTGAGGGGGAGGTCAGTCAGCAGCCTGGAGTGGGGTTCTGCTTCCCTGATCCAAAAAGGTTCTTCTCTCTGTGTACAAACTAGACCTTTCAAGCTGTTCTTTACTAAAGAGTCAAGTGAATGTTCCTGAGTCACCTGGAGTCCATAGGCAGAGACAGGCACTCAGCTTTTGGTCTACTCCTCTCCCCAGCCCTAAGCAAGAGGAGGGCAGGACCTCACTTTACAAGCCATCAGGTAACAGGCTATCTCTGGAGCAATTCTCCATTTCTTTTAGACAAGCTACCCTTTAGCCCTCAGAATAAAGATTCAGCCCCTAGTTTCTTTTGCATTTCAAAATTATTTTTGGTTAATATATCCACTGGATATACACGTGTTCCTTCTGCTTTTTTGTTGCCATTTGTCTCGGCACAGAGAGAGATTCTGTAAAGAGGGAAGAACAAGGGGAGTCCACTGAGTGCTTTCCAGATTCATCTGGTTTCCTCCTAAAGTACCACAACTCAATGCGCCATTATGAAGATTAACTGAGGATTAATTTTCATTCCATCACTATGCAATCTAATCTACAATAGAAATGTCTAATCTTCCTATTGACATTTGTCCCTTTCTTTTTCTGGTATTCATTTCAAAGGACCCTCACATTAACTGCACATGGCTCTACTAAAGCCACTTGGTTAACCAAAGCTAGGATTTAAATGTTTCTCTTTAATCCTCAAGTTTATTCTCTGATAATGGGGCAGAAAAGTGGATAGTCTCCTTTTATGCCACCACACCAGTTTAATGTTTAGTTGTTTTATAAACTTGTAAGCACAGAAGGCCACAGATACTGACTTGCACGAACTTAAGCAGAAGATTATTGGAAGACTGTTCAGAAGCTCAGAGTGATGGGATCCAGGACAATCAGAGCTGGAAATGAGCAGGAATCAACAGGGATCTGGGGAATTGGGCACTAGAAACCCAAGCAATTTTCTTGAAGCAAGATAGTGAAAAGTGCATACTATCCTTGTGGAAATAATGTCCATGTTTTCCTGCTGTCTGCCTGTCAACAGCTCAACAGTCAGAGCCCCAGAAAAAGCATCTGATAACTGAGATTGGGCCACATACCTGGACCCTGGTCCTGCAGAGTCAAGGAGGGCAAGGATCTGTTTCCTTCAGCTTTGGTAATGGAATGTAGTCACCAGGAATGTCAGCCCCCCTAAGACTACACACAATGTAGATCTGTGAATTCCAAAAGGAAATATGGAGGCCCTTACAGCAGCCACAACAAAAGAAATGCCAACCAGAGCTGTTTTTTTTTCTCTTTGAGACAGCATCTAGCTCTGTCACCCAGGCTGAAGTGCAGTGGCATGATCTTGGCTCACCGCAACCTCCGCCTCCCGATTTCAAGCCATTCTCCTGCCTTAGCCCCCCGAGTAGCTGGGACTACAGGCGCACACCACCATGCCAGGCTAATTTTTGTATTTTTAGTAGAGACAGGGTTTCGCCATGTTGGCCAGGCTGGTCTTGAACTCCTGACCTCAAGTGATCCACCCGCCTCGGCCTCCCAAAATGCTGGGATTATAGGCATGAGCCACTGAGCCTGGCCAGAACTGTGTTTTCAGTGGGCCTACTGAAATGTAAGAGAAAGGAATTAAGAAATAAGGATGGAAGGAAACAGGGAGGAGGGTGAAAGAAAATGGAAGTGAGCAAGAAAGCAGGAAACATCCACTCAAGAAAAATTGTTCTTTGGCAATAGGTACATCTCTATGCAAGTCAGCGTGGCTTTTTTCCTCTAACATGATTTTAAAAGCTCTCTGAAAGCTCAGAGAACAGAAAACACACCTTGGTGACCTAGAAGTATAGTCATCTTTTTTGACCACCAGATGGTGCTTTACGTATAGATGAGGACAAGGATTGTTAGAACATTCCCAAACACTTGCATGTTTATGAAGCTCTTTTACTTAACAATCGCTCAAGAAATATTGGGGAAATGCAAGCCCAGATGAGGGATTCCTAACTTAGCTGTACAGATAGGCAGGGGAAGTTTTCCTTACAACAGCTGAGGCTTGCACCGAAGGGACAGGATAGAGATTGGGAGGGGAATTCCAATATAAGAACGAACCAGCATAAGCAGAGAGGCTTGAGAAAGCATATTGCCTTCTAGGAATCACAGGTGGTGGACTGAGAATGGACAGTACTTCAGGTGGAGGAAACTGAACAAAGTTGTGAAAAATGTACACACAGATTTAGATTACACTATGGCTATTCAATTGTTTAGCTTGTTTGGGATTGTCTCAATTCTACATCATAGGACCTGACCTTGGAAAAGTAGGCTGTTTGGGACTCTGATTCTATCCTCAGAATACTGTTTTTCTTAGCCAGTCCTTGCTCTATAGCGTCCCCATTTTCTTTCTTTCTTTTTTAAATAAACATTTGGAATTTTATTTAAAAAAAAAAAAAAACATCACAACCATGAACACTGTTACAGTTAGAGGCCCTCTTGGTTCTCCACAATGATACTGAGCATGCTCACAAGGGGTTCCCATTGTTAAGTCTTTTTTTTTTTTTTTTGAGACAGAGTTTCACTCTTGTTACCCAGGCTGGAGTGCAATGGTGCGATCTTGGCTAACCGCAACCTCCGCCTCCTGGGTTCAGGCAATTCTCCTGCCTCAGCCTCCTGAGTAGCTGGGATTACAGGCACGCGCCACCATGCCCAGCTAATGTTTTGTATTTTTAGTAGAGACGGGGTTTCACCAAGTTGACCAGGATGGTCTCGATCTCTTGACCTCATGATCCGCCCGCCTCGGCCTCCCAAATTGCTGGGATTACAGGCGTGAGCCACCGCGCCCAGCCCGTTGTTAAGTCTTAAACAACCATTTTTTAAAAGAAGGAAAAAAAAAACTCTGCACACTACCATTTAACTTGTTTTAATGTTTCTTCACAAATGGTAAAAAATACTAAAGTACAGATAAGGAATAATCATAATGTTGTGGCCAACATTATAAATATGGAATTATAAATTTAAAACATTTTCTGGTTTAAAAAATAAATCTGGTAGTCAATGCAGCTCTGCGGGGTCTCTGCATCTAATAGGGCCAGTCTCTGCGCTCCTGAGGGTGCTCGCCTTTATCCATTTTTCCAGGTCCTCCATGTCCTCCTCTTCTTCCTCCCATGTGTTCCATCAAAGGTCCACGGGGCCCACCAGCGCCACCTCGTCTTCCTCCACTAAAGCCACCTAGGTCCATGCCCCGGCCACCATGGAAGCCACCTCTGTCTCCACCACGGCTACCTCTGAACATTCTACCGGGACCACCACGATCCATGAGGCCACCTCTTCCTCCCCGCATGCCACCAGGGCCACCTCTGCCACGATCACCACCTGAAGGGTGAGAAGGGTGGCGGGAGGAAGCCTTCAGGCTTTGGGGCCTTACACTGGTTGCACTCTGTTCTCCAGGCGAAGTTCTGGTTTCCACAACGTGGACTGGGACACTGCCAGTCTCCAGCTCAGTGCTGGACATTTCCTCCTCCAGAGGGGTTCCTTTGGGAACCCCGGGATCCTCTGGGAGGGAAGCCTCCTCTAACTCCTCCATGGCCTCCCATCTGACCCATGGGTTCCCCCAGCACCTCCGGGCCTCCTGGACCTGCACGGAGTGGTGGTGGCATCCCTCTGCCCTCACGGAGTGGCATACCACCCCACATACTGTTCATTGGAGGCCTCTTCCGAGCAAGAGAGACTTTAAGTTTGCTTCCTTGAAAGTCTTTACCGTCAAACCACTCCACGGCAGCCTTGGCAGTAGGTGGGTCATCATAGGACACTGGGGCATCGCCTTTGGGCTTTCCTGTTTCCTTGTCCAGGGAGATGTGGATCATGGGTTGCCCAGTTCTCTTGTTCATCTTAACAGCCTCACACTGCTTAAAGAAGTCTGCCAGATCATCTAGAGTCACATTATCGTTTAATCCTTGTACATAAATTGCACTGTTGTCAGAATCTTCATCTGGATCTACAGGTGGGCTTAGATCAAGATCTGGTCCTTCGTCCATGGGTCCACCAGCTTATTGAAGCCACCTTGCTCTCCAGCACCCATTCCACCGAGTCCTCCTCCCTACCCACCTCTGGTCATGCCTCCATGATCAAATCCCCCTCTTCCCCTGCCTTGGTTATCAGGGCCGCTCATGCTCTGGTTCTCTCCTGGTCCGGAAAATCCTCCAGACTCCTGCCCATAAATACCCATGCTACTGGGGTGGTCCTGTTGGAATGAACTCTGCTGCCTGTAGCTGCTGCTCTGTTGGCTATATTGACGTGAAGCCTGGCTGTAGGATCCAGTTTGGGGTGGGTAACTAGTGGGAGGCTGCTGCCCATAGCTACTCTGCTGTCCATAGCTGCCTCGGTTGCCCATAGGTGTTCTGTTGACAGTAACTGCTTTGATCATAACTAGTCGGGTGTGTAGAGGAATAGCTGGTAGGAGGGTAGGATGGAGGTGCAGTGACTGGCTACATAGGGTAGCTCCCAGGTACCTGGGGATAACTGTAGTTACTCTGTCCATATCCTAGGCTGGGCTGGTTGTAACCTCCTGTGCTAGATTGAGGTTGACTAGTCTCAGTGGGCTTGTTACCATCCTGCGGTCTTGTAGGTGCTGCTGCCCATAGGCTGGATAAGCAGGCTGAGTGCCATATGCAGACTGAGCTGCGTATGAGGCCTGGGTGGTGGTGACTATAGCAGTGGTGGTATCATAAGCACCAGTGTCATACCCCTGGACAGGCTGGCTGTATGCCTGAGGGGCAGTTGGAGTAGTACAACCAGTGGGAGGCTGTCCATAAGAAGTTGCACAGGCGGTCTGCCCGTAAGTTGTAGTGGTCTGAGCCTGGCTATAGCTAACATCAGCGGACTGTCCATAGGTTCCATAGCTTTGTTGCCCATATGCCTGGGTGGTCTGTGTATATCCTTGAGTTGGCTGGGCAGTGTAAGCACCCTGCTGTGCTGCAGCTTGGCTATAGGTACTGTAACCCGTGGATGCCATTTTCTTTCCTCGCGTCCCGATTTTCTTGTCCTTTTCTGTGCTAGAGGTATACTGAAACTGATTCATTGCAAAACTGGTATTACATTAAACACACTGAACTCCAAATGTTTATGGAACACTTAATACTATACAGAATAGTAAGCAAAAGTGGCTGGCCATGGTGGCTCATAGCTATAATCTTAGCACTTTGGGAAGCTGAGGGGGGCGTGGATGATGTGAGGTCAAGAGTTCTAAAACAGCCTGGCCAACATGGCGAAACCCTGTCTCTACTAAAAATACAAAAATTAGCTGCATGTAATCTCAGCTACTTGTGAGGCTGAGGCAGGACAATAGCTTGAATTCAAGAGGCAGAGGTTGCAGTGAGCCAAGATTGTGCCACTGCATTCTAGCCTGGGCGATATAGCATGACTCCATCCCCCCAACCCAAAGAAAGGGCAAAATAAGCAAAAGCCCCTATTCTATAACACTGATGCATCTATTTGCATCTTATTCCATGACTTAAGCAATCATTATGTATTCTGTCCTTATAATGTATCAGATACTGTGTTAGCACTTTACATATATCTCACTTAATCCTTAATACAATCTGGAAATATTATAATACACATTTTATGGATGGTGAAACAGAAACTCAGAGAAGTTAAATAGGCTGCTCAGGGTTTCCAGAACAGTAAATTAAAGGCCTAGGGTTTAGTTTTCCACTACAGATTCTCAGGGCTGGCTTCTTTACATCATTCAGGTCTCTGCTCAAATGTAATCTTAGAGAAGCTACATTAATCTATGTGAAATAGACACCTTACTGTGCATCCAATTGTCCTGCCTAATTTTTCTTTGTAACTTATT
This sequence comes from Saimiri boliviensis, assembly GCF_048565385.1. Taxonomy (NCBI): domain Eukaryota; kingdom Metazoa; phylum Chordata; class Mammalia; order Primates; family Cebidae; genus Saimiri; species Saimiri boliviensis. The sequence continues at coordinate 15,188,348 of NC_133454.1, read as the reverse complement.
ATATTATTTATATTTTTATTATCTGTATCTCCTACTAGACTATGATCTCTGTTAGGGCAGACTCTTGGTTGTATTCGCTGCTTATTACCACAATACCCAGACCAGAGCCTGGCACATATTAAGGAGCTCAAAAGTTTTCTCTTAGGCCAGGCGCGGTGGCTCAAGCCTGTAATCCCAGCAATTTGGGAGGCCGAGGCGGGTGGATCACGAGGTCGAGAGATCGAGACCATCCTGGTCAACATGGTGAAACCCCGTCTCTACTAAAAATACAAAAAATTAGCTGGGCATGGTGGCACGTGCCTGTAATCCCAGCTACTCAGGAGGCTGAGGCAGGAGAATCGCCTGAACCCAGGAGGCGGAGGTTGCGGTGAGCCGAGATCGCGCCATTGCACTCCAGCCTGGGTAACGACAGCGAAACTCCGTCTCAAAAAAAAAAAAAAGTTTTCTCTTGAAGAATTCACTCTTAGACCCAAACTCTTAGCCACTATGCTATATTTTGTCCCTCGATAGGATTAAGAAGGTTTACATTTTGAATAACCTGATACCAAAAAGCACGCTGCATAAAACCTATACATGGAATGTGCCAAATGGTATGTACAATGCCAGTCTATATGCTTTTAAACTTCGAGTTTAATTTGTATACAGTAAAATAAATACATCTTAAGTATGTATTTTTACAAATGTATACACTTTTGTAACCACCAGTCTTATCAAGATATAGAATATTTTTTAGCCCCCAAGGAAGCTCTCTTGTAATAACTCACAGTCAATACTTGGTTTTCATGTGTTGACGAAATATATGTGGTTTTCGTGTGTTGACTTTGTATCCAGAGATAAATATTCTGACTTCTATCACATAGGTTAGCTGCTGGTTCTTGAGCTTCACATAAATGAAATCATATAGTTTGTACTCTTATGTCTCTCTTCTTTTGCATACCATAATATTTTGGAGATTTATCTGTTTTCTGTATATCAGTGGTAGTTTATTAATTTGTTTATACATTCACCTGCCAGTGGATGTTTAAGTTGTTGCCAAGTTTTGGTTATTAAGTATAAAGCTGCTTTAAATATTCTTGTATAAGTTTTTACAGACATACATACATACTTATTTTAGGGGGCATATACTTAGGAACAGAATTGCTGCATCATAAGGTAGATGTTTGTTTCACTTTGTTTTCTGAAAAGTGCTGTTCAAGTGTTTTGCCCATTTAAAACACTTTCTTATTGATATGTAGTTATTTATGGATATAATCCTTGATCAGATATAAGTATTGTAAATATATTCTCCTACTTTATAACTGCCTATTCAATTTACTGCTAATGTATTTTGATAATAGAAGTTCTCAATTTTAATGAAGTCAAATTTATCAATTTTGTCTCTTAAAGTTAGTGCTTTTTCTATAATGTTTAAGAAATCATTGTCTACCCAAGAGTTGTGAAGTTATTCTGTTTTCTTCTAGAGCTTTATTGTTTCAGATTTCACAGTTGGGTATATGATTCACCTTCAATTAATTTTTGGATTTGGTGTGATTTAGAGTTTATTTTCTTTCCCATATGGATATACAGTTGGTGAAGTACCATTTAATAAAAACGCCATTTCCCCACCGAACTGTAGTAACACCTTTGTTATAAACTAAATGACTGCATATGTAGGGGGTATTTCTAGTCTCTGTTTTGTTACACTGGCCTATTTGCCTGTCCTTGCACCAATACCACACTGTCTTAATTACTGCTGCTTTATAGTTAGTCTTGAACTCTGATGGTAAACTTTTCAATTTTATTCTTCTTTAAGATTGTTCTTGGCCATTTTAGGTTCTCTGCATTTCCATATAAAGTTAAGATTTATCCTGCTGAAGCTGACCACATATTTCACCAAGGTTTTTAGAGATTTGGTTTGCATTGAACTACTTATCAAATTGGGGGAAACTGACATCAATTTTCAATCTTTTGATTCATGCACATAATATAGCTCTTCATTGATTTACGTCACTGTTAATTTCTCTCAGCAATATTTTGTAGTTTTGACTATTATTAGCTTTATGGAACTCTTCTTAAATTTGTTCCTAAATATTTGATTTTTAAATGTTACTATAAATTACATTTTAAAATATTTTATCTTCTGATCATTTCTTGATAGTATATAGAAATATACTTGGTTTTCATGTGTTGACTTTGTATCTAGAGAGCTTGCTAAATTAATTCTAATAGTTTGTATAGTTTCAGATTTTCTGGCTTCACAATCATGTAATACATAAATAAAGATAGTTTTACTTTTTGTTTTTAATCTTCATACCTTTTATTTCTCTTTCTTGGCTTATAGAACTGTCTGGGACCTACAGCATAATGATGAGTAACAGTAGTGGTAGTAGGATCCTTATCTTATTCTTGACTTTGGAGAGAAAACTTTACCATTGATAATGACACAGCTACGGGGTTTTAATACTAGATAACCCTTTGAGATTAAGGATGTTTTATTCTATTTCTCCTTTGTTGGGGATTTTTTTCTAAAATCATCAATGCATGTTCAGCTTTATCAAATACGTTTTTTTCACTTATTAAGATGATTTCATTCTCCCCCTTCCCCCAGTATTATTCTGTTAATGTGGTGAATTATAATAACAGAATTTTAAAATGTTAAATTAACCTTTTATTCCTGGAGTAAATCCTTCTCTGTTATGGTATATTATGTATTTTTTCACATTCCTGGAATCCCATTTATTGATATATATATTTTTTTGTTTTTAGAGACAGGGTCTTGTTCTGTTACCCAGACTGGAGTGCAGTGGTATGGTCATAGCTCACTCTAACCTCATACTCCTGGGCTCACCTGAGCCTCCCACGTCAGCCTCCTGAGTAGCTAGGGCTACAGATGCATGCCACCACGCCTAGCTAATGTAAACTATTTTTTTTTAGAGACAGGATATCACTATGTTGCCCAGGCTGGTCTCAAACTCTTAGGCTCAAACAGTCTTCTCACTTTGACTTCCCAAAGTGCTGGGATTACAGGCATTAGCTATCACATCCTGCCAATTTACTGATATTTTCCTAGGATTTTTACATCTATGTTCAAGAGAGATTCTGTACTATAAATTTTCTTACTTGTAATGTCATATTTTGGTATCAATGTTTTGCCACTCTTTTGAGTTCAGAAGTGTTCCCTCTTTTTTTAATTCTCTGGAATAGTTTGTATAAATCGCATTATTTGTTCTTCAATTTTAAGTAAGAATTCAGCATTAAAGCCATATAAACCTGGTATTTTTTTGCAGGAAAGTTTTTTTTTTTTTTTTTTTTAAATAAGCATATATGGAAGTAATTTGCTTTATTTATGTCAGCACAAAGTCAGTCATTTTCTTTCTTTTTTCTTTTCTTTCTTTTTTTGTTTTTTTGGTTGAGATGGAGTCTTGCTCTGTCTCCCAGGCTGCTGAAGTGCAGTGGCACAATCTCAGCTCACTGTAACCTCTGCCTCCCGGGTTCAAGTGATTCTCCTGCCTCAGCCTCCCAAGTAGCTGGGATTACATGTGTGAGTCACCATGACTGGCTAATTTTTGTATTTTTAGTAGAGACAGGGTTTTGCCATTTTGGCCAGGCTGGTCTTGAACTCCTAACCTCCAGTGATCCACCCTTCTTAGCCTCCCAAAGTGTGGGGATTACAGGCGTGAGCCCACCATGACTGGCTAATTTTTGTATTTTTAGTAGAGACAGGGTTTTGCTATGTTGGCCAGGCTGATCTCAAACTCCTGACCTCCAGTGATCCACCTTTCTTGGCCTCCCAAAGTGCTGGGATTACAAGTGTGAGCCACCACATCTGGTCTACTTAGTCATTTTCTATGGCTAATTTTCTTGGTCAAGGTAAAAGTTATTATTATATCTTAAGTAATAAATTTAAAATTTATATAAAATAATAAGCTATAAATATGTCTCTGCATTAAGAAAGTTAAAAACTATCAGGTTCAGGGGCTCACATCTGTATTCTTACTACTACTAATATTCTTTTTTTTTTTTTGAGATGGAGTTTCGCTCTTGTTACCCAGGCTGGAGTGCAATGGCGCGATCTCGGCTCACCGCAACCTCCGCCTCCTGGGTTCAGGCAATTCTCCTGCCTCAGCCTCCTGAGTAGCTGGGATTATAGGCACGCACCACCATGCCCAGCTAATTTTTTGTATTTTTATTAGAGACGGGGTTTCACCATGTTGACCATGGTTGGTCTCGATCTCTCGACCTCGTGATCCACCCGCCATGGCCTCCCAAAGTGCTGGGATTACAGGCTTGAGCCACCGCGCCCGGCCCTACTACTAATATTCTTTAGTAGAAATGGTGAAACCCCATCTCTACTAAAAATATAAAAATTAGCTGGGTGTGGTGGTGCGTGCCGGTAGTCCCAGATACTCAGGAAGCTGAGACAGGACAATCACTGTAACCCAGGAGGCGATGTTGCAGTGAGCTGAGATTGTGCCATGGCACTCCAGGCTGGAAGACAGAGTGAGACTCTGTCTCAAAAAAAAAGGGAAAGTTAAAAATTGTCAATCCTCAAACTTATCCTTATCAGATTTTGCTTCATGTATTTTGAGGCTCTGTTATTAGGAGCATGAATGTTTATAATTTTTATGTCTTCTTGATGAATTCAGACCTTTTTTTTTTATTATGAAATGACACTCTCTAGTAACATTGTTTGCTCTGAAGTCTAATTTGTTTGATATTAATACAGCCTCTCCAGTTTTGTTAATGTCAGAATGGTATATTGGTTATCACCCTTTGAGTTTTAATCTATTTATTTATATTTAAGATATATTTCTTGTAGGCAGCATATAGTTGTGTTAGGCATTTTAACCAATTGACTTAGGGTATTTAGACCATTCATTAGACCATTTATATTACATTTAGGTAATTTATATATCATTAACATTGATATGATTGAGTTTAAATCTACCATCTTGCTATTTGTTTTTTATTTGTTTTATCTGCTTTTTGTTCTCTTTGTCCTCTTTTTCTGCCTTGTTTTGAACTATTTTTTAATGACTTCATTTTATCTTCTTTGTTGGCTTATTTGATGTAAGTCTTTGTAGTATTACTTTAGTTGTTAACTACAGGGTTTATAGGATACATACTTTATCACCATCTATCTTGTGACAAATTTTGGTAATTATTTATTTAAATTCTTTTTCTGTCTGCAAGTTTCTCTCCTCATTCAGGGACTTTAGTTATAGGCATAGTTCTCTCCTTATAGCTGTCCCACAGCTAACTGATATTCTGTTCTTTTTTTTTTTTTCAGTAATTTTTCTCTCTGTAGTTCATTATGGATTTTTTTTTTTTTGAGACGGAGTTTCACTCTTGTTACCCAGGCTGGAGTGCAATGGCGTGATCTCGGCTCACTGCAACCTCTGCCTCCTGGGTTCAGGCAATTCTCCTGCCTCAACCTCCTGAGTAGCTGGGATTATAGGCACGCGCCACCATGCCCAGCTAATTTTTTGTATTTTTAGTAGAGACGGGGTTTCACCATGTTGACCAGGATGGTCTCGATCTCTTGACCTCATGATGCACCCGCCTCGGCCTCCCAAAGTGCTGGGATTACAGGCTTGAGCCACCACACCCGGCCCATTATGGATTTTTTTTTTACTATTTCTTCAAGTTCACCAATCTTTCTTCTGACACTAACTCATCCAGTGTATTGTTTTCATCTCATGCATTGTAGCTTTAATCTCTAGAAGTTCTTTGCTTTTAATATCTCCAATGTTGCTACTTAACATTTTTAATCTTTTATTTTTGCTTCTTGAGCATATTAACTACTAATATGATAATTGTTTTAATATTGTTGTCTACTAATTCTATTATTTGTGTCATTTCTGAGTCACTTTTAAATTGAATGATTTTTTTTTCCTCATTATGGATCATACTTTCCTGCTTCCTTGTATGCCTGGTAATTTTTAGTTGGATGTCAGACATTATGAACTTTACCTTTTTTGGTTCTTGATACTTTTGTATTCCTGTAAGTATTATTAAACTTGCTTTTGGGATGCAGTTAAGTAACTTTAAAACAGGTTGGCTAAAAGGGAGTTTTAGGTCTTCCTTCTAGCCTTATTGGGAAGAACTGAAGCAGTATTTAGTCTAAGGTTAATTTTCCTCATTACTGAGCCAAGATCGTTCTTTGTACTCCTACCCAACACCCCATGAATTCTGAGGTTTTCTACTCTGGCTGTTGGGAAAAGGTACTTTTCCTGGATCTCTGTGATCTGTGGACACTGTTAGCTCTGATTCTTTTCGATGGTTCTTTTCTCTGGCCATGGGTAGCTTCCTCACCCGCTTTTACAAATCAGTACTCAACTGTATACCTTAGGGGATCCTCTGAAGATCTCTGGAACTTTCTCTGTGGTTTTGTAGTTTTCTCCCATCTCTGCATTGCAGTCTGAAAATTTTCTCTAGGCAGTAAGCTGAGGCAATTGTAGGATTTACCTCATGTGTTTTCCATCTTTCAGTGATTCCTTTGTTGCCTGATGGCTTATTCTGATTTTTCTAGTTATATATTTTATTTCTACATGTTAAAATCCTGAGTGATATAGTTATTATTGCTTTCAATAGTCAATTTTGTTTTATCTATTAATTTACCCTCCCTAGAGCTGTTCATTCTTTTTTCCACTCTCATATTCTATCTGGTATCATTTTCCTTAAAGCTGAAGAACATCCTCTGCTTTTTTATTAGATTTTATTTGCCTGATTTTTTTTTTTTGACAAGGAGTTTCACTCTTGTTGCCCGGGCTGGAGTGCAATGGCATGATCTTGGCTCACTTCAACCTCCACCTCCCAGGTTCAGGTGATTCTCCTGCCTCAGCCTCCTGAGTAGCAGGGATTACAGGCATGTGCCACCATGCTCGGCTAATTTTGTATTTTTAGTAGAGATGGGGTTTCTCCATGTTGGTCAGGCTGGTGTCTCGAACTCCCGATCTCAGGTGATCCACCTACCTTGGCCTCCCAAAGTGTTGGGATTACAGGTGTTAGCCACTGTGCCTGGCCTACCTGAGAAATTTTTGAAACTTTTTTCTTGACTTTGAAAAATATTTTTTTCTGAGTATAGAATACAAGTTTGGCAGTTTTTTCTTTCAGCACGTGAAAGTTATCATTACGTATAGTCTTGTACTTGGATGCCTTAATTATGATGTCAGTGGATTTCCTGTGATTGTCTTTATTCTCTAGTTGCTTTTAAGATTGTCTTTTTAATATTTGGTTTAATAAGTTTGACTTTTATGTACCTACATGTCATTTCCATTGTATTTATCCTATTTGGGGCTTGCTAAGCATCTTGAAGATTTTATTAATATCTTTCATCAATTTGGAAAGTTATCAGCCATTTTTCTCAAATCTTTCTTCTCTTCCTAGAACTTCATATATTTCACATTTCTTACTGTGTGAGGTTCTTTTTACCTTTTTCCTTTTTGAGGTTCAATTTGGATAATTTCATTAAGTTCATTCATCTGGATATATGTTGTTTTCTGTCTACTGTCAAAATCCTCAAGTTCTTTACTTTTTAGTAAACTTATGAATTAACTAAATTTTATATAAGTTTTCTCTCTTAGAATTCTGCGTTGCTTCTTTTAAAGAAAAATCCTCATCAAGATATATACAATAAACGGCACCCATTTAGAGTGCATATTTGGATGAATTTTGATAGCTGTAGACTCCTGTGAAATCACTGCCACACTCAAGATACGGAATATACCCATTACTTCCCAAATATTTCCCATTCCCCCTTTGCAGTTCATTTCTCCTTCTGATCCTGGCCCCAGCCAATCACTGATTTGCTGGACTCACTATAAATTAGTTTGCATTTTCTAGAATTTATATAAATGAAACCACACAGTATACATTGTTTGTGTCTTGTTTCTATAAGCATGATGATTTTGAGGTTCACTCATGCTATTACCTATGTCAATAGTTCATTACTTTTTATTACTAAGTAGTGTTACTTTGTATTGAGGTACTACTACTTGTTAATCCATTTTCCATTTGATGGACACATGGGCTGTTTTACATTTTTGGTTATTGTGAATAAGGCCACTATGAAGATTTGCATTTAACACTTCGTGTGTGAAGATTTGCGTTTAACACTTTGTGTGAAACCCCTTTTTTTAATCTAAAGGTTGAATGCATAGAACTGGAATGGCTGGTCATATGGTAAGTGTATGTTTAAATTTATAAGAAACTGCCAGTTTTCTGAACTACATTTAACTACCTTTAGAGTACCTTCAGAGTTTAAACTCTGATTGTTCCACATCTTCACTAACATTTGGTATTATCAGTCTTTTTAATTGTGGCCATCCTAATGAAGTGGTGTCTCACTGTAGTTTTAATATGTGTTTTCCTAATGACTAACCATGTTGTAAACCTTTCCATCTGCTTACTGGCCATTTGTATACCTGCTTTTGTAAAATGCATATTCAAATATTTTGTCCATTAAAGAAACTGAATTATCATATTATTGAGCTTTGGGAGATTTTAAAAGTACATTTTGTATACAAGTTGTCAGGTGTTTGTAGTGTGAATATTTTCTATTATTCTGTGACTTTTCATTTCTTAATGGTGCCTTTAAAGGGCAAAAATTATGAATTTTGATAGTCCAACTTACCAAGCTTTTAACTTTTATGATTCATGCTTTGTGTCTTAAATATTTGCTTAACCTCAAGATCACAATATTTTTATTTTATGTTTTATTCTAGAAGTTTTATATCTTTTACTTTTAGAATTAGGTCTATGATCTACTTCAATTTTTGTATATTGTATGAAGCGAATTGTCTGGCCAACTTATCATATATTGCCTAAAATAACTTATTTTACAATTTTTACAAATATATTTATCAGTATTCTTCATTTAAAAAAATAGTCAAGAGGCATTCTTTTGTTTATAGACTATACATTGGGTTTTGCCTATGTAAAGCTGTATAAACTTATGATAAAATGTGGCAAATACCTGCAGGCTTAGAATTTTTGGAAGCCCACAATTTTTACTTTTACCATTATTTCTTTAAGTTTATTGGGATATACTACTAACATTTACAGTCACAATTCCTACTTTAACAACAAACAAGGCTCAGAAATATTAATATTTTATTCGGTTATAAACACAAACCTATTTATGTTAATACTAGACTTGAGATCAGATCTCCAAATGCCAAATTCCTCACTTAAGCTTATGTGAAATGGAAAAAAGGTACAAAATGTTTTTAAGAGGGGTAGGTCAGATGAGTACGGCTTAAATATTAACTTTCTCTTCTATTCATAAATAGATAATGTTATATACATGGGTATCATTATCATATTTATTATTCATTGACAACATCTATTAAACATGAAAAAGCCCTATTGTATGACTTTTATTCTGCAAAGAGTCCAGGTAGAATGGTGATAGTATGTTAACTCCTACTTGAAATGGTCTATTTTCAAATAGTCTGACTTGATGAGTTTCCTATATTTTTTCTTTCGGAGATCATTCCACAGCTTGATGTCAAGATAATCTCATTTATCACCTTAGCTAATTTACTTTTCTTCATTTGTGTTATAAGAAAATGAATGCATCTTTGCAGTTTCATCTGTCAAAAGCTTCTAAATAGCTGTCATTCAATCACATTAATCATTTTGTAGCCAGCCTTCCTGTGGTTATCTTTTTGGTTATTTGGTAGCTTTCCCTCATCTCTCTGAGAAATTTCTTTGATTAGAAATTTCTTTGTTACCTGATATATGGATTACTTATATAATGAAATTCAAACTTCTTTTCAATATAATACAGAAGAATGTAGTAGTGATTAGGTCATCCTCTTATTCAAGGCCTTAAGGAACTATCCATACCTTCCAAATAAAGTTCAAGCTTCTTTGTTTAGCATTCAGGCCAATCATACTAGTTAGAAGTTGACATAGTTTGTTTTTTTTTTTTTTTTTTTTTTGAGACGGAGTTTCGCTCTTGTTGCCCAGGCTGGAGTGCAATGGCGCGATCTCGGCTCACCGCAACCTCCGCCTCCTGGGTTCAGGCAATTCTCCTGCCTCAGCCTCCTGAGTAGCTGGGATTACAGGCACGTGCCACCATGCCCAGCTAATTTTTTTGTATTTTTAGTAGAGACGGGGTTTCACCATGTTGACCAGGATGGTCTCGATCTCTCGACCTTGTGATCCACCCGCCTCGGCCTCCCAAAGTGCTGGGATTACAGGCTTGAGCCACCGCGCCCGGCCTGACATAGTTTGAATATTTGTCCCCACCAAATCTAATGTTGAATTGTAATCTCCATGTTGCAGGTGGGGCGTGGCAGGGGGTGTTTGGATCATGGGGGCAGATCCCTCACAGATTGCTGCTATCGTCATGATAGTGAATGAGTTTTTGCAAGATCTGGTTGTTTAAGTATGTGGCACCTGCCCCCACTCACTCTCTCTCTTGCTCCTGCTTTTGCCAGGTGATGAGCCTACTCTTGCTTTGTCTTCCACTATGAGTAAAAGCTTACTGAGGCTTTCCCAGAGGTTGGGCAGATGCCAGCACCATGCTTAAACAGCCTGCAGAACTATGAGCCAATTAAACTTCTTTTTAAAATAAATTACCCAGTCTCAGGCATTTATTTATAGCAATGCAAGAATGGCCTAATAGAGATGTAATATTCATCCCCCTGAACTCACATGACACTGTCTTCATACCTCAAACATGACATTTAACATATGCTATGGTTGGGTATTTGTCCCCTCCAAACCTCATGTTGAAATTTGATCCCCAATGTTAGAGATGGGGCTTAAAGGGAGGTGTTTTGGTCATGGGGGTGAAACCCATGAATAGATTTATGACCTTCCTAGGTAGGGAGTAGGTGCTCACACAATTAATTCCTCAGAGCTGGCCATTAAAAAGAGCCTGGCACCTCCCCTACCTGTCTTTTGTTTCCTCGGTCACCAAGTGATCTCTGCATAGCTGGCTCCCCTTTGCCTTGGCCTTTTGCCATGAGTGGAAGCAGCCTGAGGCCCTCACCAGATACAGATACTCAATCTTGAACCTTCTAGCCACCCTGAATTGTGAACCAAATACATCTGTTTTCTTTATAAATTACTCAGTTTCTCAGGTAGTCCTTTGTAACAACACAAAATAGACTAAAGGTAATAAATCTTTACAATATGGTTGCAGTTGTACAAATACATAATTTATGTGTATTTAAGTCTAAGTAAAACATAAAGAGAATACTTTAAATTGAAATACTTCAGTTTTAACTACCAGTTTTCTATCATTCAGGTTCAATCAGAGAAGCAGAACCTGTAAGAGTGATAGAAAATATAAAATTTATTATGAGCACTGGGCCCTTACATAGTTCTAAGAGTTGGTTAAGTCATCTCTGTCTGGTGTTGGCCTCTGTGTCTGGTGTAGGGCCTAAAGCTGGCAAGGCCAATAGGAAGAAAAGATGGTCATGAACTGGGGAAGAATAAGGAAAGATTAGAACTGGTGAGAACAATCTGGAACCCACAAGTGAAATCGTCTTCGCAAAAATTACGACAGTGAGAAAAATCTGACATGGGAAAATTATGGCAGTAAAAGAAATCTGTCCCAATGAACTCCATCTTGCTTCTAACCTCCAAGCTGCCCTTGTTTGTCCCAGGCATAGGCTGAACTAACTCTGGGAGGAATTTATAGCTTAACTTTAAAACAAAGATGATAACAGCCCCTCCCTGAAACAAATTCCCTCCTTGCATGGAGACCAGATGGCCTTTGTAAAACCAACAAATTAGCCACAAGCTCGGAAACCATGGCCTAGGAGTCATGCAGCCAGAGGCCACAAGACTGCTAACCTCCCTAATTGCTCCTATAGATAATATTACTATCGTAAAAAAGATTGATGTTTGAGCAGATTTTTCTGACCCTGCATTCTGATGGATTAGTGACACATTCCAGACCAAAAAATTGGCTCATCTGGTCTTACGGCCTCCACCAGAAACTGACTCACCACAAGAGGACAGCTTCAGCTTCCTATGACTTCATCCCTGACCCAATCAATCAGCATTCCCCACCCCTTGCTCCTTTCCCACCAAACTAAAAAACTCTAGCCTCTCAATTTTCAAGGAGGCTGATTTGAGTAATAATAAAACTCTAGTCTTCCACGTAGCCAGCCAACCTGTATTAAACTCTTTCTCTATTACAATTCCCCCATCTTGATAAATTAGCTTCATTTGGACAGTGGGCAAGAAGAACCCGCTGGGCAGTTACACACAGGCAAAGTAGATCCTGTGAGGACAAACTGCAACCTACATCTTTCCTTGCATCCAGCCTCAGTGATGTGAGTGTCTTAAAGGATGAGAAGATGCTTTTGGCAACACTGCTGTGCATGTACCTGGTCTAAGATTCAGAGAAGCAAATGAGGAGATCTGGCAGGAGATGCAGAGCTACAGAGCTGCAGCCCAGGCTGCTGGCCCATGCCTATACGGTGAGCTGGCAGATGAATGCCTGGCCCTACGATGACTTTCAGGGCTTCAGATCAAATGGCTGCTGCTTTACTTCCACCTTCCAAATCTCATACACATTCTCTTTTGACTAACCCTAACCTAGAATCATATAGGAAAGGGAATTCTGGAAAATGTAGTTCTATCTTAGCTAAGTTGACACTCTACGAAGCTACTGCAAGTCTGTTTCTGGGCAAATCCTTGAGTAAGCAAGGGACTGAAGATATACATGTGCTATATTTTCAATCTGTCTCAGTTCATGAGTGCATTTCATAGTGTAAGCATGGCACAGTGTTGAGTACATACAATTCTACTATTTGATTGAATTTTTAAAATAAGACTGCTAAAGACTCCTAAACTCTAGCAACTGTTTCACGACATCTCTCCTGAAGAAAGTTATCTGCTTCAGTGTGAGGGAAGAAACTGTTTGCACTGGGTCTATAAACTGAGAAATGGCATATGTGGGTATCTGACATGGTCCCTTCCTAAGAAGGGATTTCTAGAGTAGTTTTCCTACATCCAATTTTCTTTTTTCTTTTTTAGACAGAGTCTTACTCTGTCATGAGGCTGAACTGTAACGGGGCGATCTTGGTTCACTCTAACCTCTACCTCCTGGGTCCAATTGATTTTCCTGCCTCGGCCTCCCAAGTAGCTGGGATTACAGGCACCTGCCACCACGCCTGGCTAATTTTTGCATTTTTAGTAGAGATGAGGTTTCACCATGTTGGCCAGGATGGTCTTGAACTCCTGAGCTTGTGGTCCACCTGCCTGAGCCTCCCAAAGTGCTGGGATTGCAGGTGTGAGCCACCACACCTGGCCTGTAATTTTCAATTTACTCTTTGACTTTGAAACCCAATCCTGATTTCAGAACCTCCTGCAGTAAATATTTGTTAAAATGATGAAAAATGAATTGTGAACCTCTCATCTGTAGGGCTTTTCTGTAAGTGTCTGTATTCCTTTTAGCAACTAGCAAAGTGCTTATCACAAATTAGATACTCAATAGATATGGGTTAAATTATTTATTGCAAATTTCTATTCTGGTGTTGTGTAATGAGTATTTTTTTAGCAGTTTTTTTTTATTTTTTATTTTGTTATTTTGTGTGTGTGTATTCTTTTTCAATAGTCTTCCAAGTTGTCTTTAATATAAGCCACTTAATATCATGTGTGCCTTGAGGCGTGGGTAAAAAGGATTGCCCATTCAATGTGGGTTTTGCAAGGCAAGTTGGAGCTTGCAAAAAAGTAAATGTACATTGAAATACTTGGGAAAATTTTGGCCCTGTTTGTTTCCTTCAGTGTTTACATAAATTACTACATTCTCTTCCTCTTTGGTAAATTACCTTAAATGTTATAAAGTAATTTATGCTCTTGGTAAACAGTAAATAAAGAAGAAAAGTGAATGTAAAAGTTATTGGAATGCCACCTCCCCCTCCACACACAATTTTGCAGGATCTCAAAATACCACTGTTAATTTTTGTGTGTGTATCTTTCCTCAAATATCCCATATGTTTACAAAAATACATATGAATATGTATGCATACTTACATACGTACATTTGAAGGAAACAGGATTGCATTATATATACATACTATTCTGATACTGGTTTTCACTTACTGTAATTTGAAACTTTTTCAACATCAGCTCGTAAACTGTTGAGAATATATTTCAATGTATGTATTCACAATTTAACCAATTCCCTATAATGGTCATCTTAGGCCAATTCTAAGAATTAGCACTACAAACAATGTTGCACATACATATATCTTTGTATGTATCATGCCAATATATACAAGGAATGAATCTGTAGCAGTGGAAGTGCATGGTTTGCCTGAGTTTTGTCAGAAACTAAAAAGTATGTATTTTCAATATATATATTTATAGCTCATTAGAAGTTTCTAGTGAACACAGGGTTACATGTATCTATACAGCCTCTTTTGTCAAGAGACATTTGACAGAAGGAAAATAAGACCTTGGAAGAAAAGTCTTTGTCCTTATCCTTTTTAGATCTTCCTTTTGCCATCTAAAATTCACTAATAATTAGCATCCACAACCATCTTCTGGAACCGAAGACAGCTTTTCTAGAGATTAAAAAGTATCATTACTATAAGGTTGATGGCCTTGCTGGGAGCCGGACAAACAACACCCACTCCTCTTCATGCCTGATAACAGCTTATCAGCCAGGACACATTACTCAGCATCTGGCGTCTCCATATGGGCTCCCCCTCACCCACTTCTGCATTCTACCCCCAGGTCTATATTCAGCACTAAACTATGCATTTGAACCTCAGCATTAAACTATACACTCTCAGCAATAAACCATGCATTTGGACCTCAGCACTAAATTATGCACTCTCAGCACTAAACTATACATTTGAACCCGCGAAAATTTAAGAAATCCCGCCATGCCTTACCCAATGGCAGCTTGCTCCATGAATCCTTAGCCAGCCCACCCCTAATAAGTCCCACCTCCCTACCTATAGTGGCTCGCCCCGTCTGGGCCCTGTCTCCCTACAACTAATAAAAATTGCCTATGCTTTGTTTCCCCAATATCCAATCAATCGCCTCTAACCCCTATAAAACCCCCTGCCCTGAGAAGTTAAGTGCGACTTCTCTGGCCCCATCCCGGACCATTGAAACTCGCCCGGGAGCTGAATAAATTGGATTTTCATTTTCATATACTGGCTTCAGTTTCCTCATTTCGACTCGGCAATATACCTTACAATCACTATAATTCAAAATCTAATGTACTGTAAAACACTATTTTTATAAATTCATTATCTTAATATGGATCAATAATGCCAATATTGCCACTAAAAATAGCTCAATTATCTATTAGAATTGATCAGATGCATTTCTCATGACCCATGAATCTACTCCTAGTTCTATACACATCAGAAATGAGTATATACAGCTGTCAAAAGTGTTCTGTGTGCATGTTTGCAGCAGCGTTATTCCCAGTAGCCTCAAAGGGAAGCAACTCAAATGAACACTGGAATGCATAAATTGTGCAATACACACATAAAGAAATAATATGCAACCGTGTAAATGAAGAAATGATGTGAATTTGAATAGCGCCAGACACAAAAGAATACATGCTATATGATTCCAAAGATTCAAAAGGCAAAAGGAACCTGCAGTATGTGTTGGCTAATGACTGGAGGGGAAATGAGATGCTGATCTGTGGAATGTGCTAGCATTCTATTTCTTGACCTGGATGGGGTTTGCATAGGGATGTTCAGCTTGTGATAATTATCAGCAGAGGAGAGAACATGCACAAAATTCTTCAGGATGAGACTGGTGACAGGTAGAAACGAGGGGGAAATGACAATAGTTTAAAAAAGTCAATTACCTCCTCCCCACTTCTCCAGCCCTCCATTTCCTAGGAAGAGAGTCCAGGGAAAAGCAAACCAAGAAACAAACTCCAGCTCAAACTCAAAACTCTCAAAAGATTTGGGGACTCAAATATCCATCTCTCTGGGCAAAAGGCATTCCTCGATTTGTCCAAGGTACAAAACCTACCACTCTAACTATGTTTCTTCGCTGCCCAGGGTCACAGAAGTGAAAATTTTTTTTTTTTTTTTTTTTTTTTTTTTTTTTTTTTTTTTTTTTAGTTAGCACCAACCTCGCTGTCTCGAGCGCCCAAATCACCTGGGCAACCTGGAAGCTGCCCATCTAAAGGGGTGAGGTCGAATCCCAGCCTTGACGCCTTAGCAACGGAGCGAGCCTTTCTCGCGTCCCAGCGACGCGCCCCGCCCCGTCCTTCTCTCTGCCGGCCCTATGCTTCCTGGTCCTACGACCCACCTCGAGGCTGCAGCTCACCCCTCACCGGGTCTCTCGCTGGTCCAGAGGGCTCGGGTCTGTACACTCAGTGCGGGACAGCAGTTCCGGCGGCTCCTGCAGAGGGAGCCGCCCAAGAGCCAGAGCAGTGGGGAGGGACAGGGAGAAAGAATGTTTTTTATTTAAGAAAGAAGAGAACGAGTCAACAGAGTCAAGATTTTCGTCTTTCTTATTTTTTAAGGCACATCCAAAGCTCCGTGGAGAAGGGGCTGGAGGGTGGGAAAATCATTCTGTACACACTCCATATAAGAAAGACGAGACCCATCGAGGATTCAGTACGGAGTCAACTGGAAATTGGAGATGTTGGACACGATGGCCCCTGCCCTGCAGGACCTGGGCAGGCAGGTGCTGCCCACGCTGCCCTCGCTGAGCCAGGAGGGTAAGCGTTAAGTGTGTTGGGTAGCGGGGAGGGGGGGTGGCCCCGGGAATTGAACCTTCATATGCTTGTTGGGGAGGCAGGAAGATCCGCTTTTCTATTCCCTGGCTCAGCCTGGCCTGCAGTGGCTAAGTTTCCTTGACAACTAGCTGGTAATCGCAACAGGCCCACGCTGGTCACTCAGAGACATTTTTCTAGTTTTGATTCAACTAGGTGATGCATAGACAGCGCTTACTTCAGGGACTAGCACAAAGTAAGTGCTCAATAAAGGTTAGGTGAAAACAACCACTCCCACCCCACCCACTGGGATGGATCACAACCCTTTTGCCTACCTAGAAGTGCAGAGACCCTAAATGGCTCCTTTTGAGAGTTCATGCAAAGATAGTTGCTTTTGTTGCCTTTGACATCGTGCAGTTGCATTAAGAAAATGAGATGATCATAAAAAGATACAGGGTAAGTACTTTGGAAGGGGACTTGGCACCTTTTCAGAGAAAACTCATTAGGTTTGGTTAGTTGCAAGACAAGATCTGTTTTTAGCATTGTATGTAGAAGAGTCACCCCAAAGTGAGGCTCAGATCTGTCTGCAAACCATAGGAGCACTTTGGAAGAAAGGTGCTGCAAAAATGCAAGCTCTTATTATTATCAAGCCATTATAACTTTGAGATGTTGGCTTAGGTTTTAACTAAATGACCACAGGAAATAAACAGGAACGGATGCTTCTTCTTTCTCTTCCCCTGCATCACTCCTATCTTTTCCTCTCAAAATCATTCTGAAAGAACCACTGATAATAACGGTTTTATGAAGTTAAAAAACATTTGCTATATTTGTAAATTTATATATAGTCATTCAAGATGCTTAGCAGTAAACATGTATCTATCATTATAGTCATGCAGAGTATTTTCACTCCCCTCTGTTCTGCCTATTCACCCCATCCCTGATCCCAAAGCTGACAACCACTGATCTTTCGATGTCTCCATAGTTTTGCCAGTTCCATAGTTGGAATCACAGGCTTTTCAGATTGGCTTCTTTCACTTAGCAATATGCATTGTGGCTTGAGAGCTCAGTTCTTTTTAGTTCTGAATAATATTCCATTATCAAAATGTATCACACACCTTCTGCAGCTGCCTTGCAGTCCTTGGATATTCCTTTTTTTTTTTTTTTCTAGATGTATCACAGATTTCTTTTTTTAAAAAAATCTATTTACTCACTGAAAAACGTCTTGTTTGCTTTCAGCAATTATGAATAAAGCTGTTTTAAATATCTGTGCACAGGTTTTAAAAAACTGGATATAAGGTTTTAATTCACTTGGGTAAATACCCAGGGGCATAATTGCTAGATTGTATGGTAACAGGATGTTTAGTTTTGTGGAAAACTGCCAGGCTGTCTTCCAAAGGGGCTGTACCATGCATTCCCAAGAGCAATGAATGAGAATTCTTGTTGCTCCATGTTACTGTCAAGATTTGTTATTGTCAGTATTTCAGATTTTTGTCATTCTAATAGATGTGTGCATTGTTATCTCATTTTAATATGCACTGATGATATATAATGTGGAGCACCTTTTCATATGTTTGTTTTTTTTTGATGAGATATCTATTAAGTGCTTTGGCTCATTTTTAAATTGAGTTTTTCTTTTTTTAGTGTTGAGTTTTTAAGAGTTATTTGTATATTTTACATGAGTGTCTCATGCAAATATTTTTTCCCCATTCTGTGGCTTGTCTTCTCATTCCATTAACACTGTTTTTCACAGAGCAGAAGTTTTAAATTTTAATGAAGTCCATCTTATTATTTCTTGCTTGGATTACTACTTTGGTGTTACATCTAAAAAGTCATTGCTATTCCCAAGATCATCTACATTTTGCCCTATGTTATCTTCTAGGAGCTTCATAGTTTTGCACTTTATATTTAGGTCTATGATCCATTTTAAGTTAATTTTTGTAAAAGGTGTAAGGTCTGTGTCTAAGTTCATTTTTTTTGGTTTGTTTTTGCATGTGGATGTCCAGTTATTCTAGCAACATTTGTTTAAAAGACTATCTGCTCCATTTCATTGCCTTTGCTTCTTTGTCTAAGATAAGTTGATTACATTTATATAGGTCTATTCCTGAGCTCTCTAATGTGTTCTATTAATCTATTCGTCTATTCTTTTGTCAATATCACACTGTCTTGATGACTCACCTTATTGTAAATCTTGAAGTTGGGTAGTGACAGTTCTCTAACTGATCCATGTGTTAACTAGAAGCATATTATTCAGTCTCCATGTATTCTGGGATTTTCCACTTATCTTTCTGTTACTCATTTCTACTTTAATCCTGTTGTAATCTGAAAGCAGGCATTGTATGATTTCTATCCTTTTCTATTTGTTAAGGTGTGTTTTATGGCCTAGAATATGGTCTGTCTTGGTGAATGTTACATGTGAGCTTGGAAAGAATGCGCATTCTGCTGTTGTCAGATAAATTAGTCTGTGGGTATCAACATCCATTCACTTGATGGTGCTGTTGAGTTCAACCATGCCTTTACTGATTTTCTGCCTGCTGGATCTGTTAATTTCTGATGGATGAGTATGGAAGCCTTCAAGTATAATAAGGGATTCGTTTATCTCTTCTTGCAGTTCTATTCGTTTTTGCCTCTTGTAATTTGACATACTGTTTTTAGGTGCATACACATTAAAAATTGTTACATCTTCTTGAAGAACTGAACACTCTATGATTATGTAATGCTCTTTATTTCTGACAACTCTCCTTGATTTGAAGTCTGTTCTGCCTAAAATTTATATAGCTATCCCTGCTTTTTTGGTTTCTTTTGGTTAGCATTACCCTGGTATATTTTCCTCCATCCATCTACCTTTAATCTATGTTTTTAGATTTGGGGTTCTTTTTTTTTTTTCTCCTGGTATTCCCATTATGGGTACACACCTTCTGCAGTTGCCTCACAGTTTTTGGATATTGTTTGTTTGTTTTTCCAGTTTTTGTTCACTTTCCTTTTCAAGTTTCCTTATCAGAGATTATTTACTAAGTCACGTCCAGTCTATTAGTAAGCCAATCAAACGCATTCTTCATTTCTGTTACAGTGTTTTTAGTTGCTAGCATTTATTTTTGGCTCTTTCTTAGGATTTCAATCTCTCTGCTAATGTTGTCCATCTGTTCTTGTATGCTGTCTACTATATCCTTAGTATATTAACCATAGTTGTTTTAAATTGCCAGTGTGATAGCTCCAACATCCCTGCCATGTCTGGCTCTGATGGTTGCTCTGCCTCCTCACATTGTATGTTTTGCCTTTTAGTATGCCTTGTAATTTTTTCTTGATAGCTGGATGTGATGTACTGGGTAAAAGTAACTGCTATAAATAGGCCTTTAGTAATGTAGGGGTACGGTATGGGGAGTGGGGAAGCATTCTATAGTCCTATGATCAGGTCTCTGTCTTTTAGTGAGCCTATGCCTCTGGACTGTGAATGTTACAAATGTTTCTCAGTTTTTTCCTTTCTCCTTAGGTAGGACAGAATGGCTAACGTGGGGTGAAGTTGGTCATTTCCCTTCACCCAGGTCAGGTAGGCTCTGGTAATATCTCAGCAGGTTAGGGTCTGGTGAACTAGTTTCTTCCAAGGGCAGGTCCTTAAGAACAACAGAGTGCTCTGGCATATTTTAAAATGGTATTTTTTTTCTTTCCCCAACAGAAGCACAAGAAGATTTTTCTCTCATATTTACCTGGATATTTAACTGTGGGAACCTGGCTGAGCTCTGGGAAGTAAATCTTACACTATGTGGGGACACTCCTCCATGATTTGGTCCCTGTGGAGGTTTTAACTCTTGGTGTTGTCTACACTGAGCCTCCAGATATTTGTCAATTAAGTTTGGGTTTTCTTACCCTAGCATTGGTTCTTGATGCTGTTTCTGCATGTGAGTCTGTTTTAGGAAACCATTCCTACTGGTATTTGCCCTTCTGTCTTTCCAGTTTTACAGTAAGAGTTTGCCCTGTATTCTCCTTTATCTTATGGGTCCAAGAAGAATTGTTGATTTTTCAGTCTGGTCAACTTTTTAGTTGTTAGGATGGAGTGGTGACTTCCTTACATACAGAACCAAGAACTGGAAGTCAAATGAGAATTTTTAATAGAGAATAAGGATGGGTGTGTGCCAAGAATGGCTAAAGAAGGGATAATCTGAGCTAAGTTGTGAAGAATGAGTTGAAATTAAGTAAATGAAATGGATTAGAGAGGTAGAGAGTGAAGGTGCAGTGAAAATGATTTTGGCAAAGAGAATGACAGGGGCAAAAACTCTATGGAAAGAGTATGATGTAGCCAGGTACAGTGGCTCATGCCTGTAATCTCAGCACTTTGGGTGGCTGAGGCAGGCGGATCACAAGGTCAGGAAGATTGAGACCATCCTGGCCATCATGGTGAAACCCCGTCTCTACTAAAAATACAAAAATTAGCTGGGCATGGTCATGAGTGCCTGCAATCCCAGCTTCTCAGAAGACTGAGGCAGGACAATCATTTGAACGAAGGAGTCGGAGGTTGCAATTAGTCGAGATCATGTCACTGCTCTCCAGCCTGGTGACAGAGTAAGACTCTGTCTAAAAAAAAAAAAAAAAAAAGTATGATGTGATAGAGCAACTGAAAGACAGTTATTTAGCTGCTCTGTAGATGTGGGGAGGGAGTATATTCTAAAGTAGGCTAGAGAGAAAAGAAAGGGTCAAGTAATGTGGGGCCTTGTAAGTCATATTAAGGATGTTGACCTTTAAGTTAAGCCTGATGGAAAGCCATTAAGTGTTTTGAGCTGGAGGTCAAGGAGAAGTTGAATGATATGATCATTTTATATTTGGAAAAGATCACTCTGGTTGCCATGTGGGGAATGAATAGGAGGGTCAAGAGTACCTACAGCAATAGTCTTGATGAGAACAAATGGTAGCTTGGTCTAAAACTGGTAGTAGTAGAAATGAAGAGGAATGCAATGAATGAAGGGCAACTTGGAGGTAAAAATACACAGATTATGGTGATGGACGGGATGACTGGGGTGAGGGATAACAGAAGTCTCAAGGATGACTTCTGAGTTCCTGGCTCATGTAACTGAATAAATAGTGGTGCCATTCATTGAGACTGAAATCCTGGATAAAAGATAAGATTTCAGGGAAGAAAGATTATGGTTTTGGGCAAGTTGAAGGGCATTTGTGAGATGTCTAAGTAGGCAGTTGGATAAATGGGTCCAGAATCACAAAGAGGAGGTGGCAAGGAGTCTGGGTCTGTAAATAAACATTCTGGAATATTCCTGAGTGTGGGTGTGACTGCTGAAGTGGAGAGTATAGAGTGAAAAGAGGAGCAGCCTAGGACTGTACCTTGAAAGACCCTACCACTTAGTGGTTGGGTTGAGGAGGATAAGCCTGCAAAGGAGACTAAGAAGAAATGGCCAGTTCGGAGAAAACCAAAATGATACTAGTAGTATAAAAGCCAAAAGGAGAGGTGCTTAAAGACAGCGATTGATCAACAGTGTCAGACATGGCTGAGGGCTCAGAAGAGGTAAATTAAACACGTTCATTGAATGTATTAACAAAGAGACCATTGGTGACTTCGGCAAGGGCTTTACTGGTAGAATGACAGAAGTTTAAGTCAAACTACTATTTATTAACTTTCACAAATGAGCTATTGCAAAGAGGATGAAAATAAACTTCAAACTCAGCAAAACACATATGTTAACTTTCATCAGTGTATATATTCATCATTGTATATTCTTGCTGGTTCTGTGTATCTTAGAAAAGTTTAATATTATGTAATTATAGTGCTTAGAAGGCCCTGTCATCATTTAACAGAGGTGAACTGGGTAAAACTTGAGTCCTTGGAGGCAGGAAGGCTATGGGTCTTCCACATACCACAATGCTCTTTTTCCATTACATTATGCTCTGGGAAAATGTTTCTTTGTTCAAATCATCCTTTACTATTCTGCTATGCTGTTCTGTATATCAGTATTTTGATTTTAGAAGGCAAGTTTGTAACATCAGGAAACATCTGGTTTTTGACATTAATGTCTTTTTCAAGCATATATTATTATATAATTTACAGAACAGGCATGTAGTTCTTTTTCTTTTTTTTCTATAACGATCATATATAAGACACAGTATTCCTGTTACTTGGCACTGTGTTCAAACATATGGTTTTTGAGTACATGAAATGTTAAGAATTTTAAGTCAAATGAAGATTGAACTGAATATAGAGTATATGTCTAGGGATTAGTTCTTTATAATAGTGATTCTTGGCATTTCGGTGTTTGATTGAAATAAATAACAACCCTGGCTTCCCTTAAAATATAGAAGTATTGGCCGGGCACGGTGGCTCAAACCTGTAATCCCAGCACTTTGGGAGGCCGAGGCGGGTGGATCACAAGGTCGAGAGATCGAGACCATCCTGGTCAACATTCTGAAACCCCGTCTCTACTAAAAATACAAAAAATTAGCTGGGCATGGTGGCACATGCCTGTAATCCCAGCTACTCAGGAGGCTGAGGCAGGAGAATTGCCTGAACCCAGGAGGCGGAGGTTGCGGTGAGCCGAGATCGCGCCATTGCACTCCAGCCTGGGTAACAAGAGCGAAACTCCGTCTCAAAAAAAAAAAAAAAATATATATATATATATATAGAAGTATTATATATTCTTCAATTTACTTTTTAGACTGATATTTTTCATTTTGAGATTTAATGATATCCTCTCTGACTCTTTGGGATGTCAGAAAAAGTCAAATTTAGAAATTACAGTCTATAAGATTTCCAAATCTATTCCGATTAAATTGCAGGGGCCTGAAGCTTCCTAAGGCAAATGATGTGCATAATTTCCTTTCTCTTCAATGCAAAACAGCAAATTTTAGTTTAGAATAGTTAGTTCTGCTCTTATATAATGTTATCTATTAGGCTTTCTGAAATAAAACAATGCAGTGGGCTTGTACACATCATCCAAATGAAAATTCTCAAATTTTCAATTAAACTCAGCTGAGTCTTTTCACTGGAGTTTGGTTGCAAACTATACACTTTCTCCTGGCTCTAATGAAATCATTTCCTCTTTGGTATAGTTGTTTTCCTAAAATATGAGCTTTTAGAGGTTAAAGACTTTTAGAGTCATAAATTTAAAAATTTTGACTTCATAACTTTGAAAGTTCTCCATGTACACCTGGATACTGAGATTTTGCATTAGTGAATTAATGAAATTTTTGGTCATGATGAAAATTTTAATTCAGTATATATTTAGCCCTGGTTCTTAGTTCTTAGCAGCCAGTAGTAGAATTCCTTGGGCTGTGGGGGTGGGGGAGGAGTAGGGAACAATGTAGGATGGGCAGAGCAGGGGAAATGCCTGATTATAGAAAGTGATTAGTGAGGGGCAGAATCTTGGCCCTCATGCTCATCGTAGCATGCAGCCCTAATTTTATTAATGGGCGAGTGAGTTTCCATCACCAAACTTGTTCCCAGATATTCATAAGAGTCATTGCTACATCTCATCCACCAAACCTGCCTCTTCCCTGGCCTATTAATAAAAATATTTATAACTCTGATATATCATAATTAAAGGACTGCAGTCTCCCTGCTTTAGTTAGTGGATTAAAATGTTAGAAAAAAGATAAGCTAATAAAGCAAGCAGCTTCCAAAGGGGAAAAAGGATTGGCCTTTTGTCACCAACTGCATCTATGTCTCCAAATGACAGGCTGGTTAATGTCACTGTTCTTGATTTTTTATTGTGAGAATTAAAACTTAACACTCTTGATTTGCAAAGAGTTCCTAACTGGAAAGTATCTTTGATAAACACATGGTTAAGTCTGGAATGGCAATGTTAACACAGATATAATTTTCTAGACTTCAAAATATTAGCCATACCTAGAGTATATGTTCATATCACACATTAACATTTCAGTTATTAGCAAATACCTATTTTTCTACCACAGTTTTTTGGAACACAGCTCAGAACAAGAAGATAAACATAGAAGGCTTCCTCCAATCACTCAAAATTGATAGTGCAAAGTGTATGCATTAATTCAAAGTAAAGCTCCTTGTACTACTCAAAAGTGTGTTTTTAAAAATTACTATTTTAGGTTGGGCACAGTGGCTTACTTCAGCCTCCTAAAGTGGATCCTAGCACTTTAGGAGGCTGAGGTGGCTGGATCACCTGAAGTCAGGAGTTCCAGACCAGCCTGGCCAACATGGCAAAACTCCATCTGTACTAAAAGTATAATTAGCCAGGCATGGTGGTGGGCACCTGTAATCCTAGCTACTAGAGAGGCTGAGACAAGAGACTTGCTTGAGCCTGGGAGGCGGAGGTTGCGGTCAGCTGAGACTACACCACTGCACTCCACCCTGGGTAACAGAGTGAGACTCTGTCTCAAAAAATACATATCTATTTTAAATATACTATTAGTATATTTCTTATTTCCAGAACACAACATATAAGAAGCAATGAATTATGTCTGGTCCAGGAGCCCACAGAGCACTAGTAGCACAAGTGACAGCTGGTAACTTAGCAGTGAAAGATGAGAATAAAACGCAGACTTGAGAATTTAGCAAAAATAGAAGTGTAGGAAAAATTAATGTACACACAAGTCTTTCATGCCTTAGTGGCCTTTAGCCTTATTCTTGTTATGGAATGGTATGAGACTGAACGTTTTTATTAGTCAAATGGCATATAGTAGACACCTGAAAAATGGTTGCTGAATGGGTAATTAAGAAAAGGCTGGGTTATACTTGATTAACTCTAATTATAGAATAAAGAAAAGAGTGTGACAAAGTTCTCTTTGCTGTAGAAAGATTTTCTTTAAAAATTTATTATTATTATTTTTTAAAATCACATCTTCCAAACTTAAGGGCATAAGCTTTAGTTACTAAGAAAACTAACTTTTGGGAATGGCTTTGTTCTTTTTTGCTTCCACATTTCATCTTTGCAATTTTATTTATTAGTACTAAAATACTATCACATGGGTGCTCATACAAATTAAATTATTTCTGGTTACTTTTGAATTTCAGAAGTCTCTATTATCTGGGGGAATGTTTCAGAATTTGTGCAATGGCAGTTAACCCTGCACAAGGTAAGATTTATTAATTTAATTTAGTTAATTTATCAATTAATTAAATTTCTTTATTAATTTTAATGTAAGCTTCTAAAGGATTTTTCTTCCATAGTCTTGTATAATTTTGCAGGGAGCAGGGCAGGGCAGTAGACTTCAGAGCTATCCCGTTTAACTTTCAGTCCTGTGATTTTCTGATGCTCATGCTTTGGACTTATAAGTAGTGCATTAACAAAAATGAATTTTAATTTTAGGTGATGAATTTGTAGGTTCTGCTCTTCTGGGGTTACAGAGTGTAGTGCTGATCAGCCTGGGTGTGTGTAAAGAAACTAGATGAGTTCCGTTTGTCTGTAATCTGATAGTTCCTGGCATAGCTGTAGAAGGATATAACACTTCTTGTCTTGCCTTCTTGCAGGGAACAGATTTTAACTGAAATATAAGAAGACTTGCCAAAATAAGAAACTTTACCCAGGGCTGGACTATTCCCTCCTGTTAAGTCTTGAGTTTAGATGCCATAGAACTGGATGGGGATTTGGGGATGAGCCTGAGGGAAGCTGGGAAGTTATGGAACTTTTATACCCCATTCAGAGGTGCTACTGTGAGAGCTCTTGGGCAGAATTCATACTTGAAATTTATTTCATTTGGTTTGAGAATTTGAACTTGTTATCAACACTTAAACTTGGGAGAATTTATATAATGTTTTGGAACTTTTTCCCTCATTTTCATTGAAAAATCATCAGATCTAACAATACTAGTCTTCCATTGCTACATGGTGACATGTTTGGAGTTCAAGATGCTCTCTTCCCTTTAGATGGCGTGTGCAGTCTGTAGCCATCACATTCCCTGGCTGGCTACCTTCACTCTCTTGCTTTCTTTTTTGGCTCCTGTAAGCATTAGAGTTTGTAATCCTTGAGGTATGGTATCTCTAGGGAGACAGAAACCCAGTTTGAGAGCCAAAAACATTTGCTTCTACACATCAGCCAGGATCACTATATTGCAGCATATGATTTGGATGCTGGGTTGTCTGATTTTAAGTGGCAGACATAAAATGTAAAACTGGGAATAAGGAAGCAAAAATTCTCATACCCTCTTAAATTCCTCTAATGGCAGATGATTCAAATGTAAAATGTCACACAATTTCGGACAGGAGTAATCTTGGTTAAAGATTAAAAGATGCTATGGCATTCATACAGATTTTTTTAACTTTTTGATGATACGGAGATGAGAGATCTGATGTCTGTAAATCATCATGGACCAATGTATTTCATTTTATTCTAAGCTTATTTGAAAACTTAGAATTATAAAATGCTATAGCTGTATAGAGTCCTAGAGATCACTGGATTTTTAAGGCCTAAGCTTTCTTGTCAGGTTTTTTGGATAATAATATTAAGGATTATTTTTTCTTCACTCCTTCAGTGAATTCTGTTACTTATTTATTTATTTTCCTTTCAGGGGGTTCATATTCCAGGATTTGGAACTTTCACTTTCATGAGACAAAAGCTTGAGGTGGGAAACAACAAATTTATCTTAATCCAGAGGCCTGTGTTTATCATGGCAGAGAAGCTAGTGCAGATCCATGGACTAAAACAAAACAAAGTATACACTCCTGGTAAATAATTTTGTCATGTAGGATTTTCCATGAAGGTTACCGTTCTGGGGATAAAAAAGTGAAAGGACAAAGCATAGCCACCGCTGCTGTCTTACCTTCTGATTTGAGGAGTCTGCTTTTCACAAGGTGCTTCTGGCAGAGGGAGGGGCCGAAGCAGAAAAATAATGAGTCTTCCTGAAGGCCATTTGAAACCCCAGTAACCTAAGAGGCAGGAATGAAAAACTCTGATGTGACATGAAGAAAAATTTATATAAAAGCCATACCACAGAGCTGTAAGCCCTTTATTCATATTTCAGATCCTAAGAAATTAAAAGTGATTTTCTAAAGAAGAAAAAGTTACTTAGGATCTCTGGTTGGGAGAACTATAGTCAGTATTAGCTGTCAAAAAGATCACTGTGTTTCTATCATATATGTAATCCGAATTATTAAAATTTGAAAGTTAGAAGTTGAGTAATTCCGTAAAGACTTAATGTATACCTTATATACCTTTCTCATACCCTAAAGCCAACCCACCTCCCTCCATCCCTTCCTTCATTCTCTCCTCTCCTTCCCTCCCCTCCTTTCCTTCTTCAAATATTTACTGAGGACCAATAATGTGTCAGACCTTGTTCCAGGTGCTTGATATAATAGTGGTAAACAAAATAGGCATAATCCCTGTCACAGGATGCTTCCATTCAGCTTTAGTGTGTGGACTTTGTAACCCCTGCCTTGGTTATTTAGTGGCTTCCTGATTCCTGGCTGTGTTCCTTTTGACCTTCCTGATTGTCCCTGCTCCCTACCCCATAAGAGGCTGTAACTATCCTCTAAGTTAATGTTCCTGAAAGTTAATTTTCAGAGTCACTTGAGTAACTTTCTACTTTCAAAAGAATAATATACTGGAAAAACAAATGCCAACAAACTATACTTAGAATTTCTTAGGTGGGCTTGATGAACTTTTCAGCTATTTTTACCTAGAATTTTTTTCCCTTTTTTTCCCCCTTTCATGGGAACAAGAAGAAAAGCCTAGAGTTTTATGTCAGAAGAAATATATCATATTTCATCAAAAAACTATCAGAGAAAATGAAAATAAAGCTAACATTTTTGCAAAAACATCTGTGCCTTAGAATTAAAGTTCATTTTCCATCTTGGATTTTATAGTCTAGTCCAAAAAAGTAGTTTAGATCTACAATTACATTTTTTACTGGGTGAGGCAATTTCAGAATTAGACATAGATGACTGAATTAGTTCAAAACAATAATTCTAGGCTGGGCATGGTGGCACATGCCTGTAATCCCAGAATTTGGGGGGCTTAGGCGGGAGGATCCTTTGAGGCCAGAAGCTCAAGACCAGCCTTGGCAACATAGCAAGATTCTGCCTCAACATAAAATCATTTAACAAAACATAGACGGGGCCAGGTGCAGTGGTTCATGCCTGTAATCCCAGCACTTTGGGAGGCCAAGATGGGTGGCTCATGAGATCAAGAGATCAAGACCAACCTGACTAACATGGTGAAAGTCCGTCTCTATTAAAATATAAAAGTTAGCCGGGCGTGGTGGCATGCACCTGTAGTCCCAGCTACTCGGAAGGCCGAGGCAGGAGAATCGCTTGAACCTGGGAGGCAGAGGTTGCAGTGAGCCAAGATCATGCCACGCTAGGCTGGTGACAGAGCAAGACTCTACCTCAAAAAAAAAAAAACAAAAAAAAACCTTAGACAGGTATGATGGTTCACAAGTAGTCCCAGCTACTTGGGGAGGCTGAGGCAAGAAGATCACTTCGGCCTAGGAGTTGGAGGCTGCATAATAATAATAATAACAAGAAGACAAGGAAATAAATGAAAATTTAAAACCCCCAAAGAAAAATTTCTGTTTACAGTTTAGCTTTGGGGTTATGATTCTTTATCATTAATTAACTAGGTAACTGTATTAGTCTGTTCTCACACTGGTATAGATAACTACTTAACACTGGGTAATTTATAAAGAAAAGAGGTTTAATTGACTCACAGTTCTGCAGGCTTAACAGGAAGCATGACTAGGAGGCCTCAAGCTTACAATCATGGCAGAAGGCAAGGGGGAAGCAAGCACATCTTACCATGGCAGAGCAGGAGAGAGTGAGCGTGAAGGTGAAAGCGCCACACACTTTTAAACCATCGTATCTCGTGAGAACTCACTCACTATCATAAGAACAGCAAAAGGGAAATCCATCCCCATGATCACCTCTCACCAGGCCCCTCCTCCAATTTCACATGAGGTTTGGGCAGGGACATGAATCCAGACTGTATCTGTAACTAATCAAACATTTTATAGTGGGTTTCAAAGATTATTAAGACATAGTTCTTTTGACTCTAGCATAGATAATTAATATATAAGAAATGATGAAACATGATTAAGTGCTATAAAAGCTAAATTCATCAAAACTGGATCAAATGCTGTGAAGCCCAGAGGAGAGCATGCCTAACTCTGCATTAGGAAGATGACATGTGAAGAGATCTTAAAGGATGATAAGACTCTGTGAGCAGAGAATCTGGGAGAAGACATTTCAGGAACAATATGAACAAGTCAAGAATACAGGAAAGAATGCAGCCTGTTAGGGAAGTAATGGGTACTTCTGTATGCCGAGTCATATCATTGTGGGGGCAAGCAGAGGAAGAAAAGATGAAAATGGCAGGTAGGGGCCAATTGTGAGGGGCCTTATATGGTGTGACAGGACTTTAGAAATCATCCTACAGGCACTGAGGAGCCATTGAAAATTTTTGAACAGGGAATTATCTGTACAAATGAGATTAGTTTAGAAAGATACTCTTTCAGTTACAGTAGCTTAGTAAAATATAGTAAAAGCCTGAATGAAGACAATGGTCATCAGGAGAGAAATGAACGTATCTACTTATGACACATTTCAGATATAGAATTGGTAGAGCTTAAGTTGAGAGTGGTTGGTAGGAAGAGGAAGGAAGGCATTTAGTATGACTCAGATTTCTTGGTTGGAGAACAGATGGGTACTCATGCTATTAACTGCCTTTATAAAGAATGAAGGGGAAAGGTGGATTTTGGTAGTGGATAAAATAGTGAATTTGCTTTTGCACATGCTGAATTTGACATACATGTAGAGTTATTTAGATAGAGGTGATTCTAGAGCTTAGGAAAGGGGTGGAGACTAGAGATCAAGATTTAGATGTTTACCCAGGAGAGGATGTACACTCAGAAGAAGAGATAAACAAAGACAAAATCCTGTAAATCAAATAAACAAACCTCAGTATCTTAAAAGAAGTAGAAGAGGAGGGAAGCCAGCAAAGGGGACCAAGGGAGAGGAAATGGAAGAACCAAGAGTGGCCTCATGTATAGAAGAAAAAAAAGGGAGGCCATGACATATAGGATTTGCAAAGTATCCACTGACTTGACAATTATGAGATGATAGTGTCCTAACTCAGAGGAGTAGTTTGGAAGACTCATTGCAGAGAAGGAGTGGGAAAAGGGAAGGGAAAATCCAGAGGCAGGCAAGACAGCCTTCTTTTTAAGAAATTTGCATATTTTTTGTCTGGAATCCGGGAAAAAAAAAAAGAAATTTGCATATTTTAAAAAAGGGAGGGAGTTGGTTAGAATTACTGTTAAATTGTGCAGGAGACTGCAGGGAAGTTCATGTCTTGTTAATTCTCATCATTCAGCAATGGTGGACATTTGAAAGGATAACTAATGCTTACTGAGCAAATGTTGAGAATATTCTCATCTTCTCTGTGTCCTGTTTATCAGTGGACCTTGTTGTTGTCTCTCTGGCTTTGTCATCTTGATCCTCTTTGCTATTTACCCTTTTTCTGACTTGTGAACTTTATATTGCTCTTACATCTGTTCTAGTTGAATAGATCCTGTGCTTCCTTCAAGATAGACATAATCGTATTCCTTTGTAATGTCACATGTGGGCTCATCAGAGAGAAAAAGCTTTATGTGAGTCATTCAGTCTGACACCCTTGTATAAGACCCTATTTCATTTAAATGATAACTTCTAGTGAAGATGGCTGTCTTTTAAAAATATTTAACACTTGTAGGTATTTGTAATCATGTAAAAATGTCATGATAACTGGAGAATACAGGCAAATGGATCAGTTCATTCTTGTACTGCTATAAAAAATCACCTGAGACTGGGTAATTTACAAAGAGAAGAGGTTTAATTGACCCATGGTTCCTCAGGCTGTACAGAAGTATGGGTAGGGAGAACTCAGGAAACTTACAATCATGGCAGAAGGCGAAGAGGAAGCAGTCATGAGTTACATGACTGGAGCAGGATGAAGAGAGAGAGAGAGGAGGGAGGTGCTACACACATTTAACAACCAGATTTTCATAATTCACTCACTATCATGACAACAGGGGGATGGTGTTAAACCATTCATGAAGGATCCACCCCCATGATCCAATCACTTCCCAAAGGCCCCACCTTCAATACTGGGGATTACAATTTGACATGAGATTTGGGTGGGGACACAGATCCAAACCCTATCAGCAAATATTGCTGCAGTATGTCCTGAGAGGTAAGAGAGATGAAGACTTTAGGAAACCCTTTGAGTAAGAGAAGCAGCTAGTTATTACCATGTGTCCTAGAGAAAATCAAAAGCTTGTCTACAGTTTTATTTAGAAAGCTAATTGTCCTTACTTTGAGCATTGAACATTACACTTTCAGAGAAAATTGTACTGATTAATATGTTAGTTACTACTTGTGTTAATTGTCTGCAGTAATATTATTACATTGGGTACAACTAAAGGCTTCAACCAGAGGATTCTATTTTAGGCTATTGAGAATCAGATAATTATTTGTGAGTGTGTATGATATGTACTTATTGTAATCACCACTTTCTTTCTTCCATCCCAACTGTCTTTTCTCCTCTAGGTGATATCCCAATTGTTCCACTTAATTTTGTCATGATAGCCCTGGAGGGTCCATTTAACAGAGATGTAGTGGAAGGATGTGTGAAGGAGACGTTGCTTTTTTTATCGCGATCCATTTCCATGAGACAAAATGTGGAGTTTACATTCAAAGGAATTGGGGTCCTCATGATCAGAGACAGCAAAGTGAAGATGAGGTTTTATAAAGACTTCCTTTGTACCATGGATGGAAGTGGGGCTTTGGCAAAGGCCCTAGCAAATGTAAATTAATGTTTTCCTTCTCCTAAGTCTTCTCCTAATTGTAGTTCTGTCTCATCTAGAGGTGTGTTGTAATTAAGAAAAACGAAGGTTGATATATTTTGAGTGACAGTTACCTGAAGTACATGGAAGTGCTTGTTTATACATGATTAACTCTTTGACAAAAAAGATTAGGAGAGCAAAGGAACTTTAAGAGTCAAAGCCAACTGAGGGATACAAATTGTAATGGAAACTCTTAGAAATCTGAACATTTTTTTTTTTTTTTTTTTTTTTTTTTTTTTTTTGAGACGGAGTTTCGCTCTTGTTGCCCAGGCTGGAGTGCAATGGCGCGATCTCGGCTCACCGCAACCTCCGCCTCCTGGGTTCAGGCAATTCTCCTGCCTCAGCCTCCTGAGTAGCTGGGATTACAGGCACGCGCCACCATGCCCAGCTGATTTTTTGTATTTTTAGTAGAGACGGGGTTTCACCATGTTGACCAGGATGGTCTCGATCTCTTGACCTCGTGATCCACCCGCCTCGGCCTCCCAAAGTGCTGGGATTACAGGCTTGAGCCACCGCGCCCGGCCTAGAAATCTGAACATTTTATAGTACCTTATAGGTTTTTTGTTTGTTTGTTTTTTGAGACAGAGTCTCATTCCATCAGCCAGGCTGGAGTGCAGTGGCACGATTGCAGCTCACTGCAGTCTCCAACTCCTGCGTTCAAGTGATTCTCCTGCCTCAGCCTCCAAGTACCTGCAATTACAGGCACGCGCCACCATGCCCAGCTAATTTCTGTATTTTTAGTAGAGACAGAGTTTCACCAGGTTGGCCAGGCTGGTCTCGAACTCCTGGTCTCAAGTGATGCACCTACCCCCCAAAGTGTGGAGATTACAGGCATGAGCCTCCACGCCTGGCCTATAGTTAAAAAACTTCTTCCACATGTATTATTTTATATGAGTCTCAAAATATTACACAAGCAGCATTACTATCAACCTAATTTTACAAGAGAGAAAAGCAGGAGCTCAGAGAGGCTATGTGGACATCCCAAGGTCAACTACAAGAACTGGAATTCAAGGCCAGACTTCCTAACCACTCAGTTTTTGCTGGTTCTATTATTTTATTTTATTTTTTTAATGTCTGTTCTACTACTTTATTTTAATGAAAGTATACAACAAAATTTACTTTGAATCATGAAGTTTTAAAATCTTTAGCTTTTAATTTGCCATGTTGTAGGTGAAATTTCCTAATTGGCATCATTACTGTCAACCATTAAGTAGCTGGTGTGACCTTCATACTAAGTTGGATGTAGCAGAGTTTAAGCAAATGAAATAGTCAATCTACAGGATTTATTGAATACTTGGTGTACCTCAAGTACTCCTGTGGGAGCTAACAAAGTAGACATGAATGAACTGAACTATGATGGAATGTTATGTAATCCTATATCCCCTAAAGCAAAAGCTTGATTTTTTAAATGAAAAGGCTGTTAATATCGAAGTCTACTCATTTCTCCTTTTATGAAACTCTGGGATAGGGACTTAGGAAATAGAGTTGTGCATAATGAAACTCCTGGTGTTTTTTACACAAACTGATTTCATGTAGGAATGCTAACAGGACTGCCAACCCTGTGTGTGGAAAGTGAGAAACACATGCAGGAGAAAACTTTGCTTTTCCATGAAAACACAAGACAAGATTTGCAAGTCCATAAGCAAGACCAAAGTAGCTACCTCATCTTTAACCCTCAGGGATTCTGCTGAACTTTGTAGCTTCAATATGTGTTTAAAAGAGAATATAGCTTCAAAACCGACCTGGTCAGACCCTCTCTGGCCCCGGCCGTGGGGTGGGCAGAAAAAAAAAAGAGAAGATAGCATTTCCCTTGACCTGCTAAACTCTAATGCACATCTTTTAAAGAATGTTTTCCAAAAGAACTAGTCCTGAGAGATACTCTATGAAAAAAGAATTTGGAGGTCAAACTGACTGAACACTGCTGATCGAATCAATCACCCTCATGGACAGAGGGACAGAACACATCAACATGTTAAAGGAGCTGAGAAGTCTGGCTGGAAAGCAGTCCGTTTAACTGCCTGAATGTATTTTATCATGGAATTCTAGGTTAATCCAATATATTATTAATGTCTCATTAGCTCTGTAAAACACATTTTGGAAAACTGCTGTAAAGTGGTGGAAGTTAGAGTTTATTCCCAAATGACCTGTAACTTAAAACTGTCTGGTAGAGTAGTCCCCCTGGAAAGCTGTGTGCTTATTTCAGTAATGCTGCTTTTGTTAGAAAAATTTTCTATATTTCTTTTTGGGAATTCCCTTCAAAGCCTTTTGTAAGCTATAGCATTCATGCAAAAATAATGATTTTATATATTCTATACTAAAAATGTGACAATGTGTCTATTATATGATAATTATAATAGCCATTTGTTCAGCATTTACTATGTGCTAGCTACTTACGTAGAGCACCTCATGGAAGTGCTATTAGATCCTTTTATTATCCTCACAAACCTTAGTACCTAAGGCCACATACCTGTTAGCGGTATAGGGATTTGAACATGAACCCACCTGACTCGAAAGCCCTTCTCTTAATTGCCTAATTTGGGCCAAGAGTGGAATTAGACAGCTTGCTCATTTTCCATATATTTTTAGGAAGTCTGCTATCTTTTTAAAGATATCCAAAAGAATCTGTCAACTCTGAAGGCAGTTCCCAAAAAGGAAATGGCTTGAGAAAATATAACACCAATGGAATTGCTGTGCAGCTACCCAGGGTGATTACTCTGATGAATGAGATCATTCCTCATTGGATTTTTAAGCTCTGGACTTTAAGCACTAAACATAAACAATGACAACAGAAGCATCGTGGTAGACTTGCCTATGAGCCTGCAGTTTTTTTATTTGTCTGAGTCCTGGACAGCAGCCTAGACATAACCTTGCTCTCTCTCTATGCTCTAGAGGCCTGGCACTGTGGACTCGGTGTTGTCTAGCAGAGATGCCTTGGTGAAGCGGCCCAACAGTGTGCTTGTGTTTCCAAAGTGAGTGCTTTCCTTCATGGGTTCGGGTTCCTCGAGGCACGAGTGCTCCTTGGTGATCTGCTGATCTGATTGGATAGTGTTTCTCATCTTTTTATAGCTCATGCTCCTTTTAAAGCATCCTGTTTGTCTCTCCCTCTCTAAATGCACCAACAAAGAAGAGTTTAGTGCATACACTTTATGTAGTTAAGTTAAATAACAATGGACATTTATTCTCCATCCCAACCCCCACCCCATCGACAGAGTCTTGCTCTGTCATCCTGGATGGAGTGCAGTGGTGCGATCTCGGCTCACAGAAACCTTTGCTTCCTGGGATCAAGCAATTCTTTCCTGCCTCAGCCTCTCAAGTAGCTGAGATTACAGGTGCATGCCACCACGCCTGGCTAATTTTTGTATTTTTAGGAGAGACGGGGTTTCACCGTATTGGCCTGGCTGGTCTTGAACTGCTGGTCTCAAGTGATCCACCTGCCTCGGCCTCCCAAAATACTGGGATTACAGGTGTGAGCCACCCTGCCAGGACCATTTATTCTTCTCAAAAATTACCTTTTGCTCCCTGGAAATTCTGATACTACCTTCCAGCAACCTTAGTCCCTGCAGTATTAGTAAAACTCTTCTCACCTGCTGAGCTTTCCTTTACTTTGCACTAGCTGCTTTTTCTTCCTGCAGTTCAGCCAATTTCCTCTCTGAGCTCTGATTTTTAAATGGGTTAAACAGATAACCAGATAAATTAGAATAAAGAAATAGCTTTACTCCATGAGCGCAGCGGGTGTTACTGGTGACTGCATATTACTGTATTTAATCTTCATGACAACCAGGTGACATATGTATTATAACTCTCCATTTTATAATGATACAAAGTTAATTTTAATTTTTTTGTTTTAAATAAATGAAGCAACATGGGTCACTATTGAGAACAATGGAATAGGAATCAGGAGACTTCAGCTTTATTTCCAGTTTGGCCATCACTTATTCATTGTGTCCCCTTAATTATGTTCATAATCTTAATTACTGTGCCATTAACCACTGTGCATTTCAGGTGGAGGGAGTTTGGAGAATAAAAACTAGCTTGCTAAAGCATTATTACTTTAGGAAGAATGAGTAAAGCATAAAAGTATGAGAATTTCTCAGGTGTTTTGAGTGTGACATCCCCTTGTGTTTGTTGCTTTGGACAAACCCCCTCCTGGAAGAGCTGTATGACACATACCTCAGAAGATTCAGTGTGAAGGCCAGAATAAGCCTTAGAGATTGTTTAGTTCAACCCTCTCTTGCACATGAAATGGCCATGCAACTAATAAGCGGCCAAGCTAGAAATAAGACCATGGCTCCCGGTCCAGTGTTTTTTCCATTGCACCATATTGCCTTACTCATTAAAAATAAATCACTGGATTGAAAGCAATTTTATTTTGATTGTTTTGAAAGGCAAATGTGGCTGTTGCCTTTCA